>NW_023270702.1:9896551-10126729 GCF_011800145.1 Mirounga leonina
CTTTCTTTCTTTCTTTCTTTCTTTCTTTCTTTCTTTCTTTCTTTCTTCTTCAGCATTCAAAATCTTGTAGTAACAAGGCAGGATCTGGGGTTGGTTTCTGTAGTCCCAGTTGGACCTGCGGCCTCCAGTGCCGTCGAGCTTCCATTCCTTGGCTCGCACGTAGGGTTTGATATGGCTGTGAGTGGTTCCTGGGGCCTTGCCACAATGCCTGTATACCTCTCTGCCCTTGTGTGGACCAGAGAGCAAGATGGCGCCACAGCCCTGGGGGAATCCAGGGCCAACTGGTTAAAAGTAAGGATCTTGCTTCCAGTTTTGAGGATGCAGCCCCAGGCCCAGCTGCTCATGCATAGGACTCACACCTTCAGTCTGGGCACCTCCTGGACATGCACACCATTGGTTATACTTCTTACAACCACAGCTGTTTTGTTTTCCTGGCCAGGCAACTTCATCTTCCAGATCATCCGGGAAAGGGACAGAGGCAGCAGGTTGGTGCGACTCAGGAACAACCTCTTCAACACAACTTGGTTAAAGGTAGAGTTGGTTCATCTGGCCAGAAACCTGTATGTACGGCTTGACCAACAGTCTCAGGTAGATGTCCTGGCTCTTGGGCTCCTTGCACAGAACCTCTTGGTCCTTGTTGTGGTAGGTGTCAACTCCCATGATGGCTCTCCTGCTCAGCCAGGTCTGGAGAGAGAGAACCTACATTGTTTCATTTTTGATGGTCACAAGACACATTAGACTGTAGACTTCTTCCAGAGTAGTCCTGAATCTAAAGGTATTTGATAGCCCCAAAGCCTTGCCAAATTTATATGCCTAGAGCTCCACAATAATTGCTGAATAAATAACTGAATAGACAAATAAATTAAAGAAATAGAAACATGTATGATAAGAATTATTGTATGTATAACCACAGGGTCGTTCTTTTTTCACCAACTTACAGACATTTTGGGGAGACCTGACTTGTAATACTGTTCTATTATCCCTCTGTAGGGAATATAAGCCCAGTTCTTCAGTTTAAAGTGGAATTTAAATAAGGCAGCATATGCTATCTCGTTCCATCAAAAGCAGTAACTTACAGAAATGAATGGAACAATGAGTGGATATGCTTAGGTTGTCACACTGACGATGCCTCCTATCTCAGTGTTTGCTCTCTTGCTGAAGGTACCAGAGAATATTTTGAGGAAAGCAAAGGTTTAATCCTCCCAATTGTTGGTTTCAAAGGGCTTAAAATACCATTTCTATACTCCACTGCTAAATTACTCTGTACATCTCACTATTGAATTTTTAAGGCCCTGTTAGAACCTGTCTATTTAGCATCTGTAATCTCATCATGAAATAACGAATTCTGTGTATTTACCTCTCAATATGTAATGTACTTGTATGAGTATCACAATAAATCCTTTCAAGGCTAAAGGATTTCCTCCTTTTCTTGCCATTCAGGAATACATTACTCAACTTAGTATTTTATCCTTTTTATACTCTTCATGGGTTTAAAACCATAAGTGAAATTTATAATTAAATGTATGGAAGTATCTTTAATTTTAATCATTTTAATTACTCTTTTCCTATTCCCTTTTGCCTTTCTTGGGAATCAGTAGCAAAAGATTCATGCATTATTCTAGACCACTGGTTTTTAAAATGTTAACTATGTTCATTTTGAGGGATGAAGGTATCTATCCATACTATGAACTTTTCAGTTTTGCTCTATGAATCACAATAAGATCTGTGGTAGGAAAAATACAAACTAAGGGAATGTTTTTTGTTTTATTTTGTTTTTATAACAAAGTTTCAACCATGTAGTACTTTTGGTGTTTCTTTTTTTTTTTTTTTTTTTTTAAAGATTTTATTTATTTGACAGAGAGAGCACAAGCAGAAGGAGAGAGAGGGAGAAGCAGGCTCCCTGCTGAGCAAGGAGCCTGATGTGGGACTCGATCCCAGGACCCTGGGATCATGACCCAGGCTGAAGGCAGCTGCTTAACCGACTGAGCCACCCAGGCGTCCCAACTTTTGGTGTTTCTTATTGTAACAACTTTGTATGGTGACAGATAGTAGCTAGGTTTATTGTGATGATCACTTAGTAATGTATATAAATGTTGAACCTCTATGTTGTACACCTGAAACTAATGTAATATTATATGTCAATCGTACTTCAATAAAATTTTAAAAGGACTGAAGAAGACCCACAGGAAACCTTTCTTACTTGCCGACTATTGTTAATATGGTAACTACTGTCTCTCCTGGTCACATTGCTGCCATAAAGTTGTGCTCGAAGAAGCAGGACTTTTGATTCTCTTTCTTTCTTGTGTGAGTCAGTCATCTGAGTCTTCTAATCATTTCTGGAAGCTTTGGTCAGGCACGACGCAAGGATTGCCATTATTATCAATTTTATTAACATACTGTTTAAGTTCCAGCCAGTGCTAGATACAATTCTATCTATCCCCTTCAAACAGTAGATAGTTTTACATAATGCTCTTGTCAGAGGTAAAAACACACAGATCAAAAGAATAAAAGGGAAGTCCTGAAACAGATGTAAAAATACATACAATTTTAGAAGGTAATGAAGATAGCATCTCAAAACATTGAAAAAATATATTAACCATTCAATAAGTGAGACAACAGGCTAACTATTACTTAAAAATAAAGTTATAGCCATAATTTAAATAAAATACGAAAGGTAATATTAACTGGATTAAGATTTAAATGCATAGAATGAGCCCATAAAATACAAGAAGAAAATATACTTTCTCCATTACATTGGAGGAAGGATCTCTATGTATGACATTAGCCATAAAGGAAAAAATTAATAAATTTGCTTAAATAAAATTTATCTGTTAATTTTAGAGACACAGAAATACCATGAACTATGAATTAATCACACATATAATAAAAAAGGGTTAATATTCTTAGTTCTTAGAGTGCTTTTACAAAATTAATGAGTATCTTAGAAAAATAAGCAAAAAAATCCCAGAGAGGAATATTATAAAGAAAAATATATAAGCAGAAAATTTAAGAAGTTAAACTATATTAGTATTCAAAGAAATGCAAATAGAAGTATCATCAAGACATCATTTTATGTATTAAGTTAGGAATAGGATATTCATAAGAAAAAACCCTTAATCTCCAATTAAATTTTTGCACCTGTTAGGTAGGGATCAAGGTTTTCTTTTTTTCTTATGAATATCCTATTGCTTCACTGTGACTTATTGAAAAAAAATCCTTTCTCTTTGAATGGTGTTGATGCCTTTGCCATAAGTCAAGTGAATACATACATGCTAGTCTACAGTTTGGTTCCTTGTTCTGTTATCTTGGTCTGTTTATCTACCTTTACACCAATATCACACTCCCATAGTTACTATGGTTCTATCATAATTATTTAAATTTTATACTTTGTTTTAAAGATTGTCTTGTCTATTGTAAGTCCTCAGTACTTCCAAATAGATTTTAAAATCAACTTATCTATTTAAAATTCCTGCTGTGATTTTGATTTCCATTTTATTGACCCTAAATCAATAAATCTAGATCAATTATGGAAAATCAGTACACTAACAATATTGGATCTTCTAATCTGTTAAAATATTCTAATTAGACATTTATTTAAATCATCTTTAATTTCACCAATTTTTTTTTAGTTTTTAGTGTGAAGTCTTCCATATTCTTCTTTAGATTTATTCTAGTTATTTGATATTTTTTTGACTTCTGTAATTGGTATTGTCTTTTAGATTTCAATTTGAAATTGAAATTTTTTATTTTGTGTACAGAAATTCTATTGATTTTTTTCTATATTGACCTGAAAACTAGAGATCTTGCTAAGAGCCGTATTACTTTAATACGTTTATAAATTTTTCAAATATTCTTGCTATATAAACATATCATTTTCATATCACCTAAAAAATGGACAGTCAGGCCACAACTGGAAAAAGATACATAATATATAGAGAGAAGGAGTCAGATATGCATATATCTGACAAAAGCCTTGTATTTACATTGTATAAATAACTTTTACAAGTCAATAAGAAAAAGCAATCTAAAGTGGGCCAAGATTGAATAAGTAATTTATAAAAGGATTACAAAATGCCTAAAAAACATATTTTTAAAGTGTTTATACCATTACTTATCAGAGAAATGTAAATTAAAACCACGGTGAGATATGTACCAATCAAAACAGCTAAAGTTAAAAAGACTGATGATATCAATTGTCCATGAAGATGTGGAACAGCTAAAATTCTCGAATCTTGCTGAAGAGAGTACAAATTGTTTTATGCATTTTGGAAAACTGTTACTATCTACCAAAGCCAAATTTAGGTCCACCCTCATGAAAAAGCAATTCCACTCATAGATGAATTTTTTTTTTAAATGAGGGCATAGGTCCACCAAATGAGATATACATGGCTGCTGACAACAGCTTTATTCTTAATATCCCAATCTGGGAACAATCTGAATGTCCAAACTTATGAAACTATATGAACACATTGAGGTATGTTTATAGAGTAGAATAATGTATTACAAGAAAAAAGAAGACACTACTGTTATACAGCCGGATGGATCCCAAAAACATGTGTTGAGCAAAAGATGGCATACACAAAATACATATTGTGTGATTTCATTTATTTTAAGTCCAAGAAGATGCAAACAAAACAAAATGACTTTTATAGTTATAGAAGTCAAAATAGAATTTAACTCCGTGTTGGAAACATATTAACTGGAAAGAGGTAAGAGGAATCCTGGTATGTTGGAGGTTTTCTGTGTATTAATTGGGGTTGTGGTTACACAGATGTATTCATATGTAAAAATCCACAAACTGTACAGTTAGGATCTTGCAATTTACATTGCATAGATTGCACCTCAATTTAGAAAATTGAAAATATGGAAATGGGAATCTTATATAATGCTGGTAGAAATGGAGGAGTTATAATCTCTCTGAGAGCAATTTCAAAGATGATACAAAGTTTTTTTTTTTTTTTTAAAGATTTTATTTATTTATTTGAGAGACAGAGAATGAGAGAGAACACATGAGAGGGGATAGGGTCAGAAGGCAAAGCAGACTCCCTGCTGAGCAGGGAGCCCGATGCGGGACTCGATCCAGGGACTCCAGGATCATGACCTGAGCCGAAGGCAGTCGCTTAACCAACTGAGCCACCCAGGTGCCCAAGATGATACAAAGTTTTATTTTTTTAATGCCTGTACTCTCTGACCCAGGAAGTCCTGTTTCTAGTAACTGCTTCTAAGGAAAGAATCTGACCAATGGTAAAAATGCATATATAAGGTGACTCAAAATCCCTAAACTGCAAGCTCCCTGCCAACTTAACACAAGAGGCTCATGTCCCTACCTATAAAATGAAGGGCCACCTACAGCATTTTCTATGATACGGATGAAAGCAAGATAGGAAAACTCGAAACATCTAAGGTTTGAGGACTAGACTGGATAATTAAAATGTTCTAGCCACAAAATGGACTACTAGGCAGGCATGTAAGATTACCATAGAGATAAAATTCAGAAAACTAATATTTTTTGGAAGAGCATATTAAGTGTCATGCAATTCTACTATGTGTTTAGTATGGATTATTCCAACTGATGGGTAGGGATGATTAAATTTTTTTTTTTTTACAAATGCAAAAATAGAGGCTTAGTAACTTCCTCAGAGATACACAGCTAGTGTCAGAGTTAACAGTTGAACCCACGTGTGTGTGTCAAATAAATGTTATAAAGCCCCTGTGATTGGCAGTTGATCACCAGATCCTTTGCTCTCCTATTCAGATATCTAGCTGTGCAGGTTCACCCTAGTCTTCTCATTAATCTTGCAAGAAAATTTATCCATATTTTATATATTTTATATATTGCAAGTTTTACACCCCATTTATATGACAGAGTTTTACTGTATATACATCACATACAAATAAATCTATTTGGTAAAGCAGATGCCAAGCTGCTGACTCTGCTTCTTTCTTAGTGTTGAGATTATGGATGATTTCAAAATATATATATGTTTTGTTGATCTGAATTTTCTATCTTATCTAAATGGATGTACGAAATTGATGCAATTAGCAAAAATGAGGGCAAAAAGCCTTACAGGAGAGGTGATTATTGTGTTCTAATAAAAGAGGAGCCTGTTTTTCAACGGATGCCCTAACCTCACCTAACTGAATGACATCTGGCTTTACACTTAACAGTAAACACTAAAGTTTATTAAGAGTGGAATTTGTGCCAAGTGCCTAATAAATGTCTCTTATGAATGTATTAGTCCAGTTATCTGCAAAACATCTACATGAAGTAAGTTCTATTATCCCTAGTTTGTATATGAGAAAAGTGAAGCGCAAAGAGGTTAAATAAATTGCCCCAAACTACACAGTATGATTCCAGCTCAAACTATCTAACTCCAGGGACTCACCCTAAACCCCTAAATTGTATGTGCCCTCCCGACTTAATACGAGGGACTCATCTCCTCAACTGTAAAATGCAGGCCCACCTATACATCTTATTACACTGTGATCTTTAATACAAGGTTTGCCAAAAATCTACGTTTTGTATAATCAATCGATACATTTATTCAGTGTCTACTACGTGCCAAACTCAGTAGTATCTTTTTTTTCTTTCTTTCTCTCGATTCCAATTTCATAAACCATTTAAACTGAATGACACATTTGCCTTGGACACAGGATTGAGGGCCTATGAATCTGTGCATACGCAGGGCTTGAGCCCAAACAAAGCATTTTGATCATTTAACAAATTCTAACTTGAAAAGAGGGGCTGACGGTTATTTTTGAACGTCTGCTAACACATATTCTAATTTTTAAGTCAGTGGTTTACTATAATTTCTTGAGCTGCTTGATTCAGAATAGGAGTCAAGCATAAAATCACACAAAGCTTTTGTTTTGCAAAGCTCTTTCACAAATCACCCTGGTTTCATGCCCTAATTAACCAGTGTTCGTGGGGGAATGAGAGGTTATTTGCTTTTCAGTTTCTGCAGATATACTAATAGCATAGCAGGAGAATTCTGAAATAACATGGATTATTTTCCATATTTGAAGCAGTTTCCCATGGCTTCTTACATAATTATCTAGAAAATGTGAACCCTTGTTTCTATTGGAATTTTATCTCGTGCTGACAGGAACTCCCAAGATTAGAAAAATCTACCCATTACTAGGTCTTTTGAGCATACTATTATTCCAATATGTTAAATTGAACATATCATTATATTTAGAAACCCTGCCATAGTCTCCGACCCTTATAACCACAGAAAAATGTAAGCATTTGTTTTTCTCAATTAAATCATTTTTCAGAACATGTAATAAAGCATTTCTCATTGACTGAAATAAAAATAGTGTACAATTTTCCAATTTAGTAGAATAGGTTAACAAGATATTGGGATCCAGTAAGGTTTAGCTGACGATCAAGTCTAAAGAGAAACATTACTTGATTTTTTTCTATGTTATCATTAACCCCGTAAAATTGGCTTATTGAGCAGAATCTTAAATCAAAATTTTACAACGTCCCTCCCAGCACATTGCACACTGGGGCCTTACGCTCAAAGGATATTTTCATACTTTCATTCATTATCCAGAACTTAAAAGAAGAAGAAGGAGGAGGAGGAGGAGGAGGAGGAGAAGGAGGAGGAGGGATTGTAGGCTGTGGGGATTGTGACCATATTAGGATTGAGGCTGTTGTTTTCTCTACTAGAAGGCAATTTGGGTTGCAACAAGTTCCATGGGTCAAAATAATGCTATGGCTATGAAATTGCCTTAGAACAGAAAATCTAAGCCAGACATGATAAAGTAAATATGATCCATAGATTTTCATATTTTAGGATTCTGGTTTTCGCTTCTAGTTTTTGAGAACAAGTCTGGTTATAAAGGTAAAATTATTTGCGTAATTACAGATCAAACCAGTTCCTACCTCGTCAGGCTAAAGGTCACGTCTAGCATAAGCAAGTAGCCCGGATGCCGCTCTGCTGTTAATACTTGTTCACACTGGGGCTGCCGCCCTATTCCCAGGGCTGATTGCCCTCTGTCCTGTGGCTTCAGGATACAATGTAAATTGTGTCTTGTCCCTGGGTAATCGAGATCAGTGTTGTCTTGTCTGTCCACTCCCTGCCGATGCCCTCTCTGTGCTGGGATAATGGTTTTGGTGGGCAATCAAGGAGGCTGCCTTCTTGACTCATCTCTCATAATAGATTGTCCTCCTCAGGCAAAATTGAATAACCCCCGACATGGCCTGGAGGCAAGCAATGAGAATTCAATAAGTCTGCAGGGTCAGTGTCCTGTCATTTTTGGCAAGCAAGTAATTATTCTGCACTAACATTCGGTAATAGGAGGAGGAAACTGCCGTGGACACCTTTATCCTGATGCCCAGAAAAGTCACCTTAATAGGATTTTGCTTCTAATCAGCAATAATTCCTTCTCCTCTTCTGATGTGATTTGGTCCACTTTTTCACGTGAGTTGCATGTGTGGATTTTCTAGACGGTCTTTCCGTTCCCCCCACAAACCTGCAGTGTCTGTGGGAAAGTTTAACAACTTCACTGCCTGTTGTTTAATATTCTCCACTTTTATGGATTGCAGTTGTGCTGTCTATTTGCTTTTACTGATTTGTGAAAGATTTATTATAAACCAAATACAGCTGTTCTCCTCTTTCATAAAGTCAAACTATTTTGGCAAACCTGTTTTCCACTATGAAAATACATTGAAAATTATTTCCCTTACCATCTTTCCTACCATAAGCATTCAGTTATGCTTAGTAGCTCAGGGTAGGTGCCAAAGCGGTTGTGGATTCACTTAAGGGAAAAAGAATGCATCTGCTTCAAAAATAAACAGGCAGAAGAGAAGAAATGACTTTTTTTTTTTTTCCTTGGGCCTTCTGGTGGGATTCAATGTTATTATGTACAGATCCCAAGAGGACAGAATTTTAATATCCCCAAAAAAGGGCATCTGTAAATTCAAGCCACTTGAGTATTCCGCCTTCGCATTTACATTTACGAATCGTACACATTTTATTTAACTATGTAACCTTTACCTAAAACTAATATTATGATTAACCTTTTAATATTCTTAAGATATTGCTGCCATGTACCATCACTCCATTCCCCACATATACACGTAAAGAAATATTCTTATGTATATATTTAAAGAGAACATATTCACTCCAATTAGTCAGCTCCCACTGTGCAGATTTAGATCTCTGACTTATGACATTTATTTAAGGAAATGACGAATTACTGGTTTTGAAGAAGGCAAATTTTAGCACCGTTTTAGTTAGTACTATTGCCACTTTTTTTAGAAAGCTATCTTTTTAAATGGAAAAAAAAAAAACCCAAACAATTAGAAAGCAAAAGTGATTTCTA
The DNA here is from genome assembly GCF_011800145.1 of Mirounga leonina. NCBI lineage: Eukaryota > Metazoa > Chordata > Mammalia > Carnivora > Phocidae > Mirounga > Mirounga leonina. Next base: position 9,905,885 of record NW_023270702.1, read on the forward strand.
AACCCAATCTAGGTTGCTTTTCTCTCCATTTCTCTCTGAGCAGAAACTATTGCTTTATTCATTGAAAGGAACCTTTATCTTCTCTCTCCTGAGATCAGTGCACAGCCAGTAATGAAGAGGCTCGTACAAGAGCAGAATAAGCACTTTCCATGACTGATTGACGATTGATTATTGCCAGGATGTTTCCCCACGGTCACTCATCACTATGCTTTTTTGACAACCAAGCTCTATTCCCAACATGAAAAAGGTGTTTTGATCTGCATCAATTTGGCTTGTTAACTGTGACAAAACTCAAACTGATACTGATCATGTTCAGTTGTCGATGTTGATTTGGATCCTGGATGTAGAAAATGTTCATAATAATCTGTACTCTATTCTTTACTTAGGATACTATAATACTGCGATATTTAATGACTGCCCCTCTTGAAATCCTTTTTGTTATCCTCGTGTACTTAGTATTTTGCTCACTGTAATAAGCTTTTGATGCTATTTTATCTTGTCATTGCTCCTTTCAATGTATTTTTAACTCTGCTTCCGAATTTCTGGCCATCTTTTCTATAACCACAGTCAAACTTTTCACCATTAACATTGGAAACTACGGATACTTTTCATGCACACTACCGAAAAATAAGATTTATTTAGAATTATTATTTTGCATTGAGCGAGTATGTATCTTATAGAAGTAATGCACAGCACACAGACTAAATTGTAGAAATTATATCAAGGAAAATAATGAGGCAATCCCCGTTCTCGTCCCCACACCCCTGCCGAAGTACTTTGGGTTAAAAGAATGAAATACATTCTTGGCAATTAATTACTTCCGAGAAATTTTAAAACCAAGATTTATTTGGAATGAACATATTATAAACAATTGTCAAAATACTTACTATGAGATAATGTTTGCCATTAGGAAGCTCTAAATGACTTGTATTTTAATATATTTAACTTTGTTGTTTTTGTTTTGTTTTGTACTGAGAAGTTACATCTAAGACTTAATGAAAATTTTATTTTCAAATCAAATTGTTTCAAACTGAAAATTGAAGTAATAATCCTTCTTTTTGTATCCCCTTCGTCCCTTTCTTCCTAGAATTTTTAAGACCTGTATTTACCCACACATCACAGAGAAAGCACAAAAATTCCAGTGAGCAGTTTTAATTGTGTTTCTTGTTGCAGTCCTTGAAAATGGCCATAAGATTTTAGTGACTCTTTTATTTATTTTTTATTTATTTATTTATTTTTAAAGATTTTATTTATTTATTTGACAGATGGAGACATAGCAAGAGAGGGAACACAAGCAGGGGGAGTGGGAGAGGGAGAAGCAGGCTTCCGGCTGAGCCGGGAGCCCGATGCGGGGCTCGATCCCAGGACCCTGGAACCATGACCTAAGCTGAAGGCAGACGCTTAATGACTGAGCCACCCCGGGCCCCTTTAGTGACTCTTTTATTAAGGTCAGAATAAAGTTGTCCAGTGAGAACTGTGGCATATCATTGGGGGGCATGCATCATTAATTCTCCTCGCTCCTTCCATATAACTGTTACATTTAGTTTCTTAATTCAAATGATCAACCATTGTGTTGCGTTTGCTAAACTATATTTATTTTTCTTTAGTTTGTTGGATTGGAGCTACTGCACGAATCACTATTTTAATCCAAATGATTATACAAAACTCCTTTCTGATGCATTGACTGCTCTAACCTTGAGTTTATGAGGTATTAAATTTATAAATTAAAGCTAATATCTAAATATCTCTCTACCATTCAAGAAAAAAAAAAACTGGATGAAAGTAGATTTTTCTCTAGTGGCTGAGAAGTTGCCTAATTAAGAAGTCTCCTCACTCTTATCTTTTTACAAGGGCTGTGCTCCAGGTCAGTGAAACCTGGGAGCTGAAAGCCACTGGGTGGCTTTCAGGAAGTGACTACACACTACTATTTCCAGGTTTTGAGATGATTTGTCCGTCTCATGAGTTTCTGCCTGACCTGTCTTTTCTTGGTATGCTTCTCTCAGTGCCTACGGTGAAGTGGGATGTGCATCCAGCCTTGCAGGGATCCTGGCTGCCTGCTGGCCAAGGCCCTGATAGCGGCTGCCTGCCAAGCTCCAGCCCCACCACTCACCTTTGGCTCCAATGTCTCTGTGAACTGCAAGAAAAAAGAAAAATCCAGGAAGACCTGATATGGGGAAAGAGGACAGAGTGAACATGGAGGTGTAAAAAAATAACTTACACTTTTGGTTTCCTCAATCTGCCTTGTCCTTCCTCAAAAATAGTTTTTAGTAAGAGCAGGCTAACCAGACAGTGAGGTAGGTTACAGTCATGCCATGATGTTTCTGAGTCATTCTTTCTCTTGAACTTCTGCTTGTTTGTTTTGGGGTTTTTTGTTTGATTGTTTTTTACATCATTTCATCTCACTCCTCAAGCTTACTTTATAGAAAAGCTCATAAAGTATGGCAGAGCTATTCCTGAGAAACAACACTACAGAGGCAAGGAAGGTCCAGAAGTCTCAAAGTCCCGTTAGTACGTTCTGGCAGAGATAGATGCCATCACTGTGGAATAAGAGAAAGAGAGGTTGAGAACTCAGAATCTGGAGCCAGATCCCTTGGGATCAAATCCTGGCTTTGTCACTTATTTTCTGTGTTTTCATAGGTGCTTCATATAACATTTCTGTGCCTCAATGTGCTCATCTGTAAAACAGGGATATATAGATGGGGACATGTCACCTTGTAAAGCTGTTGTATTAACTAAGTTAAAATAGCTGACACCGTTAGAATGGTGTCAGCTGCCTAAATTATAATGTCTTATATATATTACTATTTATGTAGAAGTTGACACCTTACAAAGTGTTTTCTCAAATATTATCATTTGAATCTTATAACAAGTCAATAATCCCATTTAAGATGAAGAAACTAAGAAAGTAAGTAATGACCAAAGGCAGACAATGAGCAAATCCTGAAAGACTTGATTTTACTATGGTTACTCTATCATTAAGGCAGTATACTTAGGAGAAAGAAATAATTATATAATAATATAATTTTCTGATTCATTGAGATGTTTCTCTTATTTTCAGGGAAAAAAATTTAAATGGTTTTGCTCAAGGTTCTATTTTTTTTAATGATCAACCTTGACTTAAAATCTGGTTTTTATTAATGCCCTATCTATCTATACATCTATCTATCTATCTATCATCTCTTTCCTTAAATAGAAAAAAAATCTATATGTTCTGAGGAATATAAAATTGGAGACATATTTAATTTGGAAAAAAAAAAGAAGTTTAGGAACTACAAAGTAAGTCATTTTGGGGCATAATTTGAGAGAGTTTTGGATAAAATTATCAACACTGAGAGATAAAAATCTGATTGTTTATAGATTACCAATGTATGACTGACTAGAATTCTTCACCATAAAATTCACTCAGGGAATGGTGGTTTTTCTCCTGTTTTCTTCTCACTGAGCTTTGGAAGCTAGGCCCATCACTGCTTCCATTTTTTGGTCAACGGGCATTGACTGACTTTTGTTAATGTTGCTTTTAATGTAAAGCACTTAGCATTTCTTCATTTGGTGCTCAGAGTTAGCTTTATATAGAAGGTAGTGGCATCAGGCCCTCTCTCTATATATATATCTTCATCCTTTCTCTGTGTAGTAAGCCTTGTTTGCTGGGTAGTGTAAGAGTAAGGGCCAGAAAGAGCCAGAGACTAAGCTAGGCTATATTTTCTATCACATCATTTCTGGCTCTCTGTGTGCAATAAAAGAGCTTCTTATACTCTATAAAGGGACATGTATGACTAATTTTTTGAATTCCAGAGAACAGTATAAGGTGGCCGTATCATTTTCTTGCTTATTTGTTAATAAGTTTCAGTAACAGATTCCTGGATAGATAACTAACAGAAAGGACATTTTCCCATTCCATGCTCAAAAAGGACAGTAGAACTCTGAGAATATCTGTGAAGATGCAGTACAGTTTACTATGGAAGCATACAATCAAGATTGTTGAAAAAATAGACATTTACTTTTGCGTGTCTGGCAAAGGTGGTAAGTTCAATGTACATATGGCTAATTAAGATTCTTTATTCCATGGTAGAATGAATACCTCTGAACATACTAGATTTAAAACAACAAAAACAAAGCTATTTTAACGATACCATCTTTCTTTAAGAAGACAACATATTGTTATATTTCAAGCAATGTGCCAGATCTATAATGCCTCACCTCTAAGACTGTATTTTCTACAAAGAGAGGTAGGAAGCCAGCTTCCTCAAATGAACTGTGTAAGAAAGGAAGGAAGAAAGAATTATAGAGGCAAGAATACATTCCAGTGTCTAGAGCTGTATTCCCCCTTGTACATACATTGTAATTATATACTGACCTTTGAGATCAGGGGCTGGTTACTTATGGGATAATATGATTAAAGTATACGTAACAAGTATGTTAAATTATTTTTAATGCAATTCTAGTGGAGGAGATCTGTGTAATTGTTAATTCCATTTCATTCTAGAGGCATCTGAGATAACGTCCCTTGGGTCCAAGCTTATAAACTAGACTAAGGCTCTATCCACACAGAGGCCACTTTGAATTTTGTTGGTTTTGCTTTCCCGATGACTGGTTTGCATGAAGAAGGAAACTTGTGGCTAGTTAGAAAATGCAAAGGAAACACATGCCCGTTACAAGGGATAATTTGTGGCTTACACATAATTCTTAAATAAAATGTTATTTATTGTCATGTTTGGAGTAAACCTTGCTCTTCCTCTTGCCTCCCTGAAACACAAATATTAGAGCATATGAACCTCTTTTTATTTAGTGTGACCCACCTTGTTATTTTTATTTTGGAAATTGATGGGGGCAATTCTAAATGCCTTAGAAGTATTTCTAGGAGGCCAAAATTTTGTGGCTGATGATCCTTTGAAGGAGCATGTAATTTTATCTGCTGATAGAGATAGAGAACACTGACTTGAGCGGGGGCTGTTGATGATGGTAACTTGAATTTCAGGGACGTACCTCAGAAGGGATTGGAAGACTGATGGGGTCCAGAGAAAAAATGTTTGCCTTAGAGGTGGTGATATAAATGCAAGAAAAATAATGCTGGAGATACAGACAATGGGGATTGAAGCAGTAGCTGCTCTGTTGAGGATTTGGTACCATGGCAAGGAGAGATAATAAGCAGAAGAGATGCTTATGATATTACACAAAACCTAACGATTCACTCAAACTAAGTTACATTCTTATTTCCCAATGTTATAAGAATGTGTAAACTTTGATACAGTATGATGAAATTGACTTTTGTATACTGAAGCATACTATTAATAATAACTGATGATGATGAGTATATTTACTATTGATGACTTATGTTTCATCCATCATTCCGTTATTTTCACAGATTGCCAATATAAGTTGAAAATACAAGGTATTTTCATTTCCCTCTGTGTCTAGTGCTGACTTAAAATTGCTGTCAAGTAGCTGTACAATTTTTTGGTCTTTAGCTTTCTCCAGTCATCACCACGATGTTCTGGAAGCATGTTCCCTTTGTTTTCAGTTCTAACTTTCTTCTGTAATTGTTTGGGCAAGTGTCAGTAATCTACTAACGGCCTCTTTGGTAAGGAAATCGGCCTTTTATCCAAAATTTCAGCTATTTTCTTAAAGAAAAAGCCATAGAGCTCTGAGTGGAGAGTCTGATGCTCTTAGATCAGACAAAATAAAGGATTTGCTTTTGCACTCATTCTCAAATACGTTAGGAGTAATGTAGAATGCTGTTTTAAGTGACTACTCTGTTGGCTGACTGGTTTGGTTCCTGATTCTGATATATATGAGCTATGAAACCTTTGCAGTTGCTTTCCTTATCAAAGCTCAATTTCCTCATCTGTAACATGGGAATAATATCAGTGCCTACCCCAAGGAGTTGAAGAATTCCATCAAATAATCGACATAAAACACTGTCTAGCATCTAAGCTCTTGTTGTCAAAGATCACATTTACTGAGTTCTATGAAAGCAGACTTTTTTGTGTAGTTCATCACTGGATCCTCAGCACCTAGAACAGTGACTGACACAAAGTAGGCAGCCGGTATTCACTCGCCAAGTGAATAGATAAATTTGAAAAGGCAATGGTCCACATTTGCTGATTTTAGAGTACTGGAGCTGGAAAAGAGTGTACATATTATTAAGCTCCAGTCTCCCGCAGGAGTTGAAGATTAATCCCTTGATCCCCACTGACGAGAAAGATTGCTAATGTAGGACAAATTCAAGGAAATGACTCAGCCAAGAACCAGGAATGGGGATATTTAGTGGGACAATAAAACGGGCAAAAGTTTTTCTTTCTCTGTTGAGTGTTCTTCTAGTATCATTTTCTCTTCTGATTATCTTCCTTTTGAGAATTTCTTTTTCTAGAGCATTTCTGGAAGGCTTGCTTAGTATTGCTTTTCTCTTTTTAAAATTATCTTCCAGGTAGCAAGGGCAGGAAAAGGGATCATAGATTTGTACTAAAGGAAGTATCTAGTTATCATCCCTCTTGCTCGCTTCACAGTATCTGTTAGAATATGTATCCCCCCCACCTCATCATGAAAGAATATTTGCTTCAAGAAATAATTCAGGTATTCAAGCACCCAAGGGCTGTCAATGCAATAATAGACTCTGATATATAATTCAGCTTTTTCCATGTACTGTAAGCTGTCTTCATGCTGACTAACATTTATCTTACTGAGTCTCCTATGTATAAACCAAGGAGCTAACACTATAGTGGAAACTTCAAGAAACTTGAAATCTCTGGCTTCAAGAAGCTTACTGTTTGTAGCAATTAATCTTTCAGATCTGATGGGAAATTGAATTGCTTCACCTAGAAACTCCCAAAGCTAAGGTAACCAACCACCTCAGATTTGTCCTTGACAGAAGTCTCAGTTGTAAGTGATGTATGTGATGGTCATACAGGTGGCTGATAGGGTATTTCATAAGCTGAGAGGAATCCCTAAGTCTTAACTGAAGGTGCATAATGGTCACAGCCCTTCAAATAAACCGCCACAAAAGTTATGCTATTTTTGAATAAGCTGTTGTGCTCATATAAACCCTTATAGCATTTTAATGTGAACTGATTATGTTGTTTGGTGGTGTCTCTATCCTCAGTAGAGTAAACATATTCGAAACATAATATGCACTCAGTAGTCATTCATTTCTTCAACCAAGACATAATTATTGAGTACCTACCTATTAGTTGCCAGGCACTATATCAAAGCAGGGTATATTGCTAAGAAAGACATTAGAGACTCCACCTTCATGCAATTATAAGGCAGAAAAAGTAGACATTAACTTAAAATTACATAATTAATATACTAAAATGCTGATAAGCACTATTAAAGAGCTATAGGATTCTATAAGATTAATTTGATTAAATCGTACTTTAAACTTTGTCTTTCAATCCAGTTTATGGATGTACACTTGAGTTACGATTCATATGAAAATAAAATAATTCCTATACTGGCCAAGTAAAATAATTTTAATATTCTGCTACATACAGTGACTTCCTTGCTTTTACTATGTACGATATTGCTAACATAATTGGCGATGAATCTCAGCTGAGTGGATAGTGATCCCAAACTGCTAGTTGAAACAGACCTTTAAAAAATAAGGTTTGGGAAAAGAGCCCAGCGGATTTGGCTATGTAAACACATATAAGGGTTGAAAGAGCCACATCAAATAGACTCTGAGGCCGCCAAGCCGCTGAAGACTTCACCAAGTCAGTGGTGGGTCAAATGGAAGGATTTGCATTTTCATTACTTCTGTGTTGGGTCTGTTGTCACCTTTATATCTGCAGTCCCTCTCTCTCTGTCTCTATCTCCGTCTCTCTCTGTTTTTCCTACCTCACTCTCTCCCTCTCTCCTGCTGTAAAAATTTTTAGAAAGGAAGAAAAAAGAATAGTTATTCACAGCTCTAAAAAACACACTTCTAATGGCTAACATAAAACGCATGCTCACTTTTCATCTGAACTCTCCATTGTGGAAGTACTATTACCCTAAAGGAAAGGAGCGGCAAGGGTCTTCTCTGCATTGCCTTCAGCCCATGAGTCTAAACTGTTCACAGATGCAATCACTGACTCAGGACCTGGCCAGACCCTGTAGAGGTTAGCAGAGAGAAACCTGCTTCCACCTACAGACCCAAAAGAAGCAAACTCTCCTTTGTGCTTTTTCCCGAGTCATGCTTCTTTTGGATCATACACTTTGGGAGAGATATGATAGGGAAATGATAGATAGATACACAGATGTATAGACAGATAGATACATAGATAGATAGGAGAGGAGCAAAGGGAAATCCTTCTCCCTTCTCTTAAAGATGTATAGGTTATGCTGAGTCACATCTTGGTCTGTGTCCTGACCTATGGCACAGCTGAAGGAGAAAGAAGTTGCAAATTTGTAATGAGAATTCTGACTCTGTCATTCATTTACTCTTCCAAATAAAGAGGGTAAATTTTAGAGTCAAGTGGGCATGCATTTAAACTTGTAAAAGTTTCAGCCTTTTCTTCTGTAAAATAGTGATCATACTATTGCTCTGATATCAGCTCTTCGTTCTACGTATACTTATTGAATAATTGCCACGTGTCAAGCAAAATTCAAAGTGATTAATGGCTTAGTTACTACTTAGCAGTGAACAGACTAAGTTCTAACTTCATGAAGTTTACCTTCTATCTATTATTATTGGAACAAAAGAAATGTGTCCTTTTTTATAAAAGATTTGCAATAGATACTTTCCTTTACCCTAAGCTGCAGTTTTATATCATGATAATAAAACTATATGTACAACATATAACTAGGAACTTTTATCATTAGATAGCCTATAAAGAATGATTTTTTAAGGAAGCCTTTAAAAATATTGATTTAAAAATATTGATTTAAGGTTTTATTCTTATCAGATGGCCTTGATACTCTTTCTCTTAATTAAAAAGTGTTTATTGCACTGTCTGTATCCTACTGTTTAAGTACTTTGGACTAGATGTTTCAAGATTCATCTATATGCTTAGCGTTATCTCTTATTACTCCAGAATGTGAATATTTGACCCTAGCCCACTGTCCATTCTCAGTTCATTCCAAACTATGCATACATCCACACTGTTTCTTCAGTGGGAATATCTTTCTCATACTCATAGCCTATTTGAATGCTACCCATGCATCAAGATCTTATGCAAGTCCTGCATCTGTCATGACATTTTCCCCAACTGGTCTGGTATGCTTTGAATTTCTTCTTCTTTCATTGCTTATAGCTACAATGACCATATTTCCTGAACCATACCCATGCTATATATGACTCTGTTCTCTAATTATAGACTGCTGTGAATTGTTATATATTTTTTCCAGAGTGTTTCTTCTATCTACTTGGTTAGATTATTTAAGTCCCAGACAGGCACTTAATACTGAATGGGTAGATGATTTGATCAAGCAATCAAATTGCATTTTGACTATTCCCCTGTGCAGATGGTTCATACATCATTAATTTATTTTGGCAGTTAATGTGATGGAAGAGCTATGGGTGTGGGAAGGTAATTTCTGGCTCTCTTCAAATCTCAGCACATACCAATGTATATATGACTTGATCCAGGAATTGGGTCTTATGGGGATGTATACTAGAAAAGCAACCATCTGGATGAATCAGGGGGAATAAAAAAAATGTTTCTGTCTTCCACATTCTCCTTTTGGTGAGTAATGAAGAGATGAAAACTCGTGGTATACAGAAATAAATAAAACAACTAAACATAGTCCTCAAATGGGATTCTGGCAACCATTCAGAATTTTTATGTTTTCTTAAAAGCCCAAATTGCTTATTATATCACATTCTAAAAGAATAAATGGCTTTTAATGAGTAATGTAATCATTAAAAGCAACAGTATAAATGAAATCTTCCCAATCTATTTTGATTAATAAAAATACTAAAAGGGGAGTGGCAATTACTCGGTGAAAGATGGAAGAGCAAACTTTTTGCCCCCTTTCCTGCTGTCTCTTTTCAGCTACATCCTTATGTCTCTTCCAGATCCGACACTAACCTGTTTTCTGAATGAAATCAATGTAACTAGTAAAGTGTAAAATGCTGGGCCATTATAGTGATGATCTTTGTTCTGCCATTGCTGACATCCGAATTTACTAATATTGATATAATAAGCCATTTTGTGTTTTCATTTGTATAAAACAAATGTGTAGCTTAGCTTATTGATTTTGTAATCAAGATATAGTTTACTGAAGTGTTTATTAAAATGAACTTGTAAACACACATTCTTTACTCATTCATTAATCCAACAGGCATCCCTTATGTAGCCTGCCCTTTGCTGAGGTCTACAGAGAATTTAATCTGGAGGGAGTGGTATGTGAACATGGCATAGGAGTGAAGATTGGCTACTGAGGCAGTTTGCTCAAGAAGTTAGAAGGAGACTATGTGAAAGAAGAGAAAAAGGAAAATAAACTAAAAATATGATGATGGTCTTTTTTTTTTAATAAGGAGGGAATATACAGTGGAAAACTGAGATTAAAAAAGATACTGGAGAAAAAATATACAAACTTAAGGATTAGGAAACAGAATAAAAACAGACTCTTCACACGATTTCACATACAATACTTAATTTAATCCTCAAATAGTTTTGTTATAAATTAGTATTATCCTCATTTTACAAATTAGAGTATTCAAATTCAGTTAGGGTTAAAGTATTTCCCTGTCTTATGCTTAAATATTCACTAGAAGCAGGACTACATCTCAATTTTCTTTGTCTGTTATTTATTCCAAGTCCTCAGGGATGATATCGAGGGCACAGGTGAAGAGAGTAGTTGTTATTTTTGGTGGTGTTGTTTTTGTTTGTTTGTTTGTTTTAGATTTATTTATTTATTTGAGAGTTTGAGAGAAAGAGAGCGCGCAGGCACGAGAGCGCATGAGTGGGAAGGGCAGAGAGAATCTCCAGCAGACTCCTCCCTCACCCTGAATGAGGAACCCAACAAGGTGCTTGGTTTCACAGACCCTGAGATCATGACCTAAGCAGAAATGGTCACTTGTTGTGATGAGCACTGGGTGTTATATGCAACTAATTAATCGTTGAACACTAGTATATATATAAAACTCATTAATACCACCTGGGAAAAAAAAAGAAATCAAGAGTCAGACGCTTAACCGACTGCGCCACCCAGGCGCCCCAAGAAGAGTTTTTAATAGAAGAAGCCATCTCTTTTTCTAAGGGAGGATGGGAAGACATTTTCTGCATGACAAAATGCAGGGAGTTAAGGATGTGTAGATACAAGAGTGGTGTGGGAATGTGCTAGAGTATTATGGGGAACTAGAAGATCTAGAATGTCTCCTCTCCAAAAAGGAGAGTAGAAAACTTTTTGAGCAATTGGAGACAGGTTGTGCCTGAAAACTATAACTGCGGAGTGGATAGGTCAAGTTTGCTGACGCTGCACCTCTATTTAGGAATGCTCTGTAGAATTCTACCATGCACACATTCATGCCTACCCACTGCGGCTAAACTCACCTCTCAACTGCATAGTCCAGTTTAAATTCTTTAGCTTCTCTGATTTTATTTTCCCTCATAAAATCAAAGTGAAATTTGTAGATCAGGTCTTGTCATCCCCCTTTTATAGCAGAGAAAACTGAAGTTTTAAGATACTGAGTAATTATAATCACATCTCCCTCAGTCTTGTTGTCCTGGAAGATGCATTTTTATCTCTTACACAAGAATAGTTCCTCCAACCACATAACAGACCCTATGATGTCTGGTCTTCTCTATGATTTTTTTTTCCTTCAGTTTCCCCCCCACCCCCCAGCTTTTCCTCTGACCCTGGTCCTTTCCATCAGTATAGAAATATGATCGGTCTTACCTCTTATATATTAAAGAAAAATGCCTTTCCTCCATCTGTTGTTTCTATTTCAAGTTCTAAGTCTCTCTGTCTGTTAATGGGTATCCGAAGAGTGGTTAAGAATATCTGACTTATTAACTGTGGGATCTCAGGCACCTTACTTAATCTTTAAAGGTCTCAGTTTTATCACTTTAAAGTGAGGATAACAATACTTTTTAAATAGATTTTAATGATTAATGGCTTAGTTACTACAGAGCACTTGGCACAGAGCCTGACACATGGCAAGCACTCAAAAGACTAAATAATTATAATAATAATTATTATTACACTAATTCACAGATAAGCTTCTTAGAAGTACAATCTATACATGCCCTCTCCAATTCTTTATCTCCTATTTACTCTTTAATTTAATGAACTTTACCTAAAGGCTACACTAAATTTCTTCTTGCTAATGTTGCCAATGTCTTTTAAATTAAAGTAATTCACTGGACCTTTTCATATTCTTCATCTTGATCTTTCTGCAGCATGGAGGCCCGTGAATGCTTCTTCTTTTGAAACAAGTTTTCTACCGTGGTTTCTGTAACACTGTTTTGTTTTTAAATCTTCCTATTTCTCTAGTCACTCAAGGGCCCTGTTTTTGAGTCCTCTTTCCTCCTCTCTCTCCCTAAGAGTTCAAATGCCCTGCAAGTCTCTTCTTGAACCTTTGCTTTCATAGCCTTGTATGTTCTCTTTATCTAAACGTGGAACTTCAACTCTTCCTGTGCACTGATGACCTCTGAATTTTTGCTCTATAAATTCTGTACCCCATTATCTCTGAAACATTTCCACTTGGATGTCCTATCGTCGCCTGAAATGTAACATGTCCATAATTAATAAAAGTACTCCCTTTCCTCACTTTGAAACATTCTCTTATAATTGTATCTCCTTACATTTTCAGAATCCTGGATGTAACTGCAGACTCCGCTCTCATACCCCTTAGCCGCCAAGTTCTGCAGACGATCCCTTCCACGTATCCCCCTCTTCATCCACTCCTTCCTTTCCATCCTACCCAAGGACAGGGCTCTGGCTTCTTCCCTTTAACCTTCTAGTTTCTCTCCACTTCCAGGCTCACTCTGTCAGTTTACCTCCACACTGCTTGCAGTGTGATCTTTTCACTAAAACTTTAAATTATTTTCGTAGCATAGAGGGAAGGAAAACAGAAACAAAAACTCTAAGTACTAAGCCTCACCCAGAGGCCTCTGATTGCCGTAGCCCACGGGCCACTCAGAAGTCGACGGCCCTATTCCCTTCTCCAGTTCTGTCTCTTCGCTGCTGCAGCGTCCTCTGCCGGGCGCTGCCAGCCTCTTTCCTTTCTATCTAGCTCTCCCCTGCTATTTTTCACGCTTAACTCAAGACTTCCCTTCTCTCTAACTCTAAAGAAATGGAACTGAAGAGGTTGGAAGTGAAAAGAACATGTTGTGAACACACACATACACATATACAGTATGCATATTATATAGCTACTGTCATCTTATTTTTGTAAAAAGCAGAAGAAAAGCCTAAGTGTCAGAAAGGAAAGACACTAAAATTAATGCTCTTTTCCTCTGGGGTCTAGAAATGAACCGATGTGGGGTTGGAGTGGTCTTAAAATAGTTACCTTGAGTAATTTGTATAATTTCACCTTTTGGTGTTCTTTGGGGTATTTTTTCTGTAATAAAAACATAAAAAAAAAAGGGGTTTCCCAATCTCAGGGTTTCAAAGGAGAGGGCGGTGGGGGGATGGGTTAGCTCAGTGATGGGTATTAAGGAGGGCACGTGTTGCAATGAGCACTGGGTGTTATACGCAAACAATGAATCATGGAACACGACATCAAAAACTAATGATGTAATGTATGGTGACTATCATAACATAATAAAAATAAAATAAAATAAAAATAAAATAAAAAAGGGTTTCCTTCTCTAGAAAGCCTCTCGAATCCTACCAATATTGCAATACAATTTAGATGTCTCTCCTTCTTACTCAAATCACACCTTGTGCATACAGCCATTGCAAAATTCAATTATTTTCCAATTGAAATACCTATTTTCGTTCTCACATTAGACTATATAATTCTGAGAAAAAATAACATCTTAAGCACCCCGGCAACTAGTTGACAACCTGGCACACCATAGCCATGCAATATGTGTTTGGAAGGATAAGGATTCACAAACAAGGCTGTTGCTTTTTCTATTGCATCATATTGTTTTTTCCCCCATCTCTCTCTCTCCCTCTGTCTCTCTCTCTCTCCCTTTCTTTTTCTCTATTATACATACATATGTATTATGTGTATATATAGATAGATATAGATATATGAAATGTTTTAGTGTTATATGCATACTAAATAGTTCCGAAGGGTGTTCACACATTGACTGAAGAATCCGGCCCTATATTACTATTAAACTACTATGTTACCTTATTTAAATTAATTGGGCCTCATTTTCCATATCTGTCAAATAAGAAGATTAGATCAGCTACTTTTTAGTTACTTGGGAAACTCGAAACTTTTAAATTTCTTACAGCACTTTATTGTTTGATTAACAACCTTTCAGGTAATCCTAAATAATATAAAGATATATGAAATGATAGGAGGATGTGTGTTCTTTGGGGTAGATTCACCATATTTTCACATTTATTTTACCTTTTCTTTTCCATTTACTGACACATTAGTGTCATTTTCCAATAAGAGTATAACACCTTATTTATATATAATGGCAACATCATAAATTGCTTGATCTATTGAAAACAATAAACTAAACATGCTACACAAGAAACTAGTGCCTTTCATTGGTATTAGCTCCTTCAAGATGACAGGCGATCTCGGGAGGCCAGAGAATTCTTAGTTGTATGAGTTTGTGACTAATAGGTGGTTTGATGTGACAAGAGCTGGCTGTCTTGGGAAATTGAACTATCTTTATGCTCAATACCCTTTGTGTCTCATTCTTTGTAGGTTATTGTTGGAGGCCTGTGGGGACCTCTTTTACAGTTTGCATTCACAGACAATACGAGATCAGCAAGAACTCTGTAGTTTTACTGTCATTATTGATCTACTGCCATTCCATTCAGTAGCTAATTTGCTTGTTAGCAGTTATTGTAAAAGCTATTTCTACTTTTTTAGCCTGATATATGTTATGTACCAAATTTTATTTTATTTTATTTTATTTTTGCTGAATTAAAGAAAAATGGTATAACTTAGCACCAAAAGACTGGACTTTATGCTAAATGTTTCTGATCTGTAGTTTGTGGATAATTATTTCAAAATTACAAGTATATTATTGTGGATTTGATATTTTGGATATAAGCAACATATAAGTTCAAAAAAAAATAAAGGGGAATAGTATTTAGTAAGAAAATATCACTTGTAAAACATCGGTTAGCCTATAAAATTTAGATACAAATAGTAAGAAGGGTGATGTATTAGGAATTCATGAACACTGCTCCTAAAGTTGGGATTTATTTGAAGTCGAACACTCAATAAACGTGTGGGTTGATTGATTCTCTCTTCTGAAGGTGACCATAATACACCCTTCTTTTTCATACCAATTGTTGAAGGAAAGAAAAAAAGCCTCTTTCTGCTTCTCTGGAAAAAGATCTGCTTCCACTCTCTGAAGCCAATTTCCGACACGTATTTATCTGAAATGACTTCCTCATAAGCTGAGTGTGCCTATGTGTGTGTCCCCCACCAACACAATACCTCAATAGGGAGAATCCATAGCTCAGGGAAAAACTCATAGAACGCAAGGAAAAAACAAACAAGTCAGCAGTTTAGCATAATACGGTATTTCCCCCAACTTAAATATGCCAAATTATTAAAATATATTTGGGATTGTTTTAATTGAGTAGCTGATGGGTAGGTATATATGATGTACATGTATGTACATATATACATACATGTTGTTGCTAAAAATGAAGAAACTGAAAGCCAGATAGAAAACAACACGGGAGCTGAAGTTAATGCTGCCCTCTGCTGGTGGGGCAGGGATAGGAATGTTATCTTTAGAAATATAAAGGCTTGGATTTTTATCCCAAGGCAATGAAAGGAGCCCCGCGTGTAGGGTCATCACAGCATTACAGAATGTAACTGAAACTCCTGCATAAAATGTGGAGCATCAAGTAGTCACAAAGACACCGAAAGGGAAGGCTAGTGAAAAAAAAATCTGACTACCATAGAGTAAATTATAACAGATTTACAGTGGCAAGAAAAACTTCTGCCATGAGAAGTTACTGGGCGCATACTCACATATTCTAAACTAAGAAATGAATAGCAACGGTAACAACAAAAATGGTCTTCAGGTAGAGACTCCTAGCAGAAGCTAATGTAATACTGTTATGGAGATGACTTGCACAGTTTAGGATATAAGGGATTATCTGAAGAAAATGGAGACAGTATGACAACAAAATTTGGTTGGGGAGGAGAAGGAAACAGAGCTTCTAGAAATAAAAAAATTACTCAATGAACTAGAAATACCACTGGGAGTGTTTAAAAAGAGATCAGTATATGGGGCACCTGGGTAACTCAGTCGTTAAGCTTCTGCCTTCCTCTCAGGTCATGACCCCAGGGTCCTCAGATGGAGCCCTGTGTTGGGCTCCCTGCTCCACCAGAAGCCTGCTTCTCCCTCTCCCACTCCCCCTACTTGTGTTCCCCCTCTCGCTGTGTCTCTCTCTGTCAAATAAATAAAATCTTAAAAAAAAGAGAGGGAGAGAGATCAGTATCATCTGGAGAAGGAATTATGAAAGTGAACAGAGGAAATTGCTGACATTGTAGCATGAAGAAAGAGATCGAAAATATCAAAGAGGGTAAGAGCAGAAAGGCTTTATAAAAGGGGATAAAAAAGGATACTACTTGAACAGTTACTATCAGAAAAGAAAGTAACAATGAAAGGGAAGAGACAATACTTGAAAATTTTCCCAAATTTATGACAGATATCAGATTCATTAGAATCGTCAGATTTAAGGAAGATGGTGAGACTATAATTGCAAAAATATAAACAAATTCATGTCAACATATATCATTCATTTGAAGAACATAAAAAGCAATGAGGAGTAGAGGAAAGAGAGATAACCTACAAAGAAAATGGGGCATAAAAAGCATTTGTGAATAAAGATACTAGGGATTAATATAAATGGATATTGATTATCCAAGAAAATGAGACTAATGACTATAAAATATTAATAAAATACTATAAATCAATAATATGTAAAACGAGTGAGTTACTGGAGATATAGCACACTGAGATCCTTGTGTTAATCCAAAGATTTATAGCACTGATCAAAGTTAAGCTTTGCTAAGCCAAGCATTCATATTTAAAGTATAGGGGAAACTTCTAGAAATAAAAATACAAGTAGAGTAAATAAAAGGATATCAGGATAATTGATTGTTTAGAAGATAATCATGAGACATAAAAAAGATTTGTGAGTGAAAATGCTTATTAGGTAGAAAGCCCACAATCATATGGTGGGATTTATTCCAAATTTATCGATAATCATAATAATTGTGAAAAGAATAAATATCTTAAAAGTGATTCTCAGATGGGAGGACAAAAGTTATATGCAGTCATATGATATAAAGTGCTGATGATAAGGGGAAGGAAAAATATAGCAGGCAAATATTAACCAACAAAAAACCTGATACAGTGAGATTAATATCATTCTACTGTGAGGAATTTATTTGTTTATGAGCAACAAAACCTCTAAAGTTCCTAGAAATAAATCTTACATACATATGTACATACATAAATATACATATATATGTGTGGTAAAATAATTTACTTGGAAAATTACGAAGCTTTATCTTCTTATTCCATAAACAAAATTCAACTTTCAACTCCAAAAAATTGGAGATTTAAATATAAAAAGCAAAATTTGCAAACTCTTAGCAAAAACTATAGACAATGTCTTTATCAGTTTATTATGAAATTAAGATAATATGATATTGGCATAGGTAGAGACAAAAACTTAATGGAACAGAGCCTTGACACTAACTCGTGTATATGTCAACATGGTGTGGTGGAAGGAACATTAAAAATAAATGGAGAATGGACTCAAAAAATTACACTTCAATTATTTAATCGCATGGTAAAAGATAAAATTAGATACCTACATCATGTAACTCAAAACATTAATTTCAGATGCATGAAATACCTAAAGCAAAAGCAAAATTTAGAAGTATTAGAAGAACGAAACAAACATAATAAAGACTTCAGAGTAGGGAAGAACTTCTTTCAAAAAGACAGGAATGTACAAACTATGAAAGAGAAGATTAATGTAATTTGCTACCTTAAGAACCCAGGTGTCCATTGACAGATGAATGGAGACAGAGAGGTGCTATATACATACAATGGAATATTTCTCAGCCATCAGAAAGAATGAAATCTTACCATTTGCAACGATGTGGATGGAACTAGAGTGTATTAGCGAAATAAGCCAGAGAAAGACAAATACCATATAATCTCACTCATATGTGGAATTTAAGAAACAAAACAGATGAACATGGGGGAAGGGAAGGAAAAATAAAATAAGAAGAAAATAGAGAGGGAGGCAAACCATAAAAGTTGCGGAACTATAGAGAAAAACTGAGGGGTGCTGGAGGGGAAGGTGGTGGGGGATGGGATAATTGGGTGATGGGCATTAAGGAAGGCACTTGATGTAAAGAGCACTGGTGTGTGTCGGGGTGCCTGGGTGGCTCAGTTGGTTAAGCAACTGCCTTCGGCTCAGGTCATGATCCTGGAGTCCCTGGATCAAGTCCTGCATCGGGCTCCCTTGGCGGGGAGTCTGCTTCTCCCTCTGACCCTCCCCCCTCTCATGTGCTCTCTCTCATTCTCTCTTTCTCAAATAAATAAATAAAATCTTTAAAAAAAAAAAAGAGCACTGGTGTTATATGCAACTGATGAATCACTACATTCTACCCTGAAACTAATAATACAGTATATGTTAATTAAATTGAATTTAAATAAAGAATTTTTAAAAAGACACAAAGTATGAACTATGAAAGAGAAGATTAAGGTAATTTGCCACCTTAAAAGTAAAACCTTTCATAAAAGAACAGGTGACACAAAGTGAAAATCTGTAGATTGGAAAGTGATATTTGCAACCCATAAAAGTTATAAAGAATTTGTGTTCTGAATAGTCACAGAACTTCTACAAATTATTAAGGAAGAGTTGAACAACTCATAGAGAATATGAGGATATGAACAGGAAACTCAGGCAGGAGGAAATCAAGTGGACAACAGGATAAAAAATATATTCAATCTTAATTATAACCAAATCAATTAATATGAAAACAATAACATAAAGTTTCATACCTCTCAGATCAGAAAAACTAAGTCTGCTAATGCTGAGTATTGCTAAGGTGAGGAAATGTGGACTCAGAACTCAAATTATTGCATTGACTTTAGACAACAATTAAGAAACATCTTCACAGTCAAGAAAATAAATCTTGCTCCAACTGTGTGTGTGTGTGTGTGTAGCAAAAAGTCTTTTCAAGTACACCTTTTGTGATATGTTAAATAATGTATACAAACTTAACCGCATGCTCAGTAAAGAGCCGCAACTGATCATTTTAAAAGGTGCCATGTTCCTCTTAAAGAAATGTTTTAGATAAATAACCACAATTGCTGGAAAGAAACATTTGCATAATGGGGTTCTCATTTTAGAACAGAGTCTATCTGTTACAGCTACATTAAATCAGCCCTAATTACAAAGCTTAGTAAATTTCCATGACTGTAAGAATAGTTTCTAAAAAGTTCTTTTAGGAAATCTTTTTTTTTTTTTCCCCTCCCTCTGGGCTTTCAAATATGTCCAGCTCACTGTTTGGAAGAATAAAAAGGAACATAAATTTCACTTACCTCTATTAATTCTTGAAACCATTCTATTTCTTTAATTTATTTCTCTTTCAAACTAGGGAGGATCTATTTAAAAAAACAACTAGGAAGGGGAAGCTTTTTAAAAGTTGACTCCTTCAATACTATCTGTGCCCTTATAACACCCAAAAGTCTTTCTGAACCTCTAGGAATATGAGTAACCTAGTTTAAATGCTGCAGAGTATCTGAGTCCTGGCAGACTCTCACACATAATTTCCAATAAGGTCTCTAGTCTTTTAACCTGACCCAGAAACGGACCCACAGTCAACATTTTGAGGTATTTTAAGTCTCACCTAGGAAAATTTAAAAATTAATCTGGACTCTAAATATTTAATATAACTTAGCATTTTTTTACATCGTTTGCTCAATTTTATCTTATGTTTTACTAAAACCCCTAGTTGTTCGTTTGTTTATTTTTATTTTTTATTTTTTAAGTAGGCTTCCTGCCCAAGGTGGGGCTTGAACTCATGACCCTGAGATCAAGAATCACATGCTCTATTGATGGAGGTCAGCCAGGTACCCCTTCCTAGTTGTTTTTAAGATTTTATTTATTTGTCAGAGGGAGAGAGCACAAGCAGGGGGAGTATCAGGCAGAGGGAGAAGCAGGCTCCCCACTGAGCAAGGAGCCTGATATGAGACTTGATCCCAGGATTCTGGGATCATGACCTGAGCTGAAGGCAGATGTTTAACTGACTGAGCCACCCAAGGCGTCCCTCTTTAGTTTAATTTTTAACACAAAGTAAAAGTCTAAAATTTAATACTATTGCTACTTTCTTCCTGGAAAAGTATAAGAAATTCAGAATGCTTAAATTTTAATTATCTTCTGTGTTTTATGTTACTGTTGACCAGTATTTGGCTTTCATCTGGTTTTTAATGCTACCCAAATTTAGAATTTTTGTTATATATTTATGTTATATTTAACCACTTGGTTATTAATTTCATGTTTTTGCCTTGTTTCTTACATCATAGTTCTTACTTTTGGATCCAATCATGCTTCCTAAAAGATTTCTTTTTGTTAAGGGTAACTCAATTTTCTCTCTCAAAGAATGTCTTTATTTCTCTTTTTCAAAAGTGGTGATTTCACTAAGTATAAAAAGTCTAAGTTGACAAATATTTTCCCTCAGCATTTTGAAGGTAGAAATTTTCTGCCAGGCTCATAGTAGTTTTTTGTATTCTTTTTCTCTGAGGAAGCTTGTAAGATCTTCTCTTTGCAAAGGCATGGAGAGGTGTTCTGCCATTTTACTCTAATGTGCCATTTATTAAAATCTACCTTTTTCAGCATGAGCATTCATCTGAATATTGAGCAACTCACCTATTATAACTTTCAATGCTTTCTTTCTCACATTTTCTGTTTTTCTTTCTGGTATTCCTATTAGACGAATTTTAGACTTACCATTCTTTCTTTTTCGCATTCGATTACTCCTTAAGATTTTCCAACTATTCATCTCTTTGCGCTACATTCTGGGTATATTCTTCAGACCTCGCTTCTGTTTTACCAATCATAACTTCAACTATGTTCAATATGCGGCTTAGCAAAGGCATTTAGGTGTTAATTTTAAAAATAAACTCAACTTAATTTTTTTGAAACTTTATTGGTTTCTTTTCCAATTTGCCTATACTTTTCAAAAATTTTGCGATATAATATTGATCATTATTTTTTCTTTTAAAAAAAATTTTAATTTAAATTCATTTAGCCAACATATAGTACGTCATTAGTTTCAGATGTAGAGATAATTTTTTTAAAGATTTTATTTATTTTTTTTGTCAGAGAGAGAGAACACAAGCATGGGAATTGGCAGGTGGAGGGAGAAGCAGGCTCCCCAATGAGGAAGGAGCCCAATTTGAGACTCAACCCCAGGACCCCAGGATCCCCATGACCTGAGCTAAAGGCCGATGCTTAACTGACTGAGTCACCCAGATGTCCCTCAGATGTAGAGATCATTTTAAATATACTTATTGTAAAGTATCTATGAAATTATTATATAATCAGAATTTCTTGGTCTTCTAAATGCCGACTTGTGTTTTTTAGCCCTTGGTCATAGTGGAAGCAAAAGAGAAAAACTTGCTTTGTGCGCCAAAAAGAGTAAGTTCTTATTTATTTATTTATTAGAAGCTTTAGTCCTACTTAAAGCTATACCTTTGTTGCGAGATAACAGTGTAAATTTTAAAATATTTTTTCTGTATAATAATCCCTTATTGTGTATTTAAATTATAATCATAAACAGATTGACTTTCTAATCCTATTATTCTCGACTTCAGGAAGGGCTTTTGAGTGTAAATTCATTTTCAATACTTCTATGGAAACAGAGAGGGAAGGAGAGAGAGCGCTACATTATTGAATTAAATTTTTTTCCATGTAACAATGTATCTTGGGGAGTTATTCATACCTACATTTAGAACTTTATTCCATACCTTTAAACTATTGTGTATGTCTTTATTTATTTGACTATGTTATTAGTGTGTATTTAATTGTTCTCTAGTCACAGTATACATGATTTAGTACAAAATTTTTTGTATAAATGATTTGTACCTAATTTTTTGTGTGTGTTTCTATTAGGTATATTTCTGAAAGAGAAATTACTGAGCTTACGACTTTGTGCATTTTACATTTGATAATATGAAATTGTTCCAAATTTTGAATACAGAAAAGAATAAGGGACTCTGGATGACTGCCTTGAGGAATTAGAGCTAATACAACAACTGAAAATAGAGAGCTGCCTCGGTGACCAGGGCTCTTGCACTTAGCCACAGCATGCTTGATCCTGCTCTTACGCAGATCCTAGTGGGAGCTTTGGCTGTGTGTACAAAGCAGAGGAGCATATTTTCAAATTATTGTGAAGAGTTTGGGTGTTGTACGACAAGATAAAGTGGTATCAAATTGTTTATTGCAGAATGTCCTTTCCAGGATTTCAGCCAAAGTCTTCACACTTCAGGTAACTTCTTGAGCTTGCCATGAGAAGAGGAGTTTCTTTCCAGCTGGGTGCTGATTTTTATGGTTGCTACTGACAGTTGAAAATCATGTTTTGTTTGAGGACTTCTCTACTAAATAGCACATCCTCGAGTTTTTCTGTTTTTCTTTTTCCTCTCCTATCTTGGGATTAAATAGAGTTAGATATCTTTTAAATACATTTCTTCTTTTATAACATACATCTTTGGTTACATAGCATTATGATATTCTTGTAAAAAATGCATACATTTTAGGGACACCTGGGTGGCTCAGTCGTTAAGCGTCTGCCTTTGGCTCAGGTCATGATCCCAGAGTCCTGGGATCGAGCCCCGCATCAAGCCCCGCATGGGGCTCCTTGCTCAGTGGGGAGCCTGTTTCTCCCTCTGCCTGCCGTTCCCCCTGCTTGTGCTCTCTCTCTCTCTCTCTGACAAATAAGTAAATAAAATCTTTTAAAAAATGCATACATTTTAATATTTAACTCAATTTTTTTTGCTTTCATATCTCTTAATTCTATATATTTTTTTCTTGTCTTTTTTTCTTTTCTTAAATGTCCATCTAACTGATCAAGGGCATCTTCAGTCAATGGTAGAGGAGAAAAGGACAGAGTAGAGTTTTTAATCTGCTACTTGGTGACTTACAGACTCAGTGTCATGGAGCTGACATTTCCTTTCTCTCAAGTCTTAGAGACTCATGCCAGTCTGATTAAACTGAGTGGTGGAGATACTTTTTGTTCAGACCAACTCAGAAAAGCAACAGTTAAATATAATGGTGTTCTTAATGTCAAACTTACTGAAGGTATTGGTTGCCTCCCACATTATCTATCTGGGAAAAGGCTACCAGTGCCCATGAGAGACAAATAGGTCTAGACTAGACTCACTGGATGAGGGATGCTATTATACCCATATTAACTGATATCCTTGGGGAGATGACAGTTGGGACACTTACAACATTCCACTTCGAACCATGCAAGGCAAGAAGCTGTCAGAGGGAAAACATTTATTTTATCTGACTCCTTTGTCTATCATGATGGTTCACTATCTCTCTGTTATAAAATTGTCAACATTCCCATGCTCACTTCTAAGAATGCCTTTTGGCATTTATTCTTTAAATAAGTTAAACAATAATTTAATTTTCAGAGTTGACAGTTTTGTATCTCTGAATAATAGGAGATACATTAGGATGGTTCAGAATAAGGATTAGCAAATACTTGATTCTAACTTTTAATATATTGATTGCACTATTGATTGATTTACCAAAAACATTCATATTTCAAGCCTAGCATTGGACTAGGCATTTTCAGTTTTAATTGTATTTCTCTAATGACTAATGATACTGAATATCTTATCATGTAGTTACTTGTCATTTATACATTATCTTTGGTGATGAGCCTGTTCAAATCTTTTGCCTACTTTTTTTCTTGAGTTGTTTGTTTTCTTAGTATTGAGTTTTAAGAATCTATATCCTGGAGACAAGTCTTTATAAGATTTTGTAAATATTTTGTCCCAGTCTGTAGCTTGTCTTTTCATTTGTTTAAGGGGTATCTTTCAAAAAGCAGACATTCTTAATTTTGAAGTCAAATTTGTCACTTTGTTCTTTTATGGATCATGCTCTTAGTGTAGTATTTAAGAAATTTGCTAACCCAATGTAATAAAGACCTAATTCTCTCTTTTCTTCTAGAAATTTTATAGATTTAAGCTTAAGTTTTACATTTAGATCTATGATACACTTTGATATAATAAGAACAAAATTCTTGATATTTACCTAAATTGCTATCATTTCTCATGATTTGATCTTTTATGTGTAAATACAGTGTCCAGCTGGCATCACTGTCTTTTTGCCTGAATGACTCCTTTAAATTTTCTTATAAAGCATTATGTCTGCCGGTGATAAATGTACCATCATTTGTATGTTTGAATAAATCTTTATTTCGCTTTCATTTTTGAAAGACATTTTCACTATGTACAGAATTCTGGATTGATAGTTTTGTTTTGTTTTTTTTCTTTGATTATTTTAAAGATATTGCTCCATGACTTTTATTTACTTTTTAAAATATGGAACACTTCGTGAATTTGCATATAATCCTTGTGCAGGAGCCATGTTAATCTTCTCTATGTTATTCCAATTTTAGTATATGTGCTGCTGAAGCGAGCACACTCCATGACTTTTTTTTAAAAGATTTTATTTATTTATTTATTTATTGAGAGAGAGAGAATGAGAGACAGAGAGCACGAGAGGGAAGAGGGCAGAGGGAGAAGCAGACCCCTGCCGAGCAGGGAGCCTGATGCGGGACTCGATCCCGGGACTCCAGGATCATGACCTGAGCCGAAGGCAGTGGCTTAACCAACTGAGCCACCCAGGCACGCATCGCTCCATGACTTTTAATGTGCACTGTTACTAATGAGAATCGTGCAGTCATCCTTATCTTTGCTCCCCTATACATAGTGCATCTTTTTTTCTTTGGTTGTACAAGGTGCTTTTATCTTGTTTTATGTTTTTATATATATTTAAATAAAATAATGTAACACATTTATTTTTGTTCTTTCAAAAAGGTTTTTGTATTGTCCAAGGCTAGGCAGCCTTGAAAAAATATATATGTGTATATATTTTCCTCATGGAATGGGAATCAGGTCAAATTCATAGAATGTTACTTGGTCTACTTTATTTTATTTTAAATATTTTACATATTTATTTGAAAGAGAGAGAGACAGATAGTGAGAGAGCACAAGTGGGGAGGGAAGGCTTGATCCCAGGACCCTGAGATCATGAACGGAGCCAAAGGCAGCCACTTAACCAACTAAGCCACCCAGGTTCCTGGTCCATTGCATTTTAGAAGGGCATACAAATAAAATAAGGTGCATAAATTCAGTGAGGTGGGAAAAAAATGCATAGTATGCAAATCATCTTTAAAATATTTTTCTTTAAAATAATAAAAAAATAAAATGTTTTTCTTTGATTAAGAATCATGTTTGCTTGCTTTTTATACTTCCATGAAAAATAATAGAATGAGCTTTGTTAATTTACCAGAGTCTCTAGGTGAAAAATATTGTGATTAAATGTCTTTGGATTTCTGCTTTGAGTGGAAAAGTGAAAAGAGTCTGAACAAATTTCCCTTTGTCAAGCTCCCCAAGTTGTGCTCAAAGAGATTCAGCTGCAAATGCAGACAATCCCTCTCCTTGCTTTGTAGGCAGGTCAAGCCCCAGAATTTATCAGTGAGTTGAAGAATCCCACCTTCAGGTAGATCTATCAATTAGGACTAGGTCCATCTGCATGTCATAGGGACAATGGCTTAAACAAGATGAAAAGCTATCTCTCTCACATAAAATTCCAGACTTAACAGTACAAGGGTGTTATTGTGACTGTTCCACAAAGTTTTTTAAAACCCAGGTTCCTTTCAATTCATTGTTCTGTCATAGTAGAATATGACTGTTGCCATCTGGTCCAAGACAATGGCTAGAGTTTTAGCCATCCTTATCAGGAAGCCAAGTATAGAAGGTGATAAAGAAAAAGAGTAAAGGGCATACACTGAATGACATCTGGAAAGGGATTTCAGAAGCTGACACCAATATTTAACTACCATTTCACTGACCAAAATTCAATCACAAAGCTGCACTTAACTGGAAGGGAAATTGGAAATTATAGACTTTTTATGGAAAGTCATATATCCAGCTATGGTAAAAGAGAGGAATGGGGTCTAGGAAATTAATAGTCTCTGCTTAGGTGAGTATAAATAAGCATTGTTATATCATCCTCTCTAATATGAGATCTGCCTTATTTTTTTCTCCACACTTACTTCCTCTGACATAATTCCTATTTTACTAAAAATTTGTTTCATTGTTATTTTTGCTGACCAGAATGTGCACATTATGAGGGCAGGGATTTTTGTTTGCCTTTATGAAGGGAATAAATACAGAACCTGGCATGTGATTGATGCTTAATATTTGAATGAAGAATAAAATAAACATGGAGCCTATAACCAGTCTCTGTCATTGTAATTAGAGTAAAAAGCGTTAATCTTCTCAGAAAAGGCAAACACCTTTAATGTGACAAGACATAAGACATAAGTAGATATGTAATAAAAGAGATCAATGAAGACAGGAAAAATTAGAGATCTGAATGCAGTGGGAGTTAAAATGAGTATTGAAGGAATTTAAATTGTAAGGAAAAGACTTTCCTGACAGAATAGTAGCAAGGAAAGCATACAGAGGCTAGATTTCTTTTCTTCAGGCAGATGCTATCATAAGCAAAGTTGGTTGGATGAGTTTACCTTAGAAGTCAGGAAGGAGACAAACGAGTCAATATTACCTCACATTTGAAAGCTTTTCCCTTGGTAAAGCACTTTAGTATTGTTTGATCGTTTTATTTTCATAATAAGTTGATTTAGAAGGTGTTGTTATCACCAATTAATAAGTAAGGTTAAAAACCTAAATCTGATAAATTATTTATTTATGGTCCCATAGTTTATTCATTAATTACTTCATATTAATTCACTGGGGTCCAGAAAAGACCCAAACACTAACCTATTGTCTTTAACTTGTGCTCTTTTGTTAAGATACCAGTGCTAAGGTAAAAGTCAAAATATACACAAAGAACCATAAGTTGAATTGGGATATATCATAATCATTTAAAAAAACTATTTATTTTATATCAATTTCTGTACCTGGATGGCGAGAGCAACATGTTTTATACCTAACACTGAGGTGTATATAAGAACAAATAAGATTCAACCTCACATTTTATATTTTCTGAATTTAATGGTGAAGAAAATAAATCAATTACTTACATTTAACTTATGGGCCTGAAGTTGCATATGCAAATTACAATAACATTTGCAATTGTACACTTTATAGGGTTTCAAATGTCTTCTTATAAAGAAAACTACATTAAATAAAGATAATGCTTGCTCTTCATCTGTCCTCAGTTATTACTTTTCCTTTGGGATAGTGTTTCTGCTAACTTTTTTCCTTTTACTGAATGGCCAGTAAAGGGAAAGAAAAAACAAACTAAGGCTCTTAGTCATTAAGTGTCAAGAAATCAATATGAAGATTTCCTTGGGCAGATTAATGTGAAATGAATTAAAACCAAAGCCTTCATGATGTGAATGTGTACATGTACATATTCTGCACAATTCAGAGTAGACATAATTCAAATATGAATAGCATTTCTTGTTATTTCTATTTGAGTCATTGGCTGATTGAAGTGGTGAAGAATATTAAAATCACCAGCAAAACTTAGCTGAACAAATGTTTCACACGTTTAGTAAAAGATATATTATTAATCTCAT
This sequence comes from Mirounga leonina, assembly GCF_011800145.1. Taxonomy (NCBI): domain Eukaryota; kingdom Metazoa; phylum Chordata; class Mammalia; order Carnivora; family Phocidae; genus Mirounga; species Mirounga leonina. The sequence goes on from NW_023270702.1 coordinate 9,933,780, forward strand.
CACACAGGAGTTATCACTGTTACAACTAACCCTGGAGCTGTAAAATGAGCTGTAAAATAGATTTGATTTTAGAATATTACAAGTTCTGTCATTATGGCTAAGATTAACTATATAGCCTGATAAAGGTCTATTGCTTTTAGTGATACAGCAATGTCGCAGATGGGAACTGCTTGGTAATTATAGCTGACTTACTAGAAATAAAAGGGCAGAAAAAGGGCACCTTTGAGTAATTATCAGTAATAGAAAGACAAGTGATTTCAGCAAGGTAATAGAGAATAACGGTTTCACAGTGATAGATGATAGAAAGGGTTAAGTCCTAAGTAAGTTAGAGGCTTTGATGGTGGAATAGTTATAATTTATTTTGGTACAATTGAGTGCTCATCTAGAGCCTTATCTGAGCTGAGGGATTTTTCTCTGGTGCTCTCTCCAGATAAAATATTCTGCCTTGATGATATAATGTGCAAACTTGAAGTTTGCATTGCATTGTAGCTCCTTGAGATCTAGGTCTTCCTTGTTGGTTTTTATTTCATTTACTGAAGGGTGAATATATGTATTCAGCTCTGACAGTAATCAAACCTGTATTTCTTTTCTGGTAGTATTTTCCTCTGTTCAAGCTCTGTTTATAATATTTAAGTGTTGGATGATGTATTAGCCCCTTGAAGCTATTGTATACCATACAAAGCATCGTAGGTTGACTTTATTAAATTGCACTTTTCAGAAATGAACCAGGAATACCATTTCTACTCTTGGCCTTCAGCATGCTTCTTAGATTCTCTGTCTGTAAAATAAGTCCATTAAGTCCAATTGGTTTTCTTGGCAAAACTCCAGGTGTGGCATACTTTATTTGGTCCCTTTGGCATGCACAATCTGGGAAATGATTTTTTGTTTTAGATTTTATTTAAATTCAAGTTAGTTAACATATAGTGTATTATTCGTTTCAGGGTTAGAATTTAGTGATTCATCACTTGCATATAACACCCAGTGCTTATTACATCAAGTGCCCTTTTTAATGCCCATCACTCAGTTACCCCATTCTCCCACCCACCTCCCCTCCAGCAACCCTCAGTTTTTTCCCTATAGTTCAGAGTATCTGATGGTTTGCCTCACTCTCCGTTTTTATCTTATTTTTCCTTCCCTTACCCAATGTTCATCTGTTTTGTTTCTTAAATTCCACGTATGAGTGAAGTCATATGATATCTTTCTGTGACTGACTTATTTTGCTTAGCATAATACCCTCTAGTTCCATCCACATCATTGCAAATGGCAAGATTTCATTCTTTTTGATGACTGAGTAATATTCCATTGTATGTATAAACCACATCTTCTTGATCCATTCATCAGTTGATGGGCATCTAGCCTCTTTCCATATTTTGGTTATTGCGGACATTGCTGCTATAAACATTGGGGCACCTGTGCCCTTTTGAATCACTACTTTTGTATTTATCCACTACTAGGATAAATACCTAGTACTGCAGTTGCTGGGTCATAGGGTAGTTCTATTTTTAGCTTTTTGAGGAATCTCCATACTGTTTCCCAGAGTGGCTGTACCATTTTGCTTTGGGAGATGGTTTATGCTTCAACATAACAATTCTCATAGTAACTCAAGTCACAGTGTTGGCAACCCATGTCCATCCCTCAAATAAAGAAAATGAGGGGGATGGGCAAAATGGATGATGGGTGTCAAGGAGGGCACTTTTTGTGATAAGCACTGGGTGTGATGAATCATTAAATTCTACTGCTGAAACCAATTTTACCATATATGCTAAGCAACTTGCATTTAAATAAAAATTTGAAATTAAAAAACAAACAAAAAACAAAACAAAAATGAAACAAAATAAAACAAAAACAAACAAAAAAAGAAAATGCTTTCCTTGGGAAGAAAAAGAATTAGAGAGACTGTGTTATAATCTAAAACTTGCTGAAGATCCACTAATCCAAATAATAAAAATACATCACATGTATTCTCATCAAGGTGCCCATATGCTATTTATATTCTTAGCACATGGAAATAAGAAATTATATTGTATTAAATATTACTGAAATATGTAATTTCAAAACATGAGATGCATCTAAAATGGTGCTTGGGGGAAAATTACAGCTTTCAAAAATATATAAGACAAGAAGAAAGGTTGAAGTCATCAATCTAAGCTATAATCTGAAGAAGAAAGAAAAAAATTTAAATTCAAATAAAGTAGTAAGAGAAGATAAAGATATGAGCAGAACCAATGTAATTGAAAGCAAATGTATAATAGAGAGATGTTTTAAAAGCCAATAATTAATTCTTTTAAAATATTAGTAAATTTGATGAACTATCAGCAAGAATAATCAAGTAAAACAAAGAAAATAAAAACTGCCTGTATCAGAACTGAAATTCTATGAATAAGACAAAATAAGAGATGGAAATGAAAAACTTTATGCTAATATATTTGACAATTTAAATAAAAATTGTCAGACTCCTTGAAAAACATAAGTGGTCAAAACCAACACCCATAGAAATAGGAAATTTCTATAGTCTCATATCTATTAATAAATCAATCAATCAATCAATCAATCAATCCTTATTTAAGAATCTTCCCCAAAGAGAATCCAGAACATTCCCTGGTATTTTCTTCCAAATTTTTAAAGACATAATGCCAATTTTATTTAATCTCTTTAAGAGACTATAGAAAAAAAGGCATTTCTCAACTGATGAAACTGGCATGGCCTTGATACCAAATCCGACAAAAGCATTACAAAAAATGATGAATCACAGACCTGTACTCTGAAACAAAGAATACATTATATGTTAAAAAAAAAAAAGACAGTAGGAAGGGAAAAGTGAAGGGGGGGGATATCAGAGGGAGAGACGAACCATGAGAGACTATGGACTCTGAGAAACAAACAGGGTTCTAGAGGGGAGGAAGGTGGGGGATGGGTTAGCCTGGTGATGGGTATTAAAGAGGGCACGTACTGAATGGAGCACTGGGTGTTATATGCAAACAATGACTCATGGAACACTACATCAAAAACCAGTGATGTAATGTATGGTGCTTAACATAAAATAAAATGTGAAAAAAGGAAATTATAAGCTAATATCTCATTATAGATGCAAAAATTCTATCTCAGTAGTAGCATTTAGAATATAGCTATGTAGAAAAGATAACTGGGGAGCATTCCAGATATGTAAATTCATCTAACATTAAAAAATATAAATCACACCTATTTATTTTTATAAAATGTATAAACCAAAATATAAATCGCAAACAAAATACTGGAAAATAAATCTATATTCTCAATAGATATGGAAAAGACATAAATTCAACAATTATTTATGGCAAAAACTCTCTGTAATCTAAGAATAGAAGGGGTCTTTTTGAACTGATGAAAGATATTAACAAACTATCATCATACTTGAAAGTGAAAGACAGTATTCATTTAATAATGAAATGTTGAGTATTTTCCCCCTGAGTTGATGATGCGCATGAGAATGTCCCTATTACCATTCTATTCAACACTGTACTAGATGTCCTAGTCATTTTTCAAGAGTTCTTTTTTGTTGTTGTTAATGTGCTTGTTAGAGGTCTTTGTATAAATATTTTTATCTATACATCTAAGCATATATCTACACATTTATGTGTTACTACATTGTAAATATTTCCCCTACTTAAAGAAACTTATAGTTTTGCTAAAATTTTTGTTTCATTTTTTAAATTTATTTGTTCTTTTTTTTATTATGTTATGTTAATCATCATACATTACATCATTAGTTTTCGATGTAGTGTTCCATGATTCATTGTTTGCCCAGTGCTCCATTCAGTATGTGCCCTCTTTAATACCCATCACCAGGCTAACCCATCCCCCCACCCCCTGCCCTCTAGAACCCTCAGTTTCTTTCTAGTGTCCATAGTCTCTCATGGTTCACCTCCCCCTCCGATTTCCCTCCCTTCATTTTTCCCTTCCTATTATCTTTTTTTTTTTTCTTAACATACAGTGTTTTATTTGTTTCAGAGATACAGGTCTGTGATTCAACAGTCTCACAAATTCACAGGGCTCACCATAGCACACACCCTCCCCGATGTCCATCACCCACCCATCCCAGCCCTCCCACCCCCATGACTACAACAATCCTCAGTTTATTTCAAGAGATTCAGAATTCCTCATATCAGTGAGATCATATGATACATGTCTTTCTCTGACTGACTTATTTCACTCAGCATAATACCCTCCAGTTCCATCCACGTCATTGCAAATGGGAAGATTTCCTTCCTTTTGATGGCTACATAATATTCCATTGTATATATATACCACTTCTTCTTTATCCATTCATCTGTCAAAGGACATCTTGGATCTTTCCACAGTTTGGCTATTGTGGACATTGCTGCTATAAACATCGGGGTGCATGTACCCCTTCGGATCCCTACATTTGTATCTTTGGGGTAAATATCCAGTAGTGCAATTGCTGGGTCGTATGGTAGCTCTATTTTCAACTTTTTGAGGAACCTCCATACTGTTTTCCAGAGTGGCTGCACCAGCTTGCATTCCCACCAACAGTGTAGGAGGGTTCCCCTTTCTCCACATCCACACCAGCATCTGTCTTTTCCTGACTTGTTAATTTTACCATTCTGACTGGTGTGAGGTGGTATCTCATTGAGGTTTTGATTTGGATTTCCCTGATGCCGAGTGATGTTGAGCACTTTTTCATGTGTCTGTTGGCCATTTGGATGTTTTCTTTGGAAAAATGTCTGTTCATGTCTTCTGCCCATTTGTCAATTGGATCATTTGTTCTTTGGGTGTTGAGTTTGATGAGTTCTTTATAGATTTTGGATACTAGCCCTTTATCTGATATGTCATTTGCAAATATCTTCTCCCTTTCTGTCAGTTGTCTTTTGGTTTTGTTGACTGTTTCTTTTGCTGTGCAAAAGCTTTTTATCCTGATCAAATCCCAATAGTTCATTTTTGCCCTCGCTTCCCTTGCCTTTGGCATTGTTTCTAGGAGGAAGTTGCTGCGGCTGAGGTCGAAGAGGTTGCTTCCTGTGTTCTCCTCAAGGATTTTGATGGACTCCTGTCTCACATTTAGGTCTTTCAACCATTTGGAGTCTATTTTTGTGTGTGGTGTAAGGAAATGGTCCAGTTTCATTCTTCTACATGTGGCTGTCCAATTTTCCCAACACCATTTCTTGAAAAGACTGTCTTTTTTCCATTGGACATTCTTTCCTGCTTTGTCAAAGATGAGTTGACCATAGAGTTGAGGGTCCATTTCTGGGCTCTCTATTCTCTTCCATTGATCTATGTGTCTGTTTTTGTGCCAGTACCATACTGTTTTGATGATGACAGCTTTGTAATAGAGCTTGAAGTCCAGAATTGTGGTGCCACCAGCTTTGCTTTTCTTTTTCAACATTCCTCTGGCTATTCGGGGTCTTTTCTGGTTCCATACAAATTTTAGGATTATTTGTTCCATTTCTTTGAAAAAGGTTGATGGTATTTTGATAGGGATGGCATTAAATGTGTAGACTGCTCTGAGTGGCATAGACATTTTCACAATATTTGTTCTTCCAATCTGAGATCATGGAACATTTTTCCATTTCTTTGTGTCTTCCTCAATTTCTTTCATGGGCATTCTATAGTTTTCTAATTACAGATCCTTTGCCTCTTTGGTTAGATTTATTCCTAGGTATCTTATGGTTTTGGGTGCAATTGTATATGGGATCGACTCCTTAATTTCTTTTTCTTCTGTCTTGCTGTTGGTGTATAGGAATGCCACTGATTTCTGTGGATTGATTTTATATCCTGCCACTTTACTGAATTCCTGTATGAGTTCTAGCAGTTTTGGGGTGGAATCTTTTGGGTTTTCCACATAAAGTATCATATCATCTGCAAAGAGTGAGAGTTTGATCTCTTTTTTGCTGATTCAGATGCCTTTTATTTCTTTTTGTTGTCTGATTGCTGTGGCTAGGACTTCTAATACTATGTTGAATAGCAGTGGTGATAGTGGACATCCCTGCCGCGTTCCTGACCTTAGGGGGAAAGCTCTCAGTTTCTCCCTGTGGGTGATATCGCTGTGGGTTTTTCATAAATGGCTTTTATGATATTGAGGTATGTATCCTCTCTCCCTATACTCTGAAGAGTTTTGATTAAGAAAGGATGCTGTACTTTGTCAAATGCTTTTTCTGCATCTATTGAGAGGATCATATGGTTCTTGTTCTTTCTTTTATTAATGTATTGTATCACATTGATTGATTTGTGGATGTTGAACCAAGCTTGCAGCCCAGGGATAAATCCCACTTCGTCGTGGTAAATAATCCTTTTAATGTACTGTTGGATCCTATTGGCTAGTATTTTGGTGAGAATTATTGCATCCATGTTCATCAGGGATATTGGTCTGTAATTCTCCTTTTTGATGGGGTCTTTGTCTGGTTTTGGGATCAAGGTAATGCTGGCCTCATAAAATGAGTTTGGAAGTTTTCCTTCCATTTCTATTTTCTGGAACAGTTTCAGAAGAATAGGTATTAATTCTTCTTTAAATGTTTGGTAGAATTCCCCTGGAGAGCCATCTGGCCCTGAGCTCTTGTTTGTTGGGAGATTTTTGATGACTGCTTCAATTTCCTTAGAGGTTGTAGGTCTGTTCAGGTTTTCTATTTCTTCCTGGTTCAGTTTTAGTAATTTATACATCTCTAGGAATGCATCCATTTCTTCCAGATTATCTAATTTGCTGGCATATAGTTGCTCATAATATGTTCCCATAATTGTTTGTATTTCTTTGGTGTTGGTTGTGATCTCTCCTCTTTTGTTCATGATTTTATTTATTTGGGTCATTATTCTTTTCTTTTTGATAAGTCTGGCCAGGGGTTTATCAATCTTGTTAATTCTTTCAAAGAACCAGCTCCTAGTTTTGTTGATCTGTTCTACTGTTCTTTTGGTTTCTATTTCATTGATTTCTGCTCTGATCTTTATTATTTCTCTTCTTCTACTGGGCTTAGGCTTTCTTTGCTGCTCTTTCTCCAGCTCCTTTAGGTGTAGGGTTAGGTTGTGTATTTGAGACTTTCTTGTTTCTTGAGAAAGGCTTGTATTGCTATATACTTTCCTCTTAGGACCACCTTTGCTGCATCCCAAAGATTTTGAACAGTTGCATTTTCATTTTCATTGGTTTCCATGATTTTTTTTAATTATCCATTAATTTTATGGTTGACCCATTCATTCTTTAGTAGGATGCTCCTTAGCATCCATGTATTTGAGTTCTTTCCAACTTTCCTCTCGTGATTGAGTTCTAGTTTCAAATCATTGTGGTCTGAAAATATGCAGGGAATGATCCCAATCGTTTGGTACCGGTTGAGACCTGATTTGTGACCTAGCATGCAATCTATTCTGGAGAATGTTCCATGGGCACTAGAGAAGAATGTGTATTCTGTTGTTTGGGGATGGAATGTTCTGAATATATCTGTGAAGTCCATTTGTTCCAGTGTGTCATTTAACGTCTTTATTTCCTTGTTGATCTTTTGCTTAGATGATCTGTCCATTTTAGTGAGGGGGGTGTTAAAGTCTCCCACTATTATTGTATTGTTGTCAATGTGTTTCTTTGCTTTTGTTATTAATTGCCTTATATAATTGGCTACTCCCATGTTAGGGGCATAGATATTGACACTTGTTAGATCTTCTTGTTGGATAGACCCTTTAAGTAGGATACAGTGTCCTTCCTCATGTGTTATTATAGTCTTTGGCTAAAATCTAATTTGTCTGATATAAGGATTGCCACCCCAGCTTTCTTTTGGTGTCCATTAGCATGGTAAATGGTTTTCCACCCCCTCACTTTAAATCTGGAGGTGTCTTTGGGTCTAAGATGAGTCTCTTGCAGACAGAATATCGATGGGTCTTGTTATTTTATCCAATCTGATACCCTGTGTCTTTTGATTGGTGCATTTAGCCCATTTACATTTAGGGTAACTATCGAAAGATATGAGTTTAGTGCCATTGTATTGCCTGTAAGGTGACTGTTACTGTATATTGTCTGTGTTCCTTTCTGGTCTATGTTACTTTTAGCCTCTCTCTTTGCTTAGAGAACCCCTTTCAATATTTCTTGTAGGGCTGGTTTCGTGTTTGCAAATTCCTTTAGTTTTTGTTTGTCCTGGAAGATTTTTATCTCTTCTTCTATTTTCAGTGACAGCCTAGCTGGATATAGTATTCTTGGCTGCATATTTTTCTCATTTAGTGCTCTGAATATATCCTGCCAGTCCTTTCTGGCCTGCCAGGTCTCTGTGGATAGGTCTGTTGCCAATCTAATGTTTCTACCATTGTAGGTTACATATCTCTTCTCCCGAGCTGCTTCCAGGATTTTCTCTTTGTCTCTGAGACTCGTAACTTTTACTATTAGATGTCGGGGTGTTGACCTATTTTTATTGATTTTGAGGGGGGTTCTCTGTGCCTCCAGCATTTTGATGCCTGTTTCCTTCCCCAAATTATGGAAGTTCTCTACTATAATTTGCTCCAATATACCTTCTACCCCCCTCTCTCTTTCTTCTTCTTCTGGGATCCCAATTATTCTAATATTGTTTCATCTTATGGTATCACTTATCTCTCGAATTCTGCCCTCATGATCCAGTAGTTGCTTATCTCTCTTTTTCTCAGCTTCTTTATTTTCCATCATTTGGTCTTCTATATCACTAATTCTGTCTTCTGCCTCATTTATCCTAGCAGGTAGAGCCTCCATTTTTTATTGCACTTCATTAATAGCCTTTTTGATTTTGACTTGGTTAGATTTTAGTTCTTTTATTTCTCCAGAAAGGGTTTCTCTAATAATCCATGCTTTTTTCAAGCCCAGCTAGTACCTTTAAAATCGTCATTCTGAACTCTAGTTCTGACATCTTACTAATGTCCATATTGATTAGATCCCTGTTAGTCAGTACTGCCTCTTGTTCTTTTTTTTGAGGTGATTTTTTCCATCTTGTCATTTTGTCCAGAGGAGAATAGATGAATGAGAGAACAAAATGCTAACAGGATAACAATGATCCCAGAAAAATATACACTGAACAAATCAGAAGAGACTTGAAACTGGGGGAAAGGAAAGGGAAAGAAAGAAAAAAGAAAAAGATTAAAAAAAAAGAATATGATCAAATATGATCATGCTGTTGCATAAATCAGTGCCACACACTAGATTTTGGGCGTATTTTGGTCTGTTTGAAGAAAGTGCCTCCCAAAATTTTAAGGAAAGAAAAACTTATATATGTACAAAAATAAGGGTAAATACGATGAAGGAATGGAATATGACTGTAAAGATGAAAATTATAAAAGATTTTATGAAAGGAATTGATAAGATAAGAAGTTGGTTGAAAAAGAAAGAAGAGGAATAAAAAAAAAAGGGGGAGTGTGCCTGGGTGGCTCAGTTTGTTAAGCGACTGCCTTTGGCTCAGGTCATGATCCCGGAATCCCAGGATCGGGTCCCATTTCGGGCTCCCTGCTCAGCAGGGAGACTGCTTCTCCCTCTGCCCCTCTCTCCTCTCATGCTCTCTCACTCTCTCTCTCTCTTAAATAAATAAAGATCTTAAAAAAAAAAAAGGAGAGAATGTGATCAGGCAGGAGACTAGAACAAATCATACACTAGAGATTTAGGGTATATTTTGGTCTGTTAGAAGAAACTGTATCCCAAAATTTAAAGAGAGAACAACTTATATATATATATATACCAAAAATAAGGTTAACTACTACGAAGAGATAGAATATGACTCTAAAAATGAAAAATAAAAAAGATTTTTTAAAAAAGGGATTGATAAGATGTTGGTTGAAAAAGGGAAAAAGAAAAATTCAAAAAAAAAGAAAAAGAAAAAGAAAAAAAAGAAAATTAAAAAAATTAACTTTGAAATTCTAAAGAATAAGGGGGAAAAAAGCCACGAATTCTATGTGCAGTATTCCCCTAGCGCTGGAGTTCTGCCGTCTCATTGATCAGTAAACTTGGTCTTGGCTGGCTGTTCTTGCTGATCTTCTGGGGGAGGGGCTGATTGCCATGGTTCCCAAATGTCTTTGCTGGAGGCAGAATTGCCCCTCCCTTGCCGGGTGGGGCTAAGTAATCTGCTTGGGTTTGCTCTCAGGAGCTTTTGTTCCCTGCAAGCTTTCCCTACAGCTTTGGAGGATGAGAGTGAAAATGGCGGCCTCCCAATCTCTGCCCCAGAGGAGCCGAGAACTGGGGGCCCCCCTCCTCAGTCAATCACTCCCATCTCCCCGGTCTCTGGCTGCACTCCGTGCTCACCCAGCCTGTGACCAAGCGTTTCTAGCTCTGGCATCCAACCCCATGTGGAGTCTCCAAACCCAGCAGATCCCTGCGGTGCACTCCCACACCACTCCTCCCCAGGGAGGAAGGGGAGTCTCCCCGGATCTGCTGCTTGTTGGGTCTCTGCTGGAGGAGCAGCGGCCCGACTGTGCCCGGATCACGGTTTATAGCAACCCCGAGCTGAGAGCCTGCACCTTGGCTCCGTCTCTGCAGCCGGTTTCCCCGCTCCGATACCTGGGAGCTCTGCCGCATTCAGGCACCCCGGGTCTTTCTGTGATCCCGAGGGTCCTGAGACCACACTGTCCCCAAGAGGGTTCCACCCCCTGCTTAGCCACTGGAGCAACGTCCCTCAGCAGAGCTGACTTCTAAAAGTTCCACTTTTGTGCTCCACAGCTCTATGACTTGCCAGTAGCGGCTGACGGAGGCCCCCTCCCCACTGTCTATGTTCCCAAATATCACCTCAGAGTCACTTCTCTGCACATCCTACCTTTCAAAAAGTGGTTGCTTTTCCGTTCAGAGAGTTGCTGCTATTCTTGTCTTCGATCTCCTGTTGAGTTCGTAGGTGTTCAGAATGGTTTGATCCCTATCTAGCTGAATTCCTGGGACCAGATGAAATTTAGGTCACCTACTCCTCTGCCATCTTTGTCCACCCTTTGTCCTACTGGGATTTTGCTTGGGATTATATTAAATCTAAGAATAAATTATGAGAAGAATGGATATATTTTCCCATATTCCCATTCATACATTTATAAAGACCTTGCCTAATAAAATGTACAAATTAATAAAATGACTAAGTGAATTATTAATGATCCATTAAATGTAATTTTTGGTCACTAAAAATATTCTTTAAACATTTATTGATATAGAAGATTGCTCATAATATTATATGAAAGAAGCAAAATATAGTTATATTTCATAACAAGCACATTAACAGCAACAAAAAAGAACTCTTGAAAAATGACAGGGTATGAAAAATCACTCTTACAAGAACAGATCAAGATGGTTAATAAAGACATTAAAAAATCATCAAGGAACAAATTCAAATGGCCAGAAACATTTCAAAAACATACAAAATTTATAGAAATGAGGGAAAGATAATTTATTTATTTTTTTAAAGATTATTTATTTTAGGGAGAGAGAGAGTGAGAGAGAGAGAGCAGAAGGGAGGACAGATGAGGAGGGAGAGAGACTCTCAAGACGAGGGGCTGGATCTCACAAGCCTGAGATCAGGGCCCTGAGATCATGACCCCGAGCTCATGACCTGAGCTGAAACCAAGGGTCAGTCACTTAGTCAACTATGCCAACCAGGTGGCCCAATGAGGGAAAGATAATTTAAGGACAAGATTGTACTTTACACTCATCAGTTTGAAAAAAAAAAAAAATATATATATATATATATAGAACTGCTGGTGGAAATGCAGGGATAAGGTTATTCTTGCACAAGCCTGATGGCTAAGTAAATTTTTACACTAGCATTTTTTTTAGAAGAAAAACATTAAGAGTGAATGCCTGGGAATAAAGGAGTGGTAGAATAAACAGCAGTGCATTCATACTCTAGGCTACTGTGGAAATGTTCAGGGATCTTTAAAATCCACACCGGTTCATCAGTTCACCTGGACAGTGGAACAGATTAACTACAAAAATACTCATTTAATAATGATTTTTAAAATTTATTTATTTTTATTTATTATTTTTTTTAACTTAAGTTCAATTAGCCAACATAGAGTACATCATTAGTTTTTGGTATAGTGTTCAGTGATTCATTAGTTGCATATTTAAACACAGCAACTGTAATGCTCACTTGTCCTGTCTTGAAATGGCAAATATGTTTAAATTTTTCAAAGTGCTCCAAGCCCTTGGAGAATTCTTCACTTCTTTGCTGTACATGGAGAATTTCCTTCTTATCTATAAGCAATGGAGAATAACACTTATCAACAAGACAAATATCCTTTAAATTTTCTAAAGAAAATATACTTGAAATGTGTTTCAATGTGATTTTATGGAGTCAATGAACTTAACTTTCTTGGTATCTCTTGTCTGATATCTATCTATCTCTCATCTATCTATCTCTCATCTATCATCTATCTATCTGCGAAAGATGAAGCAAGGAACTCAGAGATTATCTTCACTTTATTAGGCCACATATATGACATCATCAGCTTCTATTCATTCTGTGGCCTAATAAAGTGTAGATAATCTTTGAGTTCTCATCCTTGCTTCATCTTTTGCTGCTCCTAGAACTTTTAGCAAAAGCCTCCACTTTAGCAGAGTAAAGGCTTGAGGACATTGGACATGTTGGATTAAGAGGGCAGGGTGAGGGAGGGAGTGGAGAAACAGGGAAAATTCACGCCAAAGTTTATTAATAGTTTTCTTTGAGTGATGACATCACAAATGATTTTAACTTCATCTTTATTGGGCAAGGATCATTCATCAATACCCCTTATCACACAACAGACATAAGGGATATTTTCAATAATAATACCAACAACAAGAAAGCCATATCCTAAAGACCTAAGCATTTTGGGAATGGGGAATCAATTAAAATTAAGAAAAAAAATAGATTTTTTTTTTCTTAATCTAAGTGTTCTAGCTGTTAATATGGAAAAAGCAATCTGGTCAACAGGACTAACTCTACCCTTTCCTCTTTCTCTTTTATCATTGAGATGTGCTGACAAGAGAAATCACGTTGTCCACTTAAATAGTTTTTGCTTATGTACATTTGTTCCTTGGTGCTCTGGATAGAACAGAGTGGTTTAGCAATACACAACTTGAAGCCTAATAAAGCATGGGAGATCCCAAAAGAAAATGATTCTCTGAGTCGTTTAATTCCTGACATAGTTATCTGTTTAATCATACATTCCTCTTTATTTTCAATAGAGAAGGGATATTAATGATTTAAATGTGTGTTTGGTTATGCTCATGGTTTGGACCCTGTCACATTGCTAACAATACAATTTCGGACATAAATTCTGAGTCTCATTTTTGAGTTGGAGTTCCAGAGATCATTTTCATTTTTGTTAATATGGCCAATTTTGCAATGAGTATGCATGAGATTTTTCATCATGGCACTCTTTTTTTCACAGTTTTGTATCATTTTAATGTCTTTGTCTTAGTATTGTATGAAGAGCCTCGCTGTAGAGATGAGGAGAAAACTCTGAGGCACATGGCTTTGGTAGTAATTAAATGGCAGCACATTTCAAAGCTATGGATATTTAATGTCACCAAAGTATCGGTTTCACATTTGGTTCAATACTGTGTGTGGGAATTAAATGCAGAACAGTGTGTGTGTTATCACTGCTTAATCATGTAAATGGCATTCACATGTGAGGCCTCTGTTCTTAATTGAATTTTTGCTTCTTTATTTAGAAACAAAGATTTCTTGATAAGGTTAAAGTGGTTTTAAGCAGAAGCATATTCTTAAGAAATTAATTTTCATATTTTCTCACTGGTACTCAGTTGTAAGTGAATGTCACAGTGTGTGGTATGACAAAACCGCACATTTCATCTTTATTCTGGAGGTACAGCACAAAGCTGATGAGCAATGCTCAAGCTGGAAAAATACCTGTGGCAACAATGTGCTTTCATTTCGATTTTTTGATCAGAAAATGGTCTATGAACACCTAAAATTAATACAAGTGAATATTTAAAAAATTCCTTAGGCATTAACTTCAGATGTACCTCGGATATCTAAGTTACAGAAGACATGTAGATTCTTAGGTCTTTTAGGCAGGGATAGATTTAGTTCATTTGCATCTAAGGAAAATTTCTTCTAACTTGCTAAAATTTTCTATTGCAGAACTTACTTTAAGGCACGTGGTGAAAAACTTTCTGTTCTTAAAATTACTGGTGTTGTTTCTTAACCAATCACATCAATGAATTGTGGAGATTTCTCAATTGGACTTCTGAAACTCTTTTAGGGCATATGAAATTTTTAGGAAGGAGCTAGTCCATTGCTAAATTATTATTATTATTATTATTATTAATTATTTTAATTTAAATTCAGTTAGCCAACATATAGTGCAACATTAGATTTTTGGTGTAGCTAGTCCATTGCTAAATTAAACATGGTTGTTTACATATTAATGACATGTATATAAAACAGTTGTTTTGAATTTCAGTTGAGTTCATTTGTAACAAAAATAAAACATTTAAAACATTGGCATAGTTTTACTTCCCAAGTTAAGGCATTCTTTTTCTTAAGATTATTGCTGTTCACTGATCTATCATAGCAGTAAACCCTTGCTGATAATAAAGTATTCATTTAAACTTAGGAAAGTTACAATTAAATTTAGGAAGTTATTTGTCACTCTTTCATCTCATTGAGTGAGTAAACAGAATGAATTTATCATCCACCAAATCCAATTTGCATGTAATAATATAGCCATTATCTTACACCAAGAGATGCTGGAGAAAAATATTGAGAATGACTGGCTGAATATTTAACAGGAGTCCAGGATTTTAAGGATTTCTGAATTCAAATCCCAAGTCTTATAACTGATCATGCAGTTATTAGCTAAACATTACTTATTCTCTGCAAAAGTTAAAGCTGAAAAATACTAAGTATAGAATTAAATGGATAGTATCAAACCCATTTTGAGATAAATCTACTTGATAGGTGTCTGAGAAACTACAACCCATTTAGGACCCACTTCGTTTAATATATTCATTTGGATGAATACATGTATCATCCAAGATTTCTGATCCAGAAGCCATTCTCATCCACTGCACCTTTGACCTACATTAATTTCTTGCTTATAGATCTGCTTTGTATGCTGGGCTGAGAACTTTTTGTAAGTAGTGACTTTCTCAAACATTTTTGCACTATAATCCTTATTTTATAGTACTTCATAATAATAAGTGCTCAATAACTGCTTCTTGGCTCTAATACAAAATGGCTTGACCATTCTTCAGTGACTTTAAACCCCTAGGAACAGGAATTTTAAAGTCCATTTATAGCTTCAGGACCTTTCCAAGAAACAACCACAGGAGCAATAACAACCAAACCAAACCAAATGAAACACGACCATCTGCATTCTATTACTCTTTATTCTCAGAAAAGTGGCTGGCTGCCTCATATGTCCATAATAAAAGAGGAGGGGTCTTGGCTGGTTCTTTAGAGAATTATAAAATTCTACTTCTAAGTAACCTGAAGGAGATGTTGGTAGAAAGATTAGATGTGGGTTTTTTTTTTTTTTAAGCCACATTAAATTTAAAGGAATTTGAAGATATTTAGGAGGAGGCATCAAGTTCAACAAGTCCAGTATGCAAGAGAGAGGACTGGGATGGACATTTAGATCTGGTTATTCTGTGAGCTTTAAACATGCTTTATTTATACTCAAAAACGTGATGTGTTTTAGTAGATGAATCTTGCTTAGAGCTTATGCAATTACTCTAACTATTGTATTTATATGCTTCATTCCAGGATAGAAATGTTGATAACACAGCTATTTCCTCAGGGATGAACATATTGTTTAAGGAATACATACCTAAATCTAGTTATTCGAGCTAAGTCATTTCTCATGAATTCCTATTACTTATTATACTAAATATAATAAGTTTTTCTTAGATGAAACCTCATACAAAGTTTAAGTCCCCCAAAACACAAGTGCATAATTCTTCACCAAAGAAAAAAAAATTATTATACCAAATCCATGTGTCCTTTAGTTTTAGAGATACAGAAGTTATTGTTTATGTGCAGAATAGGCAACAAAGTAGGAAAAGCACCTCCTGAAGAGCCTAGTAGAATCCCTGCCAACACAGATGAAAAAGCAGATCTTTACCACACCTTGGTGCTCCTATTATTTGAATTTAAAAGCCTGTCACCCACATGTTCCTCTTTTTTTACTAAGATTTTTTTTATTCTAATTCCAGTATAGTTAACATACAGTGTTATATTAGTTTCAGGTGTACAATATAGTGATTCAACAATTCTATACATCACCCAATGCTCATCTTGATAAGTGTACTTTTAAGCCCCTTCACCTATTTCACCCATCCCCCCCACCTTCCCCCTGGTAGCCATCAGTTTGTTCTCTATAATTAAGAGTCTATTTCTTAGTTTTTCTCTCTCTCTCTCTCACCTCTCTCTCTTTTTGTTTTTTCTTTGCTCATTTGTTTTGTTTCTTAAATTCTGCATATGACTGAAATCATATGATATTTGTCTTTCTCTGGTTGACTTACTTCACTTAGCATTATACTCTAGCTTCATCCATGTTGTTGCAAATGGCAAGATTCCATTCCTTTTTATGGCTGAATAATATTCCATTGTATGTATCTACCACATATTCTTTATACATTCATCTATTGATGGACACTTGGGCTGCTTCCATAATTTGGCTATTGTACATAACGCTGCTGTAAATATACGAGTGTATGCATCCCTTTGAATTAGTGTTTTTTGTATTGTTGGCATAAATACTCAGAAGTGCAAATACCCTGGATCATAGTTCTATTTTTAACTTTTTGAGAAACCTCCATACTGTTTTCCAGAGTGGCTGCACCAGTTTGCATGCCCACCAACAGTACACGAGGGTTCCTTTTTCTCCACATCCTCACCAACACTTGTTGTTTCTTGTGTTTTTGATTTTAGCCATTCTGACAGGTATGAGATGATACTGTAGTTTTGATTTGTATTTCCCTGATGATGAGTGTTGTTGATCATTTTTTCATGTGTTTGTTGGCCATCTGGATGTCTTCCTTAGAGAAATGTCTGTTCATGCCTTCTGCCCATTTTTAATTGGATTATTTATTTTGGGGGGGTATTGAGTTTTATAACTACTTTATATATTTTGGATACTAACCCTTTATCATAAATGTCATTCGCAAATATCTTCTCCCATTCAGTAGGTTGAATTTTCATTTTGTTGGTGGTTTCCTTTGCTGCCACACATTCTTCTTAAGTCCTAGACTTATTTTAGGCACCTCCACATCCAAACGTGTGGGTGTGGTCAAAATCCTAAGGCCTTCCCTTCCAATGTCAATATGGTAGAGTTATTACCTTAAAAGATATTGATGCAGTAGAGCAGATGTGCATTTACATATACAATGTATGTTTATTCAGAAAATTGTTTTACACAGCAAGAGGACAGGGTTAGTAGTTCAATAGTTCAGGAAAAGAGAAACTATCAGATCCTTTGTATTCATTTCAAGGATTTAAAGTGTAAAAAGCCATCTGACTCTCAAAGAATTTTTCTGGGGAGGAAATGATGAGCTTTAAAATTGGAAAAACCATTACCTTTGTTGTAGGCATTAGGTCAAAAGAAATGGAGTTATAAGAGTCCCCTCTGAAGTATGTAGTGATTCATTTGTTAAGTTATTAACAATGCTGTTAAACATGAGTTAACAGTATAACCTGGCTTGTCACTTAATAATTGCAAGCATTTTTAATGATTTATTATTTATTTATTTATCTATTTATCTATTTAGTTATTTAAGTTTCCTTCATTCTAGAAATAAGCTGAGACACTGAACTTGCCATATATAAACTCCACATGAGAACATGTTGATCTATCTCTTTAAAATATTAGAGTATTTTTATTTTAAGGGATAATAATACCTTGCAAGTTTATTATAAAAATTAAATAAGAGAATAACTGTAAAATACCCAGCATAGAATCTGGGATATAATCTGCTAAAACTGGTAGTTCTTATGCACTGATGATAAAGACAATGATTACATTCAATAACAATGTATATACTATATACTCCATTACAAAAATCAATTTTTTGCTCAGTGCTTACACACATATATATATGTATATATATATATATATATATATATATATAACTGTTAAGATAATCCTTACACAAACTAAGAAATCAGTATCTCATTTAAATGTAATTGTGTAATTATGCAATTGTTTTCGATGAGTCAAGAATTTTTATAAGAAACTATGATGCTGGAAAGGATTTTGTAATCCTTGGGTTAGAAATTAATGATTAATAAAATCAATGTGAGCATTTTATCATAGGAGAAATTTCTTACTTTAGTCTACTATAAAGGGAAGAAAAAAACAAGTAAGACTTTAGGTACACAGATTCATATGACATTTACAGAAGAAAGGGGGACAGGCCCTGGCCACAAAGCCAGAAATAGTATGTTAGGTCTGCTGGAACTGAACAAATATTCCTTTTCCATTGCTCTCAAAACAAGGAAAAGGTTCCTGTCAGGAAACTAGCACTCTATTACTGACCAGGTGGACCTTGTCTTTATAAACAAAACTTATTATAGAATCTTGCAGTCAGTGAGAGCTTATATCTAAATAGACCTCTGACCTGCCGAGGAGAATAAATGGCATAAAAAACAGCATTGAGATGAAAGAATTTCAAAATGTTCATATCACAAAGAATACTAAACCCTCTAAATGGCTCCATTTAATTATTTATGTCAAAAGTATATGATGGCTATTTTAGAATCAAGGACTTATTTCAACCTTTACCAAAAGCCTTCTCTGTTCAGTCAGAATAGACAGAGTCCCTGTCATCTGGAATCTCATAGATTTATACCAGGGAGCTGATGGAGAATTAGGCAGAAAACTGATGGAGAATTCTGACCCCTCATCCCAAACAAGAAACATGAATACCAGGGAGGGCATCCCACAGTTAATTACTGGGAGATCCAGGTCTAATTCTCCAATATATGAATTCCATGAACACTAAGAATGTCCCCCAAATATTTTCAGTGCTAAATATGAATGTTACTACATTTGAGTCAAAACTACTCTTGGGCCCCTGCTGGCTCTGTTTTAGGTTTAAAAAGATGTCAATTATAATTTTTTTTAGAAGTTAAGTTAAAAATAAAAACAAACAAATCCACAGGAAATTAAGGAATGAAATCTTGAGTAGCAATTTTTTTCCCCAGCTCCTACAGAATTTGATCATGTTCACAGACAAATAATTCCACTCCAGAGTGGAGATTCCTGAGCTTGTTCTCACATGCTGGTAATCTGGAACTCTCTCTTTCCCCCAATAGATCTGGGGAAATGCATATATTGTGCTATTATAATTATCACTGTTTTGTAATTTGCAAGTATTTAGTATGTGCTAATTATGACAATGGACCCTATTCCTCAATTGTTGAAGAAAATAAAGAATATTATTGAATTGGTATAACACACGGGTAAAAAACTCAAATTCTGACAGACATTCCATCCCCTTTCTTCTGCTGTTTTAATGGCAAACCAAGACTTTATGCAAACCATTTTTAGAAATGATTCACCTATTTCTCTAGGGACCCACTTCTCTAGAGCTGGTGACTTTGGCAAATAATAAGCATACTAATTTCATATCTTTTATCATTTCATTTATTATGAGCATGTATCTGAAGAGAGGAGAAAGCTGTTAAAATATTGATAAAAGCTGATAAAGTGTTACGTTATTTTAACTTTCTTCATAAATGCTGTTCTTAACCATTTAGCAGCAATTTCATAATAATGTATCCTTATGCATCCACAATGACTGAACTTGTTTATCAGGTCAATAAATATGGCCTTCTAAAAATGTTTACTTTTGTCTTTTGCCATCTACATGTTTCAATTTTTATATATTAGCCTAGTGTGGATGAATGAACAATATGAAGTTTTTATAAGTATGTAAAGGAATTTATGTCAATGCTAGCAATGATCTCTGCAGAACAAAACAGTGATATGGGTTTAACAGTGAGGGCAAGTATGGAAAAATTGTGACCAAATTTCTGTTGCTCTAAAATACAACAAGGAGCATACCCCTGTTCTAGCACCCATATTTTAATGGTTTTGGACCTTTGAAATCTGTTACATTTCCCATATGTGAAAATCAGGTTAGTGTTAATCATGGATATGTGTTTGCAAAAAAAAAGAGAGAGAGAGAGAGATGGTTAGAAAAATAGTAAATTCAGGTTATCTGTGGAAATATTTTACATCTTTCTCCCCAAAATGAGAAAGGTAAGGCAATTTGTGACATTAAACTGAATATGGGCAATAACCCAAGCATCCGTCAATGGATGACTAGAAAAGAACATATTTTTATATATGTGTGTTTATATAAAGAATGTGTGTGTGCATGCGTGTGTGTGTGTGTGTGTATGGATAGATAGATAGATGATGATAGATAGATAGATAGATAGATAGATAGATAGATAGATAGATAGATGATAGATATTGCTCAGCCCTCGGAAAAAAAGGAAATCATGCATCTGCAACATGGATATACCTTGAGAGCATGATGCTAAATGAAATAAGTTAGAAAAAGATAAATATTTTATATTACTTATATGTGGAATCTAAAAAAGCAAAACTCACAGAAACAGAGACTAGAATGGTGGTTACCGATGGTTAGGAGGTGGGGAAACAGGGAGATGTTGGTCAAAGAGTATAAACTTCCAGGGGCACCTGGGTGGCTCAGTCGTTAAGTGTCTGCCTTTGGCTCAGGTCATGATCCCAGGGTCCTGGGATCGAGCCCTGTGTCAGTCTCCACACTCAGCATGGAATCTGCTTAAGGATTGTCTCTCCCTCTGCCCCACCCCCCTCTTTGTCTCTCAAATAAATAAGTAAATCTTAAAAAAAAAATAAAAATGGGGCAACTGGGTGGCTCAGTCATTAAACATCTGCCTTCAGATCAGGTCATGATCCCAGGGTTCTGAGATCGAGCCCTGCATCGGGCTCCCTGCTCAGCAGGAAGCCTGCTTCTCCCTCTCCCACTCCCCCTGCTTGTGTTCCCTCTCTTGCTGTGTCTCTCTCTCAGTCAAATAAATAAATAAAATCTTTAAAATAAAATAAAGTAAAAGTAAGCTCTGGTACCACTAGCATTAACTACAACAGATAACTGAAGCCAACCCCTTATGATTATTATTGCAAATAGTGATAAATTTCATTCCCTATCTTTCTGAGTGCTCTTGATGTGTTATTTTAAGCATTTTATATATATTATTTTACCTTCAAGCAACCCTATGAAAAAGTTGTGATTATTATTCTCATTTCACAGATAAGACTAAGAGAGGCACAAAGATGTGAGGCAACATCTTGGAGTTCAAACAACTATAATTAGTCATAGAGCCAGGGTTTGAACCCAACTACTTTCACTCTTATTCTAATACTATATAGTCATTGGGTAAAATTACCCCTCATTTGGCTATAATTGCATTTTATGGTTTTATAGCTAGAATTTGGCAAATCAAACTAATTACCTTGGGAATAACTCTCCATTTCTTCCTCACTAAAATCATCAAAAAGAGCAAATGATTGGTTCTGCTTCTCCCATCCTCATTTATGCAGGACCTATAAATTATTTCCACTTCCATGTTTCCAAATAAACTATCTGGGCAAATAGAGTAATGTGTCCCTGTGTAGACCTATTTGAACTGATCGCAAGCCTTAATAAATTACAAGATGCATATAAAAATGTGTCTAGAGAAAAGAGTTAAGATTTAACATGGTGTCACCCAAGTAGCCAAGAACAGAACTCAGGTAGACAAGTTCATGGCTTTTTCAAGAGTATAAAATACCTTACTTTATATATGATCATACATTCAGTAGGGACTCAGCAAACTGAATGAATGTGGCCCACCAAATATTTCAAGTAACTGGCTAATCCTATATTTGTAAACATCATCTTCTCTCCTACAACTTTTCTTTCTTCAGTATTCCTTAACTAAGAGAATGGCCTTATGCCAAAAATATAGCGGTATTTTTGACATCCTTCTACTTTACTACATACCACAGAAAATTAAGAATAAATTATTGGCACTGGCCTCATCCTAACAGAAGGCTCACACTTGGTCAGCCTGTTTAAATTGTGGTAAAGAAAAAATATTTATCATACATGGATATTTTCTTGGGTTCTCCCCAACAAGAAGAAAGTGATTATGATTATCCATGGTGATATAAGTCAAATTGAGAATGAAATGTTTTAATTCATAAAATAGTTGATCACTTGCCTTGAAGATTTCTATAGTTATACATCACTATTCTGCATGTATGTGTATGTGTTTATGTATGTAAATACCTCCCTAATCAAAATTGGAAAAAAAATGGCTGCAAATCAGTTACTGGAGAAGCACTGAGGGAAATAATGGAATTACAATCAACATGTGTGATCTAAATGAGCAAGTGTCTTTTATGAGAAGAATCTTGCAAAATCCAAACACATTACAATGGCACAAAATATAGTTCTACAAAATTTTTTCACATAACCTTTTTTGTATAAAAAGCCTCAGTGACTCTAGTATAAATTTATTTGAATTTTCTGATGCTATTAGTCAGCCTTGGAAGAAAAATATATTATCAATGTAATAGATATTTCCATTTCTTCATAGACTATTAGAAACATTTGATTTTTTTTAAATCTTTTTTTAAATATTTCATTTATTTATTTGAGAGAGAGAGAGCACAAGCCAGGGAGAGAGGCAGAGGGAGAGGGAGAAGCAGACTTCTCACTGAGCAGGGAGCCTGAGGTGGGGCTCGATTCCAGGACCGTGGGATCATGACCTGAGCTGAAGGCAGACACTTAACCTACTGAGCCATCCAGGTGCCCTGAGACATTTGAGTTCATCTAAAAGTTGCCTGTAACAAAAGTTAATAATGCCAGTGTTCATAAAAAGAAGCAAATAAATAAAGCTTAAACAGAAGTTTTAAATAAATTCTTAGAAGTATATGAATACGGGGCGCCTGGGTGGCTCAGTTGGTTAAGCAACTGCCTTCAGCTCAGGTCATGATCCTGGAGTCCTGGGATCGAGTCCCGCATCGGACTCCCTGCTCAGCGGGGAGTCTGCTTCTCCCTCTGATCCTCCCCCTCTCATGCTCTCTGTCTCCCATTCTCTCTCTCAGATAAATAAATAAAAAATCTTTAGAAAAAAAAAAGTATATGAATACATAGTCTGTTTCATGGCTTAGATCTAGAAATTGTATAAGATTCTATTTAAGTCATTCTATTTTTTATATACTTTCTGTAGCTTCCTTTTTCTCCTTTCATTTTTCTTTCCTTTTCTATGCTCTCCCCCCCTTTTTTTCTTCCCTCCTTTTCTTTTATTTTTTCCAGAAAATTGGTGCTGGAATGATTATGATACAGGAGATCTCCTGGGCCTATCACCTTTAGCATATGAAGGGACAAAAAAGGAAAAGGAAAAAATTGAATTTCAAACAGTAGTGTATACTGAACACATTTTGGTATGAAACCTCAGGCTGGGAAAACAGAAACCTTTGTTACACAATATAGGATGAGTTTATTATACTATTTCTGGTGTGCCAAATACCAGCAGGATGATAATTATATACCCCCAATTATAAAGTGTGCAGGAAGAAACTATTGCACTGGGAGGCTGGTTTCTTCTTCTTTTTTTTAATTATTATTTTTTATTAACATAATGTATTATTTGTTTCAGGGGTACAGGTCTGATTCATCAGTCTTACACAATTCACGGTGCTCACCATAGCACATACCCTCCCCGGTGTCCATCACCCAGCCACCCCATCTCTCCCACCCCCCTCTACTCCAGCAACCCTTATTTGTTTCCTGAGATTAGGAGTCTCTTATGGTTTGTCTCCCCGTCCGGTTTCATCTTGTTTCATTTTTCCTTCCCTTCCCCTGCTGGTTTCTTATGTTTTGCCAACATAAGGCAAGTGAAGATCTTCACTGTCCCTTATCCTACCTTATCTCAGCCAGTTCCATAATTTGGAGACTTCCATTTGCAACGCTCCATGTCAGGCAAGATCCTTTGGATGAAAGAGAAAACTCTATCTTAGAGATATAAGGGAATTTATTGGCAGGACATTATATAGTCTCATATAATTGTTGATGATAGAACGGTGTAGCTGAGAGACTTAGAGGACATTGGGACTCTCTCTCTCTTTTTATTTCTTCTTTTTTTTCTGGATTATTTATTTATTTTTCATACCATAGACTAGATTCCGCCAAAGAGGATAGACTAGTGTCATCAACGCTGAGATTTTTGTCTACTTGAGAGGACCCGAGTCTTGCTTTTGATAGTTCCAGTTCAAACATTATATTTTGTCTAACTTGAGTTAACTTGAGTTATGTGACCATCACATGGCCAATCAATTGTAGTACACAGAAAAGAATCTCAGAGTCCTCTGTCTAACCATTGCAGAGAAAGACAAATTGCCGGGAGCAGGTACCACTCTATTGGGACTCTACTATGTTCCTTGTCCTTGTCCTTGTTTTCTTAATTATGATTCCATTCTTAGTTTACTGGGCTATTTATTTCAAATAAATCAAATTTCAAGATGATTATATGAGTGTTAGTGTATTTTGTGAATTTTTGAACATTTTCAAATGTCCTCCAATGACTCTGCACAAAAATTTTGCTTGCTACTCTGAAAGTTCTAGTTAGTTTACACTACAGGAATTTGTGCTTACTTCTCAGACAAGATTTAACTGGGTCTTTACTCAGTCCCACCTTTTCTTGCAGAAATTGAGGTTTCTTACATGATAATGGTATCTTTTCCACTTTGAAAATAAATCTTACATTTCTGAGTCCATTCAGTAGAAATACACATAAATATGGTGATAAATATATATTTAGGGGCACCTGGGTGGCTCAGACGGTTAAGCGACTGCTTCGGCTCAGGTCATGATCTCAGGGTCCTGGAATCGAGCCCTGCATTGGGCTCCCTGCTCAGTGGGGAGCCTTCTTCTCCCTCCCCTCCCTGCTCCTGCTCTCTCTCACTATCTCTGTCACTATCTCTGTCTCTCTCTTTCAAAGAAATAAGTAAAATCTTTATATATATATATATATATATATATATATGTATTTAAATCATCTTATATATTAAGTGATTTTCATATGAATAGAATACAGTAATGGGATTCTGGTATTTTTGCCTAAATTAAGTTTTTATTGGACTTTTTACTGATTTACATTTATAAAAAATGCTTATGTTTGGTCTTACAAATACCATTTTGATACATAATTTCTGACTTTTGTTTTCCCTCTGTATTTCCTCTTTATCTTCTATATTTTTATACATGAATTCTATTTATACTATTGAATTTGATTCTGTTTCACAGCAGTTATCTGGGAGCTATTCATTCTTTTTTCTCTGGGTGTATTTTTTTAAGTTAAAAAAGTGTGTGTGTGTGTGTGTGTGTATGTTATTCAGGTAATAACTAAAAAAAAAACAGAACCTAGCATAATCAGGACACTACCCTATGACCCAGCAATTGCACTAGGTATTTACCCAAAAGATACAAAAATACTGATTTGAAAGGGTATATGCACCCTGTTGTTCATAGCGGCACTATCAACAATAGCGAAATTATGGAAGCAGCCCAAATGTCCATCGACTGACGAATGGATAAAGAAGAGGTGGTATATATATACAATGGAATATTACTCAGAGTGTATTATCATAAGCAAAACAAAGTCACAGAAAGACAAATATGATACGATTTCACTCATATGTGGAGTTTAAGAAACAAAACAGTTGAACATAGGGGAATGGAAAAAGAAAAGAGAGGGAATCATACCATAAGACTCTTAATTATAGAGAACAAACCATGGGTTGATGGAGGGAGGTGGTGAAGGGATGGGCTAAATGGGTGATGGGCATTAAGGAGGGTACTTGTGTTGAGCACTGGGTGTTCTATGTAGGTGACGAATCACTAAATTCTATTCCTGAAATCAATATTACACTATAAAACAAAAATTTGGGAAAAAGAAAAGAAAACAAGACCGACCAAGCAAAAACAAAAACAAAAATGAACAAAAAAACCTTAATTTCCTCACTAAACTTTGTGAAAGGTTACAAAAAACTAGGTTAGAAATAACTATAACCAGGGACCCAAACACTGTGAAAATCCTTTTTGTTTGTTTGTTCCTTCTCCTTTCTAAACCCTGGCTTATTTTGTTCATGCTAGCTATTCCTGTATGTTTGCAATTGAGATTTTTAAGTAGCTATGATTCTAATCCTTATGGTATCCTGCCTGTTAAAAAAGAATCCTATCCATCAGATTTAGGGAAAAAAAATATTAAGCAATTATTTTGTTTGGCCCAGACTAGGTCACACACCATCCTAGTGACTAGGGACTTTAGTTTACTAAAATTTCAAGGCTGCACCATAATTCACAGAACAGTTACACAAAACAAGAGGAGGGCTATTCCATATAGAAAAGATGATAAGTGCTCACCAGCTTTCCCACAATTACATAGCTGATAGCCATAGAATATGATTTGGACACGGTAATTATGACTATAAATTCTATTATCTTCCAAAAACAAATTGGCCACCCTCAAAATTCTGAACTTTTCGTATGCATTTTGCTGCATAAATGAGTTATGTGCTCATTTTCCACTACATCTAGATTTTAAACTGCTTGAGGGCCAGAAAAATGCTTAATTTTTCTTAAAACTCTCCTAATATATAACAAAATAATTTGTACTGAGAGTCAGAGTACATATTTGGAATTGGCTTGTAGCCCAATTGTAAACATTTTCTTCAGCATGTCTAGCAATTTTCCTATTTGTCATATGCAAATGCAAAAACCTTTCCTAAGTACAGTAAGAGTAAACAGAGTAGAGAGAAAGATATAAAATACAACAGACTGAGCAAAGAGTTCTAGGAAGCAGTAATTTGAGCCACTGATATCCATCACTGTATAAAAAAGCATGGAGAGCTCTGGAAAATAATTGAACTGAGAGTCCTAGTTATTAATAAATGTATCTATAAAACTTAGGGTAAGAAGACCATCATGACAGGTATATTGTACTCCTTGCCAGCAGTGACTTAACTTCCTAGCCATTACCCTAGGTTTTAATTGTGAGTTTATTTTAGAATCAGGTGTGCAATTAGTGTAAATGACTATTTTAACTAAGTGGTTTTGGGTGCTGGCCAAATTATTGTAAGTCTTGATGCTATTGTGTTTGTTTGTTTGTTTTTAATTTATAGACTCTGGATTCATGCTGAATAATTATTTGGGTACAAAACACGTACAGAATAAAAATTTGCTAACTTTTAAAAATATTCTCTCATAAAAACACCTAAAAATCTCTAAGATGCCTGTGCAAACATCTATTTTTCAAAAATAATTTAACATATCTTTGATGACATACTTTAACACATGGTAGGACAAATTTATTTTTTTCTTACTAATCCCGACTCGAATTGCATTTATGAAGTCTTAGAAATAAAGGACACCCCAAGTAATTCTACCATACAGTGAGGGAAATTTTCCTAGTCACATATTTTGATATGGAATGATGGTACCTAAAAAATCTGTTACAGTTCCCAAACATAGATATAAATCCCACCAAATAATATTTCTAGGCATATCCTCTCTGTTTGCATCAGTCTCCAAAACAATGATATCATTTATTTGTGGTTGCTTTTATTTCAGATGTAGCCACACCTCCATGTAGGATTGACCAGATTGGTGATGGTTGTTAAACCCTTTTTGAAGACACCATGGCATTGCCTGTGAAGATTTACTTTGTGAAAGGCTTTGAACTCAGCACCAGTACTGGAAGTTTTCACCACATACACAAGGGGAAGATTTCTTGTTATGCCAATTGCAAGCTTTACCACAGCTGTGACACAAAATCTGGAAGTTTGTGTTGGAAAGGCGACAATAGGCACAGATGTTGGGAAATGATACCAAGCATTTTTCAGCCACCTCATGGAGATGACAACACACATACACACACACACACACACTCAAATGAGCTTGCAAAAGAGTCCGAGTTTCTTCAAATGATCCTGGTCTCATGGGGGTTGGTTACTTAAGAATTAGAGGAATCTTTATCGTTACTGGACTCCTTCCTGCCTTTGCAAGGACTGATGATTTGGAAAATCCAAATTGCTTGCTTTGTATCTTCCAAGTCTACAGCTGAGGTTGGGCAGACTTTCAAGATGAGCTACTTGAACAAATAGAACTGCAGGCACAGATCCAACATTTCCCAGGGTGCACTGCAGTCTATTTAACAGAGCGAGCTCCTTAGCATACAGAGAATGGCAGGGCATCTTATTTACCTTCACTTCGGATTGTATGTTTAATGCACCCAGAATAGACAAAAGACAATATGACTGCTAGGATCTGATTCACATTAATTTGTAGCAGATGGGAGAACCCGTGTTTTTCCAAGATGTTTGTGGTAAAGCAACCCTTGCTGCAGAAGAAAAAAGAAATATGGCATTCAGCTGTTTGCTATATTGAACGTTTATATTAATGTATTTTAGAAGCAATTATTTTATTAAGTGATTTTAATATAGTGGGTGTATGGGATTAGCATGGTGTTATGTTAGGCTGGCCAAAATTAAAGCTGTGCAAAACTAGCAACAATGTGATGTAATTGGCAAAATGTCCTTTCTCCCCCTTGAATGAGGTTTTGAAACCTACCACATTTTCAGAGAATTTGTATTGTTTCCAAATGGCCTAGGAAATATACATTTTAGAAATGTTCATGTTGAAATGTTAGTGCTTATGAAACTGGAGCATCTTCCTCAAGGGCCTCTCTGATGTCTTTCTATTTTTTTTTTTTTAACTCAGCTTTCTGTCATGTTATTTGCTTGGCTCAAGAATTTGTGGGACATCTGGTTGGCATTGCCCTAATTACACATAAACTGTAGATGTATGAGTTAGTAGCATTTTCTACTAAACCTGACTACATAGGCATAACATTAATGTCAGGATGCAAAAAGATATCCTAATTCTCCACTGTATTCACCAAAAACATATGAAGCTGTTAGTTGAAAAAGTCTATGCCCATTAAGTGATTTTTAGCAAAATTGACACTGAATTTACTTAGCTAGCCCTACTACATATAGAGGGAATTTTAACAGAAATTATTTATTTCTGTAAGTCATCTCTTAGCTAGGTATATTTTCTCATAAATATTCATATTGTGACCATGTTATTAAAAGTTTCTTATCTGATAATTTTTACTCCATTTTTTGAGTAAAGTTAAAACCAATTCTCATATTCTTTATATCAAACCAAAGGGCATTATTTAAACATTGTACAAATTTCAAAGTGGTCCATTTGTTTTCAGAATTCACAGACTCTCCTTAACTAAAACAAACAAACAAACAAAAACAAAAAAACCCATTTAAGTTAAGGGTAATTTAGTGCATTTTAAAATAAAAAGGCTTTTAATACATATTATCTAAAAAAATTATTTCTTAGGAAATTAAGCACTTTCCTCATGAATGTGAACTAACATACCAATTTGCAAGTAATACCAAGTGTGCAAAACACCTATAGCAATCATAATGATTAATTTATAATCTAACATCTCATTTATCCTCAGAAAACCTTGATGAGGTTGAATATTCTATCTTCCATTCCTTAATAAACATCCACAGGTACAACTCAACATAGATTCAGTGTTCAATGATTTGTTATCCCTAAAAGGTGCTGGTCCCCTCATTTCTTTGAACTTTAAATGCTGGAGTGTTCCAGAACAGTCTTTTGACCACCTCTCTATGTAAAGCCACTCCCTTTGGATCTTATAAATTCTTTTTAAACTGTGTGACTCTATTGATTAATTTCTTATTCTTGAAACATATTGTCTAGCCCTCAGTACCATCTACCCTCCTGATAAGATAGTCTCCTATTTTTATTTGCCCCTTCTCAGTTTACTTTCCAGATTTCTCTTCTTTGACTCTCCCATAAGGAATTGTCCTCAAATTCTTGCCATTTTTTTGTCCTCTCCTTTGAAAATCTTCTCCATTATTAAGGCTTCATTTGCCCTCTATATACTGAAGATTCTCAATCCATTACCGATAGGAATCTACTAATGGAATCTTTAGCCTACACTATTGAAACTGTTATTTGATTGGTCCAAATTCACTTTTGATCTGATGTAAGCAATTCAGTTCCTATGATAAAAGTGATTTTTCAAAAATAAATTCTGAGCATGTTTGTTCATGCTTCAAAACCTTAAATGGGTTCTCATTGATCTTAAATAAAAATCTAAATTCCCTAACTAACCCCTGGGAACCTCACTACCTTAATTCACTATTCCTTGAATAGTGAATAGACCTTATGGTCTCTGGACATTTGTATATACTCTTCCTTTTTATGGGAACACACAATTTTACTTTTCCTGTGTAAGTTCAGAGCCTTTCTTAGATTTCAGCTTAAATGTCAATTTAAGAGCAAGATTTCTCGGGGCGCCTGGGTGGCTCAGTTGGTTAAGCGACTGCCTTCTGCTCAGGTCATGATCCTGGAGTCCCAGGATTGAGTCCCGCATCGGGCTCCCTGCTCGGCAGGGAGTCTGCTTCTCCCTCTGACCCTCCTCCCTCTCATGCTCTCTGTCTCTCATTCTCTCTCTCTCAAATAAATAAATAAAATCTTTAAAAAAAAAAAAAAGAGCAAGATTTCTCTAACCCAGCCTTTACCTGGACCATATCACACTTCAGTTTATTTATTACTTAAATGTCTATACTTCCTCCCTCAATAGTCCTTGAAATCAAGAATTACATTTATCAGAACCTAATGTAACTCTATCATACAGTACATATTTAATGAGTATTTGTTAGGAAACAAAGGCAAAAGAAATTGCCTCTATACACTAGGAGTTTAGATTGGTGGGAGAGATAGATAAGAAAACAGACCATTAAAAAGAGTATAAAGAAGGAATAAAGTTCTTGAGAACAAGACCAGAAAGCTTATTTCAATTCTCAGTAGAGAACTAGATTTTGACATAGGATTCTATCTCATGGCTGTATGGTTTCAATGAAGTATGCGGCAAGTGATAGGAATACAAGAGGTTTAAGAAGTTTGGAGAGGAGAAAAAATGTAATTAATAATTATCAGCATATACGGAAAAATGACTTTTCTAGGGAAACATAATTGGGCTTGTAGACTTCTGGGCTATGTTGAGAGCCCATCTGAGGCTACTGATCATAATCTTTAGACTTGACTCTGTGATTTTTCTCCAGCCATAATCAGCTGTGTGGGTGTAGGTGATGAAAAGATGGATACCTGAATTAGTACAGAATGCACTTTGAAAACACAGTGCGATAAATCCTCTGCCTAGAGGCAAAAGAAAGCCAAACAATTCAGATTACCAGGATCAAAGATTTCCAAAACTCTTTTGGGGGATTTCTTAGTAAAGATGGGTTTGAAGAAAAAGTAAAATGGGACATTTCAGGCAAAGGAATGCACATATGCCCACATCCGGACATGTGAAAGAGCATGGCATGTTCAAGGATCTATAAGAAAGAAAATTAGGATGCCTGGATCACAAGGCATAAAGTGATGGAAAGATTAGAATGCAGTGGCCAGATCCTAAAATACATTTAAGAATGTTTAAGGAGATTGGATTTATCCTGAAGATATGAGGTGCTAGTAAAGGATTTTAAATAGAAAAAATGACAGAATTCTTCTGGCAGTAGGATGTAAAATGAGTTTGAATGTAGGAGGCAGTAAACTTGTGCAATTGAAGTTATGCAATTAGGAGAAAATGAGGGAGGGACTGAATTAAGGTGGTGATGACCAGATGATGATGATGATGATGATGATGATGATGAAGAATGATAATTATAATGAATTAGATTATTTTGAAAGATTTTCAGAGACATTAAATAATTTTATACAATCCCACAAATCTTTAGTGGTAAAAGTAAAACTAACATCCAGACCTGGTTCCAAGACCAGTTCTCTTCATACTATTAATGAAAAGCTTCCCCAAGTTGGAGAGTATAACTTGCTCATCCTTTTTTGTTAATTTTTATTAACAGATTTTATTTTTTAGAGCAGTTTTAGGTTCATGGCAAAATTGAGCAAAAAGTACAGAGATTTCCTATATATTCCCTACTCCTACTCATGCATAGCCTCCTTCGTTATTAGTATCCCTCACCAGAGTGGCATATTTGTTTGATATACCTACAATGATACATTATTATCACCCAAAGTCCTTAGTTTACCTTAGTGTACATTCTATGGGTTTGGGCAAATGTATCCACCATTTATACTCGTTATGTTATACTCTGTATACTATTATACAGAGTAGTTTCACCACCCTAAAAATTCTCTGTGTTCAACCAATTCACCCCTCCCTCCACCCTTCCAGCTCCTGGCAACCACTGACATCTTTCCCCTCTCCATAGTTTTGTCTTTTCCAGAATGTCATATTGTTGGAATCATACAGTATTTAGTGTTTTCATATTGGCTTCTTTCACTTAGCAGTGTGCGTTTCAGATTTCTCCATGTCTTTTCATTGCTTGATGGCTCATTTCCTTTTAGTGCAGAATATTATTCCATGGTCTGAGTGAATCAGAGATTATCTATCCATTCATCTTTTGAAGAACATCTTGGTTGTTTTCAAATTTTGGCAATTCTGAATAAAGCTGCTATTCACACTTGCATACAGGTTTTTGTGCAAACATGAATGAGAGTTCCTGTTGCTCCACATCTTCACCAGCATTTGATGTTGTCAGTGTTTTGGATTTCGGTTGTTCTAATGGGAATGTAGCGGTGTTGTATTGGTCTAATTTGCATTTCCCTAATGACATATGGTGTGGAGTATCTTTTCATGTGGCTTTTTACCATCTTTATATCTTTTTCCATGAGTTGTATATTTAGGGTCTCTGGCCCATTTAAAAATTTTTTTTTCTTATTGTTGAATTTTAAGACTACTTCATGTATTTTGGAAAATGATCTTTTATCAGATGTTTCTTTTGCAAATATGTCCTCCCAGTCTAAGACTTGTCTCTCATTCTGTTGACATTGTCTTTTGCAACTTACTCATCTTTTATCCTCAGTGTATAGCTCTGAGTCAGTGTCAATGATGTGGGAGGAACTGAATGCTAAGGAGTTGAATTATCCCATGTTGTTCTGAGCAGAAGTCATAGAAATGGTTCATGTATCTTTTAGCAGCTATTCTTTATACTAAAGAAAGAAAGACAAATCCGAAATTGGGATTCGTCACATAGAAATAGTGAAAAAGAATTTCAGGACTATTTGATTTGACTTTAAAATAACACCCAAAGTGGGATGCCTGAGTGGCTCAGTTGGTTAAGCACCAGACTCTTGGTTTAAGCTCAGGCCATGATATCAGGGTTGTGAGATCAAGCATCCCACTGGGCTCTGAGTTCAGCAGAGAGTCTGCTTGAAGGTTCTTTTCCTCCATCCCTCCCCCTACTCAAGCATGCGTGCTCCATCTCTCTCTAAAATAAATTAATAAATCTTTAAAATAATACCCAAGGCACTTCATTATTCCATCATATTTTGTCTACCTTTCCTTCCAAAACCATCTTATCACCCACCCTCTCCAAACTAATTAAATTATTTTGAACAACACAGCTGTTTGTTGATATCCTAATCTGAAAGATTTCTCAGCTCCTTTTTTATTTTTCTCATGAATGCAGTATTCATCATGTCTGCAAATTGAACACTCTTAGTAGCAGGACCTGTAATCTCTGTACCTTAGGCTATAAGAAATATCACACATAGTACATGTGCAATGCTGTGTGAAATAGCAAGCAGAATAGGGCTACTTATTGTCAAGTGCCCACACTTTGACTTTGTAACCCTAGGTAAAATTCAAAAGCTTACATGTGTGAGAAAATTAGTTGTTCTATCCCAATTTTCCTTAGCATTTAAAAGTATGCAAAAATAAAATAAAATAAAATAAAATTTTTAACTAAGAAGGGGAGAGATATGATTGAGAATAAAGATATGAAACCATCTGAATGGCTGTGCCATTATAGATGTTACAACTGACTTTCAAGGAACTTAATGACTATACAACTTGAGATGTATAGGAATTGCACAAGCATCCTATACATCACAGAAGTTACGGTTTTAAAGCCCACTGTCCAATGGTGCTATGGTTGGAATCTTTGTGTCCCCTCCCAAAATTTATAAGTTGAAATTTTAACCTCCAAAGGTGATGATATTAATAGGAGTGGCCTTTGGGAGGTGATTAGGTCATGGGGATGGTGCCCTCATGAATGTGATTGGTGCTCTTATAAAGAGATTCCACAGAGACCCCTTGCTCTTTCCACCATGGGAAGATACAAGAAAGCCTGCCACCTAGAAGAGGCCCCTCACCCAACCATGCTGGCACCTGGCTCTCGGACTTCCAGCCTCCAGATCTGTGAGAAATAAATTTGTTGTTTATAAGCTACCCAGTCTGTGGTATTTTGTTATAGCAGCCTGAACTGACAAAGACAAATGGGTATTGCTACATCTAATAATTTCATTTTTTGGTCAGAATTTAAACTGCTGTTTTACTCTCTCATATTTTTGTTAAGAAAAATCATTGGTAGGCTAAGTGAATCCACAAAGCTAACCAGGTAGGCCTATAATGTGCAATACATGGTGACAATATTAATAATGGCTGCTATTAAAAGACTGCTTAACATGTGCTAAGCATTGATTTATCTGACTTTTTTTAAAAAGATTTATTTATTTTAGAGAGAGAGAGTGCAGTGGGGAGGGGCAGAAGGAGAGGGAGAGAGAGAATCTCAAGAAGACTCCCTGCTGAGCCTGGAGCCTAACATGGGGCTAGATCTCATGACCCTGAAATCACGGCCTGAGCCAAAATCGAGAGTCAGATACTTAGCTGACTGAGCCACCGAAGCCCCTGATTTATCTGACTTTTAATAAATTAACTCATTTAATCTTTAAATTCTATAAAACAAGAAATATCAATTTTATTTAGCAATGACAAGCAAGGCTGAGCATTAATTAAATTGATTAATTAAAACCCAGGTTCTTAAAAACTATGCTCTACTTTCCCCTGGTATAAAACTCAGATTCTTTACCATCAGTGGACTATTAGATAAGGGTAGGTGTCCCAATGTGTCATTACAATACACCCGCTAAGTTGTTTTACCATCCTGCATTGCGACTCAGACAAGTATGCAAGTATCAGGAGAGTGTACTTCTTAAAAACATTCAGCTATTTATTCATTCATTCAATGAATATATATTGAATACTTATTTTCTAGGTACTGTTCTATTCCAAGTGCTGGGCAGAAAAATATGTAAAATGTATATATCGCCATTGAATGAACTAGGAATAATTTTCAAGCAAAAGTATGATTATTATCCTTGTGGAATATAAAATTAAGACAACTACATGTGAACAGAGGGAAAAGCTTTAACTAAGAACGTTTAGATATTCTGCAATTTTCCTGTTAGTATTTGTCACTCGTTCATTTATTTACTCAACTGCCATAGATTACTAAAATCAAACACTAATATATGCACAAAAAATAATTGAGAAATTTTAATACCTTTTTGTGCAAGTCAAAATAAGACTTCTATTATTCAATTTGCATTCAATTCAAGTCAAGGACTATCAGTGTTCCCTTACAGCATAATTTCATAATTACTAACTTAGTAGAATTCACGTCTAAAAGAGGAATTTGTATCTATACTTCGGATATATTTAGAAGATTTTTGGTAACAAAAGAATGATGTTTATAGCTACCATATTAAGAGTCTTTGCTATGTAGCAAACATTCTATTTTGTATTTCAAATGATTATATCCTTTATTATTCATAAAAAGTATGAAATAGATATTCATTTGCCCTCTATCTACTGAAAATTCCCAACCCCATATTTTAACTTTATTTTAGATGAGAAAACATAAACTAAAAAGGCTCAGCACTTGCTTAAGGTCACACATAATAATGAGCATTAAGTAAGAGAGCCAGATTTGAGTACAAGCATTTTTGCTTCCAATTCTAAATACCTCCAATAACATGAAACTTTGACATGTTATTCATCCTCTATGATCTGTTATTCAGTCAGAGGAAGTATCTAAAGCATGCTTTATAGAATATCCTTCTGAACACAATTTAGGAAATTAGTTCTATTCAATTTGACTGACTGCCATCATTTGGCCAGAGGAAAGAAGTTAATGCTACATATGGAGGTATACCGAGAGGGGTACAAGAGAAGAAGGCATTTGATATATATCCATTCAAATATCTCACTTTTGATCCACAAAACATGTCATAAATAATATTTTAAATATCATACATTTTATTATTTTGTGCATGGTATTCACACGGAAAAAAAGATTCTTAGAGATACATGAAGTTAAACAAATATAATATTTGTGAGGGAAGGGGGAGAATTGCCATGACGAGACCACTAATAAATCTGTGAAGCATTCTATGAGAGCAGAAATTTTTTTCATCTTTCTGAAATATTATCTATAATGTATATGTGCAAGTCTTCAGATTGCTAATATAACTCTACCTTCTCATTCTATTTAAGAAACATGGGACTGAAATGGAATTCTGCAGGAGATTAATAGAAAAAAAAGATAATGAAAATGTGACTTCCATACAAAAGTCATCTGATCTAGAAAGAAATAGATATTGGCTTTGTAGAGCTGTAGCTTTGTACTTTTGAAAAGTTATATTCTTTCAACTTAAAAGTAATTATATATGAATGAGGGAAGGAAACATTTCTATGAAAAGAATGTACTATATATGAGTCATTTTGAATGACGGTTTTCTTATAGAATAATCCACAACATAGCTAAGAAGAGTGTAGAGGGGCAATAATATTTATTAACCTGAATATGAAGAAAATTTTAGTTATATGAAATAATTTTTTAAAATTTTATTTTATTATGTTATGTTAGTCACCATATAATAACATCATTCGTTTTTGACGTAGTGATCTACAATTCATTGTTTTCGTATAATACCCAGTGCTCCATGCAGTATGTGCCCTCCTTAATACCTATCACCTGGCTAACCCATCCCCCCACCCACCTCCCCTCTAAAACCCTGTTTGATTCTCGGAGTCCATAGCTTTTCATGGTTCGTCTCCACCTCTGACTCCCCCCCTTCATTTTTCCCTTCCTTCTCCTAATGTCCTCCATGCTATTCCTTATGTTCCACAAATAGTGAAATCATACAATAAGTGACTTTCTCTATTTGACTTATTCCACTTAGCATAATCTCCTCCAGTCCCATCCACGTTGATGTAAAAGTTGGGTATTCATCCTTTCTGATGGCTGAGTAATATTCCATTGTATATATGGACTACATCTTCTTTATCCATTCATCTGCTGAAGGGCATCTCGGCTCTTTCCACAGTTTGGTTATTATGGACATTGCTGCTATGAACATTGGGGGGCATATGGCCCTTCTTTTCACTACATTTGTGTCTTTGGGGTAAATACCCAGTAGTGCAATTGCTGGGTCATAGGGTAGCTCTATTTTTAATTTTTTGAGGCACTTCCACAATGTTTTCCAAAGTGGCTGTACCAACTTGCATTCCCACCAACAGTGTGAGAGGGTTCCCCTTTCTCCACAACCTCTCCAACATTTGGTGTTTCTTGCCTTGTCAATTTTGGCCATTCTAACTGATGTTAGGTGATATCTCAATGTGGTTTTGATTTGAATTTCCCTGATGGCTAATGATGATGAACATTTTTTCATGTCTGTTAGCCATTTGTATGTCTTCTTTGGAGAAGTGTCTGTTCATGTCCTCTGCCCATTTTTTGACTTGATTATTTGTTTTTTGGGTGTTGAGTTTGAGAAGTTCTTTATAGATCTTGGAAATCAGCCCTTTATCTGTAGTGTCATTTGCAAATATCTTCTCTCATTGTGTGGGTTGCCTCTTTGTTTTGTTGACTGTTTCCTTTGCTGTGCAGAAGCTTTTTATCTTGATTAAATCCCAAAAGTTCATTTTTGCTTGTTTCACTAGCCTTTGGAAGATGTATCTTGAAAGAAGTTGCTGTGGCTGATGTCAAAGAGGTTACTGCCTAAGTTCTCCTCTAGGATTTTGATGGACCATTTTCTAACACCATACACAAAGATAAACTCAAAATTGATGAAAGACCTCAATGTGAGACAGGAATCCAACAAAATAATTTTTTAAAAGTAAATCTTTCCTATGTAATTAGGTCATCAATAACAGGGAACTCTGACAGGTTTTAAACCACATAAACTAAACAGTACAATATAGGTGTTATAAATTTAAACAAGCTAAACTAAGGAAAGCAAGACCAAAACTGTCATAACAGGAAATGTAATCAGTTAAATGACTCATTAGAAAATCTAAATACCATTGAAAAATTAGACATTCATGAAGTGTTACTAAGTCCTCAAAAGCATAAAAATTATATTGGTTTCTGTGGTATTTATAAAGTCAAATATTCTTCAAACTGTCATCTATTTTAATTATATTTTGAAAAACAAAGACTACACAAAAGGAGGATCCCAATATCTACCTTATTTTCCATTACTCTGAAAATACAAAAGCAAATCAGTTCACTCATACAACCAACTCCAAAAGGATTATGATAATTTATGATCGTAGAAATACCTACATAATTCTAAATGTGCAGCCCCCAATTTCCCGAATGCAGTCAAAAGTCAGTTTTCAACTGTTAAATCTTTTTAAAAAAAATTGCTTTAATCATTCAGGTATTTCTTCTATTTTACAGAGAAGACACGTGAAACAAATCTCAGATTTTAAAGTAAATTCATATTAGAGCTACTTGTGGTTTCCAAAATACCTTAATTGGTTTTGCCATAGAAAGAATAGATATATTTCTACACCAAGCTATAACTCTAAATTGTTCCATGTATATGTATTTTAGGCCAACTTAGTGTCTGGACAAAACATGGAATTTTAATCTTCTTTAATTTACACACAATTATGCATAAACTATAATTTTGATTCTTTACTCACTGACAAATCAGTTAAAATAGCAAAGCAACCAAAATCTCTATCTCAATATATATTAAGGACACTATGATCCTTTAAAACAATCCCTTCCATTCAGTAACTAATAAAAAGACAAATTATGGAATATTACAGCTACAAGTAAACTTGAAAGCCAGTTTACCCACTATTACATATCTAGATTTAATATATTCTTAGTAAATCATTCCTAAACACTATCAGATCATTAGCTACCTATTCTTACCATTTTAAATACCATAAAATGTGAACATTGCTTAAGTAGAGATGATAGAAAACTGCCTAACTGTTCAACTACATGGAGTTTTTTTTTTTTTAAGATTTTTTTCTTTTTTTTTTTTATTTGAGAGAGAGAATGAGAGAGAGCACAAG
Organism: Mirounga leonina; assembly: GCF_011800145.1. Classification (NCBI taxonomy): domain Eukaryota; kingdom Metazoa; phylum Chordata; class Mammalia; order Carnivora; family Phocidae; genus Mirounga; species Mirounga leonina. Next base: position 9,973,001 of record NW_023270702.1, read on the forward strand.
AGGGAAGAGGGTCAGAGGGAGAAGCAGACCCCTCACTGAGCAGGGAGCCCGATGCGGGACTCGATCCCGGGACTCCAGGATCATGACCTGAGCCGAAGGCAGTCGCCTAACCAACTGAGCCACCCAGGCGCCCTTTTTTTTTTTTAAAGATTATTTATTTATTTATTTATTTTAGAGAGAGAATGAGAGACAGCACAAGAGGGAAGAGGGTCAGAGGGAGAAGCAGACTCAACTACATGGAGTTTTAAAAATTAGTGTTACTCAATGTGTTTTAACCAAATAATAATTCTATAAGTCATTAAAAGGGTTTATGTAAAACAAAGACTCTTTGACAAAATAAGCTTGAAAAAAATCTGTGTTAACCAAATTTTAAAAATTTCTTCATGCAGAACTACATGGATGAGTTAATTTGTACATTGTAAATCCTGAAGAAGGTGATATATTATGTTGTTTTTCCAAATGTGTTTAACCACAGAATATATCCAGAACACCTTATGGGCTAATGGTTTTGCAGGATATATTTTGAGAAAATTGAATTTAATAACCTATAGTACATAGAAACAATAAAAAAATTAAATAGTCATTCTAAGTGACACAAACTATTTAAAGGAAAACTTTGTGAGTTAAGCAGATTACAATATAGAGTATTATTAATTAATTAATTTATTTATTTATCTTTATTTTCTGTATAATATATATTCATATTATATTTATAATGTTATGAAGGCCAATTTAAACTTTATAAAACTGTACTAATTCACTTTTTAAAAAACCCATTACAACCATGCCCTGCAGTCTACACTTAAAGAAAATTTACTTTACATACCCTGATCTTAAAAACCTTCATAAAGTTTGCACTACATTAAATGTTCAAACAGTAAGCAAAGGATACATTGAAATCCACATCTTTGACTTCTCCAGTTAAATTTTCACTTATTTGCCACAATATATTAGAGAGCATGTTTTTCTTTATCCGTTTTGCCTTTGAAAGAAATTCCCTAAGGCAAATTCTCTCCAGTTTTTGGAATGATACTGTCTTAAATTATTGGGGACAGATTTTAATACTGCATGTTTATCGTGTTACATTTTATTTGCTCCCACAAAGAAAATTAAAATCCGGAAATAATTTGAAATCACATGTCAGAAGGAAGCTATTAACTAGATCTGATTTCCAAGTTGAAAAAGCATCCAAAAATCATGTAAGACAGCGGTCTTATCATTGAATATGAGCACTACGCATGCCAAATTTAACTTTCCTTTCTCACTTTTGTTAAAAGTAGGTGTGAAAAGATATCTCAGTTTGCTGGAAAAGTCCTATTGTATCCGTTTTTCTGGTATGATTTTTCATAGCATCCTTTTTCACTCTCATAAGTGTCTCAGGTTAGTTGATAAATTATATAGTCACTGTTCCCACCGTTTACCCATCTCATGTGCAGAAAAGGTCCATAGGCTTTATAATCTGATCAAACAGGCTTTGGAGCTGACTTTCAGAATTTGTTATTATTTGTTATGTAAATTACTCTCCAACTTATGGATCTAATGGTTCAGTCAGGTAACTTAAGCCTAAAATTACAGAAACAGAAACTATTTAAAAATTCCAGGTTGTGCCTACTCTACTACCTCTATTATATACGTACAGAGAGAGAAATTTCTTCCTCCACTAACCTTCTGCTTTTCCCTTTGAAGTACTCCTCCACTTAGTGTGTTTTTTGGTTGCTTTTTTTCTTTGCTTGTTTTGATTTGTTTTATATTGCCTCAGGGACAGCTAACATAATGACTTTAGTGCTTTTAAGATTTGGAAATTTTAAAGAGTGACTTTGAGGTTATTTCTGCTTTCTACTCTGCCATTTCTCCCTGAGGGAATAAATCCCAAATGGACAATAAAATTAAATGAGGTCAGAAAAGGGGAGAATAAGGAGAACATATTGAATGAAAAAAACAATATTTAAAATTTATTTTTCTATCCTACTTCTTTTATTAAATATTTTTCACTAGGCATGACAAATGAGTAAGAGTGGAGATTGAAAACAAAAAAGCACAAAATAAATTTTGTTTGAAGAAAAAAATTCTAGTCATAAAAATACCTTAAAAATTGTTTGCTGTTAGTGAAACTTTGTTTTAATTGAAAAAAGCATTGTAATCATACCTTGTCATTGAATGTAGTTATAAAAAATATTGATGATCACTATGAAAATATAACTTTTATCTTCATGATTGTGGTAGCTAAGATCTTTTGACTACAAGAAACAAAGAATCTTTGTAAAGCTTTATATAAAAAATAATTTTACTATCAACTCACTCCCCAAAGATAAAAAATCAATTCCCACTCCCAATCCCCCAAACTCTATTGTAAATATTTCATCTTTTGACTAAGATGGACCATCATGTCATCTTATTCTTATTTGGATCTCTTCATAGAATTAATTTTATTTCACTATGCTTTGGTAGATTGAAGACTATTATTACAGATAGGTCTATAAAATCTTATACATTTACTTTTATAGAAATGGTATTCAACTTGAAACCTCTACTTTTTTTTTTTTTTTTTTGAAACCTCTACTTCACTCCATGATGTATTTATGGCTTCAGGACAAAGAAGGTACTCTATAAATCAACTGTCCTATTTTAGTCCTGTTAATATTGACTTTTGCAACTGATTATGTTTTTTTTTTTGTTTTGTTCTATAGGATGCTCATAGCAGACATACAGAAATTAATAAGTATGTTTTCTATAATAACCTTGTCCTTTATTTCATTAATTTTTCTACTTTTATTTTTCCTTATTCCTGGTATCTTTGTTTTTTTTAAATCTTGTTATATTATACATTATTCCATAAAATGCCACAAATTGTTTTAAGAATAAAGTAGGCTATAAATGATGCAATAACTCATACTTTAAAATATATATATTTTGGGGTGGCTGGGTGATTCAGTCGATTAAGCATCTGACTCTTGATTTCAGCTCAGGTCTTGATGTCAGGGTTGTGAGATTGAGCCCTGTGTCAGGCTCTGCACCAAGTGTGGAGCCTGCTTAAGATTCTCTCTCTTTGGGGCGCCTGGGTGGCTCAGTCGTTAAGCGTCTGCCTTCGGCTCAGGTCATGATCCCAAGGTCCTGGGATCGAGCCCCACATCAGGCTCTTTGCTCAACGGGAAGCCTGCTTCTCCCTCTCCCACTCCCTCTACTTGTGTTCCCTCTCTTGCTGTGTCTCTCTCTGTCAAATAAATAAAATCTTAAAAAAAAAAAAAAAAGATTCTCTCTTTTTCCCTCTTCCTCTGCCCCTCCCCCCAACAATATATATATATATATTTAAAATTATAGAAAATAAGGTTTCTTATTAATATTCTTCTAAACAGGAGTGCATTTTTAATATGATAAAATTGTGTATTTCAGACAAGTAAAGGAGAAAAGAGTATGTTGATTGTGATATATGCTCAACTTTCATATCAATTTATTTCATATTTATTTTCTCAAACTCTTAGCCATTATTTGTATTAGATATATTATTTGCATTATATACTATATGACATATAGTATTTTATTTATATTATAGGCATTATATATATTACATACAATTTATCTTTAAGATATCTGTTTTTTTTAATAAGGGAATAATATTGCAGTTTTATAGAATTGATTTAGTCATATCTTAATTATGTATCTTCAGCAGAAAACTTTATAACAAAAAAGTTGGTTTTAATCTTCCTGCTGTATAGTGCAAAATACTACTCCACATTGAAGCATATCCAACATCTGTCTTATGCCAGGAAAGCCCAAGCATTATAACCTCTGCCAGCTGTAGGGTAACAAGGGAGAAAAATATGTGTAAGAGTGAACATATATATTTCCTGTCTACATATCTTTTGTCTCTGGGTTTTTAAAGTGAAGTTGCTGCTACTATTTCTAGCACAAGAATAATAACTAGCAGCATGACTTACATTGGGCTCATTTTGATAATCCTGGCTTCTGCTCTACCATTTAAAATATTTTCCTTGTTACCTCTTTATCTCAGATGGGTTCTTGATGGAAGACTCTCCAGAGACACCAAGAATTTAATAAACATAAAATTGAGCTCAATAATTCTAAACAAGTGAGCAACTCATGATGATGAGCATGATGGCAAGTGCCCACACTATTCAATTTGACAGATGGTTTATGAGCATAAATGAGCAGGGGAATAATGCTTGGATACTCTTGATCTTTCTATAGAAGTTAATATAACTTGCTTGTGTCACTGCTTAGTGGAACAACAGCAATAAAAGCAGATCTTAATTATTACATTGGTCACACTCTGATGCAGAGCAGCTTAGAAATCTGCCTTAGAAAGTAGTAACTTGAAAGACAAGTTTTATTTGGAGACGAATTCTCAGTAAATGATGTGTCTTGTAGAAAGATCTGAAAATTTAGACTTCTTGATGTACAGCAAAAGACTATATGAATGTGGTAATAGCCACAAAAAGATTATTGACAATCACCTCTTTAGTCCAATACATCCTACTGTATTACAATCACTGTCAATGACATCCTCTTAAAAAATAATCAAGGTGTGGTAGTATATGCACAGATACACATTTAAATCTCCATCAGTAATCTATATTAATTACCTCTTGGCACTCCTAAGTGTTCAAAAACACCCCAGTGAGGATTATGTTATCATCCCCATTTTAAATATAAAGAAAACTGACTTCAGTCAGGGTAAGTAGCTCCAAATTCCAAATCTGAAATATAGCAATAAAATTGCTCAAAAACCTCATGGAAGACATGGAGAAAGTCAAGAAAATACTGTATGCCAAAAATTAATAAAAATAAAACAAAAACAAAAAATCAAAAAAGAAAAGAAAATTATGTATGAACAAAATGGAAATATCAATAAAGAGATCAAAAACTTAAAGAGAAGACAAAACAATTCTGGACAGCTAAATGCAAAACAATGAAACTGGATCACTTTCTTACAAGATATAGAAAAATAAACTCAAAATGTATTAAAGACCTAAATGTGAGACCTGAAATCATAAAACTTCTAGAAGAGACCATACGCAGTAATTTCTTTGACATCAGCCATAGCAACATTTGTCTAGATATGTCTCCTAAGGTAAGAGAAACCAAAGCAAAAACAAACTACTGAGACTGCAACAAAGTAAAATCCTTTTGCACAGCAAAAGAAACCATTAACAAAACAAAAAAACAAGCTTCTGAATGGGAGAAGATACTTGCAAATGGTAAATCCAGTAACAGGTTAATATACAAAATAAATAAAGAACTTACACAACTCAACACTAAGAAAACCACCAAAAAATCCAATTTAAAAATGGGCAGAGGACCTGAATAGATATTTTTACAAAGAAGACATAAAAATGGCCAACAGACACAAGAAAAGATGTTTAACATCACTAATCATCAAGGAAATGGAAGTTAAAACCACAAAGAGATATGTTACACCTGCCAGAATGGCTAAAATCAAACAGACAAGAAAGAACAGTGTTGACAAGAATGTGGAGAAAAAGGAACCTTTATACACTGTTGGTAGAAATGTAAATTGGTATGGTCACTGCAGAAAACAGTATGGAGGTTACTCAAAAAATTAAAAATAGAATTATCATATGATTTAGTAATTCCACTACTGAGTATTTATCCAAAGAAAACAAAAACACTAATTTGGAAAGATATACGTGTCCCTATGTTTATTGCAGCATTGTTTACATTAGCCAAGATAAGGAAGTTGCCCAAGTATCCATCAATAGAAGAATGGATAAGGAAGATATGGTATACACACACACACACACACACACACAGACACACACACATATAAGCATCTAAGAACCTTAACAAACCCTATGAATATAAACATCTAAGAAGCTTAACAAACCCTATGGATCCAAAAAGATCCAAAGTGAGACAAATTATAACCAAGTTGTTGAAAGACAAAGACAAAGAGAAAACCTTGAAAGTAGCAAGAGAGAAGCAATTTGTCATGTGATTCTTAATAAGATTCTCAGCAGATTTCTCATCAGAAACTTTGGAAGCCAGAAGGCAATGGGCTTGATATATTAAAAGTACTGAAAGAAAAACAAAACAAAACAAAACAAACAAACAAACAAAAACAACCCTGTCAATCAAGAATCTTATTTGGGGCAAATTGTCCTTCAGAAGTGAGGGAGAAATTAAGTGATTCCAGATAAACAATGCAGAGTGTGTTTATTATTATTAGACCTGCCTGCAAGAAAAGCTAACTAGAAACCTACAGGTTAATATAAAAGGACACTGACAGTAATTCAAAGCTGTAAGAAGAAATAAAAATAACAGTAAAAGTAAAAACATGGGAAATTATAAAACTAATTATAACTTTGGTTTGTAATGCCATATTTTTTCTACATAATTTTGTGTGTTATTTTAGTTAATTGATAAATCCAGGTAGAATGTTATAACTTTAGGATGTAAAATGGTAACCACAAAGAAAAGAAAATAGCTATAAAATGTCTATAAAAGAAAATGAAAAGGAAATTAAAACATTACACTACAAAAAAATCAACTAAACAACAAAGTAAATAGAATGTAGAAAATGAAAGACAAAGTTCTATAAGGCATATAGAAAACAAATAGCAAAAGACCATGAAGGACATTACATATTAATACTGACTCAATTTGGTAAGAAGATATAATAATAATAAGCATTTGCACACAGAACCTCAAAATATATAAGCAGAAATTGACAGAATTAAAGATATAAATGGACAGCTCTTTACTAATAGTTAGAGGCTTCAATACCTCACTCTCAGTAATGGATAAAAGAGATAGAGTTTTTGAATGCCACAGTAAGCCAACTAGATCTACTGAACAAATACAAAATATTCTACTTAAGAGCAACAGAAAACACATTCTTTTCAAGTGAACATGGGACATTTTCCAGGATAGACTATATATTAGGCCACAAATGAAGTCTTAAATTTCTTTTAAAATAGATATCATACAAAGTATTTCTCCAGTCACAATGGGATAATTTTAGCAATCAATAACAGAAAGAAATTTGGAAAATCCACAAACTTGCAATACCAAAAAAACACACTCTTTAACCAATGGATCAAAGAAGAAATCATAAGGGAAATTAGAAAATACTTAGAGATAAATAAAACTAAAACACAATATAACACAATTTATGGGTCACTGTGAAAGCAAGGTTAAGGAGAAATTTATGGCTATCAATGCCTATATTAAAAAAAGAAGAAAAATCACAAATCAACAACCTAACTTTACAAACTAGAAAAAGAACAAACTAACTGTAAAGATTGTAGAATGAAAGAATAAAGATTAGAACAGAAATAAATCAATTAGAAAAGAAAAACAATAAAGAAAATCAATAAAACCAAAAATTAGTTCTTTGAAAAGATCAACATATTGACAAATCTTTGGCTAAATTGACTAAGAAAAAAGAGAAAAGACTCAAATTACTAAAATCAGAAATAAAAGTGGAGACATTATCACCAATTCTCCAAAAATAAAAGGACTATAAAAGAACATGATAAACAATTATACATCAAAAAATTGGATAACCTAGGTGAAATGGGCAAATTCCTAGCAACCCAAAGCCTACCAAGACTAACTCATCGGCAAACAGACTTATAGACTTCTAAATAGTAAGGAGATTGAGTCAGTAATCCAAAATCTCCTGACAAAGAAAAGCTCTGGACCTGATGGCTGCACTGATAAATTTTACCAAACATTTAAAGGAAAATCAAAACCAATCCTTCTCAAACTTTTCCAAAAAATTGAAGGTATGAAACACTTCCTAACTTGTTCTGAGGCCAACATTACCCTGATAGCAAAGCCAGAGACAGTATAAGAAAACTACAGGATAATATCCCTGATGAATATTGATGCAAAAATTCTCAACAAAATACTAGCAAACCAAATTCAGCAGCATATTAAAAGGATTATGCACCATGAGCAAGTGGGATTTATTCCTACAATGCAAGGGTGGTTCAACATACAAAAAGCAATCAATGCAATACACTACATTAGCAGAATGAAAAAAAAAAAGATCATTTCAGTCAATGAAGAATAAGTGTTTGGCAAAACTGAATGCCCTTTCATGATAGAAATACTCAACAAACCAGGAAATGAAGGAGAAGGAGACTACCTCAACATAATAAAACCTATATATGAAAAACCCGTATTAAACATCATACTCAATGGTGAAAGCTTGAAAGCTTTTCCTGTAAGATCAGGAACAAGGCAAGGATGTTTGCTTTCAGCATTTCCATTCAACATAGAACTAAAAGTGCTAGCCAGGGAACTTGGGAAAGAAAAAGAAATAAAAGGCATCCAAATTGGAAAGGAAGAAGTAAAATTATCAGTTCCCAGATAATATGATCTTATATGTAGAAGATCCTAAATACTTCACATAAAATTATTAGAACTAATAAGCAAATTCAGCAAATTAGCTGGATACAAAGTCAACACACAAAAGTCAATTGCATTTCTGGATAATAGCAATGTACAATCTCAAAGGGAAATTAAAAGAACAATTTCATATTCAATAGCATCAAAAAATACTTAGGAATTAACCAAGGAGATGAGAACCTAGTAAAATAAAAGCTATGAAACATTGCTAAAAGAAATGTAAAAAACCACAAATTAATGAAAAGACATCCCATGTTCATGTTAGTATTGTATGATATCAGTAACACCCAAAGTGATCCACAGATTTGATGCAATCCCTACCAAAATCCCAATGATGTTCTTGGCGGTATATCCATTCTAAAAGTTATATGGAATCTCCAGGAACCTCAAATAGCCAAAACAATTTTTAAAAGGAAAATAAACCTAGAGGAATCAGACTCCTTATTGCAAAATATACTAAGCTAAAGTAATCAAAACATTGTGTACTGGCATAAAAACTGAAATGTAGATCAATGGAATAGAATAGAGAGCCTAGAACTAAACCTTCACGAATAGGGTCAAATGATTTTCAAGAAGAGGCCAAGATCATTCCATGGGGCAAGAACAGCTTTTCAATTAATAATGCTGGGAAAATCGGATACCTAATGTGAAAGACTGAAGTTGGACCTTACTTAACACTATACAAAAATTAACTCAAAATGGATCAAAGACCTAACTATAAGATCTAAATTGTAAAAGTCTTAGAAGAAAACTTAGATAAAAACTTCATAGCATTGGATTTGGTGAATATTTTTTGGATATGACACCAAGGGTACAGGCAACAAAAAAATAGGCAAACTAGACTTCATGAAAATTAAAAAAAAAAAAAATCAAAAGGGACTGTCAGGGCACCTGGGTGGCTCAGTTGGTTAAGCATCTGACTCTTGATTTTGGCTCAGATGGTGATCTCAGGGTCATGAGATTGAGCCCCATGTCTAGCTCTGCACTCAGCAGGGAGTCTGCTTGAGATTCTCTCCCTCTTCCTCAGCCCCTCCCCCTGCTAGTGCACATGCTCTCTCTTGCTCCCAAATAAATAAATAAATCTCTTAAAAAAGAAAAAGATACTATCAGCAGAGTAAAAAGACAATCTGTGGGAAGCAGTAATATTTGCAAATCACATATCTGATAAGGAATTAATATCCCCAACATATAGAGGACTAATAAAACTCAACAACAAAAACCAAACAACTTGACTTAAAAATAGGCAAACTTATATAGACATTGCTCCAAAGAAGATAATGGCCAATAACTACATAAAAATATGTCCAACATCACTAATCATTAGAAAAATGCAAGTCAAAACTACAGCAAGATGTCCCCTCATACCCATTAGGATAGCTACCATCAGAGAACAAAATAAACCAACCAACCAAACAAAACCCAGAAAGTAATAAGTGTTGCTGAGAACATGGAAAAAATGGAATTTTTTGCACTGTTGATGGGAATGTAAAATGGTGCAGCTTCTATGGAGAACAGTTAAGTGGTTCCTCAAAAATTTTAAATTAAAAATGCTCTACAATCCAGCAATTCCATTCCTGGGTATATACCAAAAAAAAAAAATGAAAGTGGAGTCTCAAAAGATATTTGTACAGGCATGTACATAGCAACATTATTAACAATAGCAAAAAAGTCAAAACAATCTATTTCTATTGGTAGAAGAATGGATGGGAAAAATGTGGTGTATATATACATATAATTGAATATTTTTCAGCCTTAAAAAGTGGAAAAAATTCTGACACATGCTATAACATGGATGAACCTTGAGGACATTATACTAAATGAAATGAGTCAATCACAAAAAAATTTAAACACAAATATTGTATGATTCCACTTACATGAAGTATTCAGAGTAGTCAAAATCATAGAGACAGAATGGTAGTTGCCAGTGGATGGGGAGTAAAGAGAATAAGGAGTTCCTGCTTAATGTATATATGGTTTCAGTTTTGCAAAATGAAGAGATTTCTGGTGATGGATGGTGGTGATGGTTGTACAACAACATGAATGTACTTAATACCACTGAACTGTATACCTAAAAACTTTTGAAATGGTAAATTTGATGTGCATTTTACCACAATAAAAAACACATTGAAAAAAATGGTTAAGACATATCGGAACCTAAGTTCCTGACTCCTAGGAGATAATTTTTCCCCTCCTTATGCTACTCTATTGTTATGCCATGTGTTGTAGGTTTCAACCTCTCTTTTTCTGTTACATTCTTCCTGTCACTCTTATAATCATGTTTACATCTCTCTCCTCCTTCAAAAGAAAGTAACAATAGCCCTTTCTTATCCCCAGTATACTATTCCTAATTTCCCTTCTTGATTCCTAGACAGTAGCTCAATTATCACCTCATGCTGAGTTGTCTAGGTTACTCTCTGTGCTACTCTATGACTGCGTTCACATCTCTCCTGTAGTTCTTATTATGTTGCTAAAATAGCTTGTTTTCATATCTGGTTCTGACATAATGTGAACACTTACAGGGCAGTTGCTTCATGACGTTACTCTCTGTGCCTACAGTACATGGTCTGGTCCCCAAATCAACACTTTAAAAATGAATAAAGTATGTATTAATACAAATCTTATTTATATACAAAAATGTGATAATTTGGATTTAATAACTTACAACTTCTGTTTATCCATAGCAAGGATTCAATAAAAATTATTTGCATTCTCTGCGAGACTCTAGCTGTGGAGGGCAGCTTCCCTTTTGCTTTTGACCTCCTTTTCCATCTAGAATGTTTCTCTTCTCCAAGTATTCAGAGTACTCAAAAGAGTATCTGAATCAATATATAAATGTTCTGTGGCAAAACAAGAGTATTCACCACATATATACAGGTTCTATGGCAAAATAGAGTATACTCCAGATGGGTTGTGGTTTTCTCTTTGGAGTTGATAATGTAGGCAACTCCCACAAGTTTGAGGGGAACTTATACATCAAAAACTGTGTCTCTAGGTTCTAATTTCTCTCTACCCCAAGCATTTTTAGTAGGGGCAATATCATTCTTAAGGTTATGAAAAAAATTTTTTGAGAGGCAAAATATCTTACAAACATAAACAGACATGCAGTATATTTATGTTATTAAACTGTCAGGCAGAGGGATATTTGGAAAAAAAAAGTCTAAAAAGGCTCTTTAAGGGGCAATAATAAAGACGAGTTTGAGAAACACTGTTCTACTTTAAATGTCTGGTGACCATTTTTTTCCATCCATGTGCAGATTTATCACCATCATCGAACAAGACTATTTGTAATATAAGGTAAGAAAATCAGAAAATCATCAGATACAAACTGTATGATTGAGGTGGCTCACAGGTGTCATCACTGGCAGTTGCACCCGTACATTTAAAGGGTAAAATAACCCTTTCTTGTTACAATTTGTCTTTATTTCAAAGGAAACATGTAAAAGATAAATGCATTTAAAAAAAATAAAAGAGACCCTGTCTTATGTTGCAGTCATATGCACCCATCGTCCCCACATTAGTCTTGGGTCCTCCCAATGACAGTCATCTTTATACCTTTGGAAAAATGGCTTTTTTCCCCTGTTGAACTTCAAGGTGCAAGTTCCTTGGCGTCCAGCCAGTGTTTCTAGTGTCTTGGGCCACATCACACAATTGTCTGGCCTGTATTCCCCTGAACGGGAGATTTCTAAAAGCTGTTTGTGATTATCTCACATTGGGAGATAAGGAAAAGATAGCAAGTGTCTGTTTTATATGAACCCAAACTACTTCACTTAAAAAAAAAAAAAAAAAGCAAAAGTTTAACATGTTGTATTAATCAGCAAGATGTTTTAATTTTGCTATTACTAAACTTTGCCTCCCTAGGCAAGATAAAACAGTGGAGCCAATCACAGTAAGATCTCTACTTCTAATTCATGTGTCTGATGTGTAAATAAGTCACCAGCATGAAGTTTCTGCATCTGAGATACAACCCTGGGGGGAGAACTTTTGAGGACCAAGACCTGCTTCTAACCCACGAGAGCAAAGAGCAAGCAGAGGGTAGGAAGGGCACTATAGGGGACCAACAAATTCCTAGTCCAGTTGGAACCTGTTTAAAGGCTTCTCTAAGACCCAGCTGGATTCTTTTCATTTTCTCCTGGCAAGAGCCTTTGCAAAGCAATAAAGCCATTGGCCAATCAGGATCATATGACTTTGCATCTCCTCTCTCCACTGTGTTGCTCCTGAAGGGATATACCTGGACTATGATTATAATCTGCCTTAGCAAAAAGGATAGGAGATTGAGCTGAATGGACTTCTGCCCATTATTCTTTTTTGTTTACTGCATCTGATAAATATATTACTTTTTCTTTATTGCCATCCTGGATTGAAAGGCATATATAATTTTTTTAATGTGGATCAAATAGAAATGTTCATAATTCCCCTGGCTTAAGCAGAGTCTCTCTGTATAATGCTCTTTTTCTCCTCCCCTAAATAGGGAGTCCAAGAATTATAGAAATTTAGGGCTAGCAGTGTATATAAGATCATCTGGGTTCCCTAGAACAAGGGCTTCCCTTCTAATCCAAACTCTTCATTTTACAAATAAGCTCAGAAAAATTGTTTTCCCAAAGATTCCACAGTTAGTTCCTGACAGGTCTCAAATCAGAACTCAAGCCTACAGATTCTCCTTCCAGCACTTTTTCCACCATGAATATCCTGCAAGCCACCCCCATTCATTAACTCTTCACCCCCACTCCAATTCTCCATTTCTTCCTTGAAGTTGCTCACATTTGGCTGTTTCTCCATTTTGTATATCAACATCCTATTTCTCAAAAAGCACTGTAACACTGTTTAATTATCCATCAAGCATCTCTGCCCCATCACTAAACTGAAGCTCTCTTCATCTTTCCCTTTCTCTATACACGACTCCCTTACAGCATCATGCTCTCACACTTCCAAATTGTTCCTACAAAAATATTAATAACACATTAATTGTGAATTCAATGTTTCCTGAACAGTCATTTTCTTCACTGACCTTTGATTTGGATTTCCAGCTCTCTTTAGATACCACTGAGGGTCCTACAAGCACTCACATTCCACTTTCTAAAAATGAACCCATTATCTTGCTATGTGCTCTCACCACATTCCTTCTCCTCTAGTGTTCTTTGTGTATTGTAAGACAATCACATTTGCCAAGTCACTTAGAAAAGAAACTGAATAGATATCTTTGATTTTTCCCTCTTTTTTTTTCTTATATATCCTATATGCAAATGGTCAGCAAATCCTAGGAACTACTGCTTAAATGTCTCTCAAATGTATCCCCTCTGTTCTAGTTTCATTGCTCTGGACCAAGTTTAGGTCCTCATTGTCTTTCATCTGGACCATGACAATGGCATCCCAAAGTGCCCTGTCTCCCCTTTCTAATCCATATTCCCCAATGCTGCCAGAATTCTCTTCCTAAATCATAGATTTAATTATATGAGCCTTACATATTAAAAATTCCCTACATATGTTAAGTCTTCATTTTATATCTTGATTTAAAGAGGGTTTAAGTTACCTCACAGAAACAGGTAAAAAAAAAGGAAACATTAAAAAATAAAGAATTTGAAGGGAAAGAAAAATAAGATGAAGCCAGAAGTGAAGCTCAATCCCTTGAACCCTGTGTTTCCTACTGACAGACACAAATTTGGCTCTAAGTTTTAAAACAGGGAGCAAAGAAGGAAATACGACTTTCGATAACTGTTTCTACATATGTTGGCTTCTTCTGGTTGATTGTAAGTTTCTTGTGGGAAGTTACATGTGCTTTTGTGTGTTTAATTTTTCTATTCACCAGAATTTAGTGTAACGCTTTGTTTACATGGGCAGAAACACTGCCTCTCATGAAATATATAATTCTGCCTCTTTAATATCTTGAAATTCATACCATTATTTCTTGTTGGTGTTTGCATAAACAATACAAATTAGTAAGTGCTGAATATGGTATGTAAAAAACATATGAAGAGTCTATGTCCCTAATATACCACCTACTCCTAAACATTCACGCACACGTGCCCACAGTTCAAAACACTGATAAAAAATCATTTTTTCCCTTGACTTTCCTCACCCTGCTTTATACATTAAATATTCTTGCCATAAATGATTTTATCAGGTAACAGTCTTTCTTCAGAGCTACGTGATTTATTGAGAAACATAGGCAAGATTTCTACTCAGGTAAATACACCTTGGACATGACATAACTGTGTAAGCTCTCCACAGAACCAATGTACATATTCATGTAACTATTACTGTGCAATCAGGGTATATATGTCTGAGGGAGGCATCTGATATTCACTTGGAAAATAAAGAGAAGCTATTATGAGAGATTATAGTTTGTTTTCTTAAAATTTTATAATCTTTCTGAAATGATTCAGTTTCCCACAGCTGTGGGGCAAAGTGGCATACTTCTCACTCTTTTGAATAAAGAGCTATATGCATCTCTGTTACGTTCTTCAATTTGTATAATTATTTGTTCGTCGTGAAAGTTGACGTTGATAGCTAGGCAAAATGGCATTTCGTGTGTTTTTGTTGATGGATCTGGAAAGGGAAGAAACAAACTTCTTCATGCTGAAGAATTGATTGCAGCCATATGATCTTTTCAAAATTAGTGTGATGACCGGAAAAGGAAGCATCGTTAGTTTCATAAAGAAGATATTCCATTGGAAACATGAGCTTGGGTATCCACTGTGCATAGCATCAGGTACTAATCACAGACACGTACTTCACAGGTCCTGGTGTTTTTGTTTGAAAGCTCCGCTGCCACAGCATCGCACAATCACCACCTCGACATATTGTTGACAAGAACTGCCAAGCACCTCGACTTCATTTCTCACACAAGAAAGCAACAGAGTTGGAAATGATCTCCAACATGACACCGCTTATACTTTTTTCAGCTGGAGCACAGATACTCTTCCATTTGTCCCCTCTTAGCTAACTCCTAGAGTTTTTTCAACATTCCTCTAGTTCCAGGAAACGCAAATAAAATAAGAAATGTGTGGCTGTGACACCATTTTAAACACATGTCATCCATTCCATACTAAAACATACTTTTGTTAGAGTTTGGGTATGTCTTTCTTTCTCCTTTAATATTTTAGTACATAAAATATGAGAGGACTTGCACAAACAAGACAAAATATCACTCTGTGTATTTTTCAGGTAGGTTTGATTTTGATCCTGGGTTGGGGGGGGGGGGGTTGCGAAATATGTACGATGTGATTTATTTCCGAATCTTTAACTCAGAATGATTTCCTATTAGTGTTGGGTTTATTCAGTTTACCCTGATCCTAAAGGGAAAAGAAGTCTTCTCCAGTCTCAAACCTTCCTTTCTGTCTCCCAAAGCCCATATTGTTCTTGCTATCTGGTAGAATTGTTCTTCCCTACATAGTAAGTAGCCTGTGCACAGTCTTAGAAATGGAATAGCAAAGTGTCCTCATGGGCATGGAGACTCCAGGGCTAGGTAATGCAGAGTTCTTTATCCCTAATGCCTAGGACACTATAAGATATGCCATCTATGTTAATAAAGAAAAATAAAAATAAAACACTATAAAAAAAGATATGCCATCTATGCCATTCATTTCCAAATATCAGTTGTTGATTTCATCTGTTGACCACCTTTACATTTTAAATAGCCAATAATAAAATATTCCAATACAAACAGTTTTTGTGGCATTCTTGCAATAACTTTCCTGCTTTTGTCTTTTAAATGAGGCATAACATAGAGCACAGCCTTCTAGTCATAATTGCTTTCTGAAATCAAGTAGTGTGAAACTATTATTAACTATTTCAGATTAGGGATGCCTGGGTGGCTCAGTTGGTTAAGCAGCTGCCTTTGGCCCGGTCATGATCCCAGGGTCCTGGGATCGAGTCCCACATCGGGCTCCTTGCTCAGCGGGGAGCCTGCTTCTCTCTCTCTCTCCCTCTGCTTGTGCTCTCTCTGTAAAATAAATAAAATCTTTAAAAAAAAACTATTTCAGATTAGATATATGCAATAAATAATTACTCAAATTCAAAAATTCAGTGCTAATGCATAGAAATACACAAGCACCAGGTCCCCAGATATGATCCATGACCTAGGCTGGATTGAAAAGATTCAGCCCAGGGGGTTCTGTTTCTCATATTTCTTGTAAGTAAGAGGGAGAAGGCATAAGAGTGGCCAAGTGGATGGATTTAAATAACATCAATTTCTGAAATGACCAGCAAGCCCTCTGATAAGAATCTAAGCAGAGTTCAACAACACAATGTTATATAACGGGACTGAGAAACATAACTGATATCATTCTGTGTTCTTTTTATTTGTAGGAATGAGTGGGTTTTAAAAATGAATTTAGGCCAATAATTCCGATAATTATGTATTTGAAACCGTGCTTGCCACACAAAGCATTCCCCCCCCCGCCTTCCCTTTTATTGAAGGCTAATCACAGACCATATTCCATGTAGAAAATGTATTTCCAAATCAATGGTTTGTATTTCCACATGATATAAAATGTGTACTTCTGTTTGTGAAAGAATGTTTCAGAACTTGGTGTTTTCTTTTGATGAATAGCTTTCTATATTGTAGTTTCTTGCTGATATGTCATCTTATTCTTAGCTTAGATTATAAAAATATTCTTCAGGGGCACCTGGGTGGCTCAGGTGGTTAAGCGTCTGCCTTCAGCTTAGGTCATGATCCCGGGGGTCCCAGGAGTGAGCCCTGCATTGGGCTCCCCGCTCAATGGGGAGTCTCTTTCTCTCTCTCCCTCTGCCCCTGCTTGTGAACTCTCTCGCGCTCTCTCAAATAAATAAATAAAATCTTGGGCGCCTGGGTGGCTCAATCGTTAAGCGTCTGCCTTCGGCTCATGATCCCAGGTCATGATCCCAGGGTCCTGGGATCGAGTCCCGCATCGGGCTCCCTCCTCGAGGGGAAGCCTGCTTCTCCCTCTCCCACTCCCGCTGCTTGTGTTCCTGCTCTTGCTATCTCTGTCTCTGTCAAATAAATAAATAAATAAATAAATAAATAAATAAATAAATAAATAAATAAATAAAATCTTTTAATAAATAAATAAATAAATAAATAAAATCTAAAAAATATATGTTCTTCAAAAATTGATAAGTTCTGAATATGCATTAGAATCTTAGAATATTACTTCAATTTCCATCCTACGTTGGTTATACAAATATACGGATGAACTGGCCTTGAAACCGTCCCCATCCTGGTACATACTAAACACAAATCAAGCCTCCATTATGAAATAGGAATCAAATCCACATCCTCTGTGCCACACATTGAAATTCTTGCCTTTTTTAGCTAGTATATATGTCAGCTCTTTCTTTTCTTTTTTTCTTTTTGTGAACTCGAAGCCTCAGATGTTAGTTAAGTTTTAGTATTCTTCAAAAGCATTTATTTGAAAAACATGTGAATGGAAAATGAACATGCTAAACTAATTAGGATATGCAAATGCGGTTCAGTGGGACTGCTTTTTAAGTGAATCATACTCATTTGGATGCACAAATAAAAGAAAATTTGTTTCAGTAACAATCTGGAAGTTAGTTCATGTGGAACAAATAAGGGCTTAAATTATAAGGATTAACTTTTCAGAATCTACTTTGCAGTTCACCTTTTTAATAGAAGGAAATGTCGACTTGAGCCAGAGGCCCCTGTTGGCATTCAGGGAGGTTTGGTGAGCCACAGAATGCTTACCAAGTTCTTGTCCTCATTTAAAGTGAATGAAGACTGAGGAAAGGAAGTCCTGGTGATTTATTTATGTCTTCCAAGGCAATTTAAGGGCAAGCAGGTGCAAATCTAAAAACCTTTTCTTGTAAAAACATTTTTAAATCATGGAATGGAAAATACTTGGCATGTTCTAATACTCTGTTCTTGATGCAGAAAGAACCACAGATGATATTAAAAGGGAGAAATAGCATTAAAAGAAAGGAGGGAATGGCATTTAAAAAGGTAAAAAGAACTCAAGGCAAAATAATGTATGAAAGAAATGGATTTTGAGGATACTTGGACTAGGACTATATCCTCAAAGTACTAATGTCATATTTAATATTTTGGATTGACTTTACTTAGACAGAAAGGATTGGGATTTATTAAGTCATGGTTAAATCAAAGAGTAAGCCATAGTGACTAAAAATGTTATTTTAGCTCACTTTACTACTTAATCAATATATGCACCTTTTCTGTAGGGGTATTCTAGCTTTCTGTGTGGTTACCTATAAACCTGTTTAATTAAAAACAGTTTTATTCCAATGACATAATTCAATACTTTATATTAGGTCACCTACCCTTAGAATCTTTAATAATGTTTCCTTCGTTCCTCAAACTACAAATATTTGTTCAGCTCCAAAGATACACCATTCACTCTCAAGGTGCCTTGGGGAATACAAAGGTGACTATGAAATGGGTATGACCTACACTTAGCTGGCAGTCTTATAGAAGAGACCACGTATAAAATACTCATTTTCCAAGAGAAACATGTCCAGCTAAAATGCTCTAGGTGTCTATCTACATCAGTTGATTTGCTTGATGGCTTTAGTTTTTGCCTAGAGGGGGAGTGAAAAAGAATATTGATACCCAAAGGCTTGGGGGGCTGAGGAAAATCAAGCAATGGAAAGTAGCTTACACGTTGATTACCTGTTGATACCAGAGGCTGATTTTGAGTCCCCATGGAGATGAAGAATATAGGAAGGAGCTGAAGGAAATATTTTCAGATGAGTCTTAGAAAGTTTAGAACAAAGTGATATTGCTTTGGAGCATACATAGACATAAAGATGTGATGCAAAGTTGGGGAAAGTCAGTCTCTTGTGATAATTTCCCTTTACCTTGGAATACGGTATGATTTTGTCCATTCAGTGGCCCCAAAGGGGATAGGCTGCATATAGTGGGAAAATTCTACAGATGGCTTTTTCTGAGATTAGCTTCAATAGACCGTTAACAAGCCGACGTGGTACATCTGCTGTAGAAACTTGGTGGTAAAAGAGCTTAAAGGTCTAAGTGTGCTACAGAGCACACAGAGGCCCTGCCATGAACTCTCAGAGATAACTAGAGACTTTGTGGGATGGGAGTGACTTGGAGGCCTGAAGTCACACATTGACTTATGAGTCAATGAAATATAGGTATGCGTGTTGAAGTGAATTTCAAATTTACAGTTATTTAACTTCATCATAAACTATAATGTGACAAGTGCATATTAGCAGCATAAACTGTGAGTTGTCTGATCTCAACAACCTAGTGTTTCTAGAATGTTCACTCACCCTCAGAATGAGGGTTTAGACTAGGTAATTTGCAGTACAAAACCTCCGATAAACTACGTGGCTCTGAACTTAGTACATAAGAGAATAATTAATTATAAAATTACATTCACTGAGTGATATTTGTCTTTAATGAATTTTGACATCTAGACAGAAGAGAAAGGTAATAGACTGAGGTGGAGCAAGTGCAAATAATGAAGAGACACAGTCATGTTCGGGTAATAGCCAATAGTCTCATTTGCTGAACTTCAGAATGTAGATCACCATAAAGATAAGTTAGTAAGGGGCGCCTGGGTGGCTCAGTTGGCTAAGCGACTGCCTTCAGCTCAGGTCATGATCCTGGAGTCCCGGGATCGAGTCCCGCATCGGGCTCCCTGCTCGGCAGGGAGCCTGCTTCTCCCTCTGACCCTCCCCTCTCTCATGTGCTCTCTCTCTCTCATTCTCTCTGTCTCAAATAAATAAATAAAATCTTAAAAAAAAAAAAAAAAGCTAAGTTAGTAAGGAAAAAAAAAGTAGGCTAAAATCTGATCATATAGTTGTTTGACTGCCATCCCAAGTACTTCAAAACTGACATTGTATGTAGTGGGAGATTTCAAAGGTCTTTGACTTGGCAAATGAGAAAAATACGTATTTTAGGGAGAACATCCTACTCTTAATGGAAGGTTGAAGTTTCCAGAAGACCGATTTGAGGCCAGAAAAAAAAAAATGAGGACTCTATTGCAATAATCCAGATACTGAAAATGTAGGAAATGACCAAATTACAGAGATGGAATCTGTAGTTCTTGCACAGGTGTAGCAGATGGAGGGAGGAAAGTAGATGAGGATGACTCCGAAGTCACCTGGGGGACTGGAATCCGCTCTTGTAAGTTTGTTAGTTTGGTTGCTGTGGAGAAAAGGAGGTAGTATTTGGGGGGAGGCCTAACAGAAACACCATCTCGATCTTGTGATGATCAAGAGATCATCCAGCTCTAAGGAATAGGGCTAATATGAGAATTGCCAAATCTTTGCATCTGTAGAGAGCACTTAGTATGAGTACTCTCAAGTTTTCTGATGGAGGTAGACACACACACAAAAACAAGGACAGTGGAAGGTGCTACTTGTTACCAGATTAGATTAGGCTCAAGCCTTTATGTGAAAAACTGCTATAGGAAATGTGTGAACCAGTGGGACTCTCTAAATTTGTCTAGATGAACCACAGGCAAAACTGCCTGCATGATTATGCTTTTATTTGGAGTCAGATTCAAATGTCTTAGGGTGGGAACTTGTCCTGAGTGGGAATTCTCCCCAAGCTTGTCTCATCATTTCAACCACATACAGTTTCAAAAAGAGAATTAGAAGAGAAAATAAACAACAAAACCAAAAAGCAGACCCCAAAAAGTGAGTAAAACAGTCAATAAAGACACATCAATAAATGGCTGCAAGAGGTTTTTAACATCTTTTTTCTTATCAGAACCAAGTTCCAATACCAACACTGTGGCTTAATAGTTGCTTGATGTTCATCCTTCTTCACATAAGTATTCCTTCTCTTTACGTACCATGAGGGGTTTCCCTTTAAGAACCAAGGGACCTTGGTGGAGTTAGAAGTCCTAGGATCTGAGCTAAGACTATAACGTGCTGCCCTACCCTCAGGCACCTGTGAAGGGGAAAGCACATCTTTAGTCTTTAGGAAGTTTTAGATTTCAAGCTTTAAGTTCAAGGTGATGAACCCAAAGAGTAGTGGGACTCAAAAGAGGACACCAAGTGAGAGAGGTGTAATCAAGTCAGAAGTACATCAAAGAAAAGGAAGGGAGCATCCAGGGAATGACTATTAAGTGCAGATACAGTGTTTGCAGCTCATTGTTATTGACACCCAGAGCAAGGACCATGGGGTTATAGATGAGCTTAAATATAGAAAATGAAGGCAAAAACTTAGAAAATAGAGATGTCATTGAACTCAGGGTAGAATTTTGGGAGATCACTCTACACTTGATGTCTTTCCATGACATTCGTGGAGAAATTCTAACATGAAAATAGAAATATGCATAAGAAATAAAACAGAATTTAAAACTTGAGATGTAAATTTAGGAATTATTCATATAGAGAACAATAGAAGACACAGGAATGAATGATGTTAAGTGCAAAGAGAAAAAAAACTATATGATTTTTTTTCTCTCTAATAGGATATGGATTATATATTATATTTTAATCATTTCTTTGAGTATGCCTTAAAAAAATCCCTAATCCTTGGTTTAAGGATTAGCATAGAGATAGAGCGTTTTACACACTGGGAATTCTATGGTGATGAATATATAATCCTAACTGTAAAATCAAACATGCTTAAATAATAGGAAGAGGGAAAGGATGCATGCCAAATCTCAAACCTTACCTACAAATTTTGGTGCTAAGTGGGTGTTTAGAGTTTCTTTTAATGTATCAATGCACATTCTATGATCAGAAAAAAAACAGCACTCGACTTCCACTGTGTTCCAGACCAATAGATGAACTCAAGATGTATCCCCGTGTGGTAAACTCATGGGATTTTCAGAGCACCATAAAAACTTTTTATTGTACACTCCAATGCTGTCATCCGCAGTTAGCTAACAAATATGATAGGTTTTTAATATAATCCACCCCGTCCTTGCCAGTGCTCCTTGTATGTTACGTCATCGTTCTGTGGGCCAAGAGTTTGTTTTCCCCAGATGGCCTTCATGAAGCTGCTGACAGCCCTTCTGACTGAGAAACTGTAGAACAGCAATCTTCCAATTCATTTAGTAGTACTGACAAAGCGAGAGCTGTTGATATCCCGATGCAAAAGCACTCTATCAGGCATTACATAGTGTCTGTGTTCTCAGCATGTTTGGGGCGTGATAAGTCATAGCACATGCTTTTTGACATCTTTCTGCATTTCACTGCCGTGTAGAGTTTCCTGCAGTTGAAATTAGGGTGACAGAATGTAAAAAGCCAAGTGTGACATCATCAGCAACTGGTAGCAGTCACTGTATCGTAAATAATACTTTGCAGACGTGTAAAAAAATTAAGTTGTGAAAAGTTCACAATTCCTTTGAAGAAAATTTGAAATCAACGGTTTCACTAATTTCCACCCACTATTTTGTCTAAGTAATGGCAACAGACAGGAATATCTGTAATGATTTATATTGATAAGCCAAAGATCTTTTTTGATTTTTTTTAGCAAGTTGAAAAAAGGTTTTTTTGTGTGTGTGTTTTTTGTTTTGGGTTTTTTTTGTTTGTTTGTTTTTTAAGAGATTGCTTTTCTCTTTAAAGGGAGATCACGTATCAGTGACCGTAGGTCCCACAAAGCAATGGGTGGCACTGCACAGGAGGTGGCTCTACTTTGGATGGAATGTCTCCTGATTATGATTACGCCCTGGTATTAATAAGGACGGCAGCTGCAGCAATCTGTTCAATTTTATGCAAATTAGCCCTGGCCCTCTGGCTTCTGGCTAGTGGCCAAGGCAGCCTTTGGCTGGGCAAAGTTTGGATGTATGCTTTATTCTACGGCTGCAACGTTTTATTTAATTATCTGTATTTATTTAAAGCAGGACAGTACAAAGCATTTCTGCATCTTGGTCAACTTTGTAATGGCTGAACTGTATGCGATTTCCCACCCACCCACAAACTAGTTTAAAATCATTGACTATGTGTACTATTGACTATGTCCCCGAAGAATAAGAAAGGTTGACTTTTCTCACTGCTTTCTCTGGCAATAAAGGGCTCAAGGTGGTTTCTCCTCACTGCACCATCGAAGGCCTTTGAAATCAAATAGTGCAGGTATCTTTTAATTGATACTGTAAATCTTCACTATGTGGAACTTAATGGGGGAAACGATCTGAATTCGAGACCTTGATTTCTATAAAATTTTTAAAGAAATGGGAAATTTTAAAAGAAATGGGTAAAGGTAGTCAAAGGTACAAGTTTCCAGTTATAAAATGAGTTAAGTCCTGGGGATGTCATGTACAGAATGGATACGACAATTAGTCATACTATAAAGTTGCTAAGAGAGTAGATCTTAAAAATTCTCATCACAAGAGAATAATTGTGTTACTATGTATGGTGATGAATGTTAACTAGACTTGTGATCACTTCACAATGTATACAAATAATGAATCATTATGCTGTACACCTGGAACTAATATAGTGTTATATCTCAATAAAAATATTTTAAAAGAAATGCAGACCTATTATTTCCAAGTATATATACTTAACAATCCAAGATGATCTAGCATGCTATGGTCCAATATATGTTCTTTTCTGCCTGTTTTCATGCATCCATATAGTGATTTGTACCAATCACCTCAGTTTTATATCCCTTCTATATAAAATGTTAAAAATAACTTATTACCACCTTGTGTGAATTAATTATTCCCTTTGTAGACTTGCTTACAGCCTGGTATAGCAGACTGATTTCTTACTGAGGAGTATATAGGAGAACCTGAGACCGGCTCATTCATGTCTTACTCCTCAAACATCAGAATTAACCAGGTTATAGCAAAATTGAAAAATGTAGTTGCTGGCCACCTACAATTTGTCAACTTCATATGCAGTGAAGTAATATGAGACATGGCTCCGCACCCATTTCTGAACTTGCATTTCACATTTTATTGTAATTATATTTGCGATCCTTCTTGGTTTTCATATATTCAGTTTTCATAAATACTATCAATTAAATATTACATAGGGCACTTGGGTTACGGGAATCCTATATCCTGTTTTATCAGCGAAGTCATCTGCAATCGTATTAAAAGCCACAAGAAATGTAGGGACAGCACCCACCATTTTCAGCTACTTGTACTAAGATTTCAGCATTAGATTGTCCCTTCTTCCTGCTAATCTAGGCTCTTATGGGCCTTCTTTTATTTTAAGCACAGACTCAGCTGACAGCCAGCACTTGTTCTGGTTTTGAATCAAATGCTGGCAGTGATCCCAGAATAGGAACCAGTTGTTTCTTTTACACACTCTCTCATTGTCCCCCACCATCGCGACTGCTTTCAAAGCAATGTGCCATAACCAAACTTACACTTGCTTTAATGAGAATTAAAGTGCATGAATCAAAGCAATGCCTCCCATGTGGCCACTGACTATCTCTGGGGGGAATTAAGACAGTTGATATGCAATGTAGTAAAAGAAAAGGCGAAAAAAATGTGTACAAAGACCTTTCCTCCTTCGAACCGAAGCAGAGAAATTTTTGTCTTTATAAACAAGTTCTCCCTGAATTATCCATTCCTACCCACCTTACTTTAGCTATTAGAAGGCTAGTCTAAGACTTGCCTTAATTTTTCTCACTGGAACTGAGAGCAACTCTTCCGCTTTTGCCTTTAAACATCCTACCACTCTCATTTTTCTGATAATGACCAATCCCTTACATTCAATTTCCCATCCTCTTTACTGCTAACATGTATTTTTATTACAACATTATTTCGATTATGGCAAAGTACACTATAAACTGTGTTTATTCTGGGCCCTGTTCAATAGAACTGCTTTCTAAAGTTCTGAGAGGATGTTTTCATTTAAGTTCTTCCTGGGCAAGAATTCGGAGGACAATGTTATGGAGGGACCATTGAACATCTGAATTTATACCACAGTGCTAAGACAGTAATCATTATTTTAAGTATGAGGAGTTTAAGCATCTAATACTTCTACATTGTGAAATATCATCATCTAATTTAGCTTTTGAAAAAATGCTGATTTTAGAACGTTTTTATTCATAAAACAAAAAAGGAAATAATATAAAGGTGTAATAAAAGAGGGTAGATTAAATAAGTTATGGCACATTTAATATATGACCATATAGACATAAAACTAGAGACATGGAAAGACTGGTATTTTAACATAAAAATAGTAGGTTATACTAGTTTCTATTTTACACACACACACACACACAACTGAGATGCACACGCATATAGCACGGTTGCCTATTTAAACTCTGCTCCCCAGATGGAAAATAATTATAGCTTCTTTACGTTCTATTACTGATCTGATTTCCTCACTATTTCCCATGCTGCCGGGTTGGTAGGGATAGATAATAGATGGGGGCAAATTAACTGGCAAGTAATAGGTTTTTCCAGTCGAACAGTCTGTTCAAAAGATCCAGTATCTTTGGAGGAAATGCATAGTTTCTCTATACGTCCTCCCATGCCCATGTCCACTGATTCCCTCTCGATGGATCCAAGTGGATGGAAGATTTATATGACTTTCTGGCTGTTGGGGAGAAAGACCCCCTTTCCCCACAATGGTCTTTCATCTGTGCTAGTTTCTGCAGCTCATTTCTCCTTACACTTGTTCTGGTATTCATTAAGGACAGAATAGTCCCATCTACTCTCTTTAGGTTTCATACCAGTACCAACCATTTATGTTCATGGCCTTGGTTCCTCACAGCTAGTTTCAAAGTCCCTGATCACCATGGCCTCTTTGTCCGTGCACTTTGTTTCTGTTGCCCCCACCTGCCCAGCCAACCTTACAATTATGTGTTCCTTCAGGGATGCTCAGTGGGATTTCTGGACCCTCAACTGGACCCCCCTTCCAAAGGCCATGGGGAGCTGGAAGGCCTGTGTCAGGCTCACCTCCAGTTATTACTGTTAATCTCTTACTAAATTATAAATTAAAATTTATCACAGGTATGTATGTTTGCATAGGAAAAATAAGGTTTGGTACTATCTGTGGCTTCAGGAATGTACTGGGTGTCTTGTAATGTATCCCCATGGAAAATGGGGGACTACTGTATATGCTGAGATGGTTATAATATTTCACATTTTGCATTTTACATTTAGCAGAGGTAGCCCTTGTTCTCCATATGAAAACTGAAGTTCTGGGTTAGTTACCTAGAGATGATTCTAAGGGGTCCCTCTCTCAATCCTTCTGGCAAGGGTTGTCGGCAGGGATTATTAGAATCACATGGGTGTGGCCTTAAGGGGCAATTGTCAAGAATGTTAAGTGGTGTCTACCAAAGCTACCAACAGCTGATCTGCATGTGGAATCCTGGATGTGTTCTGCTTCTCCATTCTGAAAATCACAATACATCTTGTCATCTTCCTCCCCAGATGGGCATGAGCGCACACACACACACAGGCACACACGCACACACACGCACACACACACACACCCCCCTAATTGGATCAAGACCTCTAAGCACTCCAGTTTTGAACCCACATAGCCCCAATGTAAAGATTTTCTTTCCCATTAGTTCCTTTCAGATTGATAGCCTACTTCTGTAAATGAGTTTGCAGACCACCAAAACAAAATTTATGCTATGTATAAACTGTACACAGAAAACAATTTTTTAAAGATCTCTCAAAATGTGAAATTATACAAGTCTAATATGCATGTTAAAACTTAAGTTTGGGTTGTTATTTTAATAATGCTTTATTTTTAATAGCGCTGAAGCTAATTCTAAACTAACTTAAGAGCTTAGTCTCATGAACGGTCTCTGAAGTCAGGCTGAAAGTTGGGTTTATGACTGTTAAATAACAGTATCAAGCTCTGTTGAAAATAAAGAATATTTTTATTCTCTGATCTCAGTAAACATCACAAATCTAGGGTGTTCTGCCCTATAGACACCAAGGAGAATATTACACTATTACTTTTTTAATTAAATATTCTGGTTTTTGAAAACACAACATTACTTTCAGCAATTATTTGAAAATTCACTCTACAGAGTATTTGCAGAGCCAATGGAGAAGCACCTCTGTGAGACAGTATGGAGAGGGGGGAGTACAGATTAATGTAGTTTGTGGAAAAGCAAAGTTATGTCTTGTACTTTAGTGCACATCAATGATTACCTGGCATTTTATGCGTGGTGTTAAGTAGAAGGATGTTCATCTGAATCCAGTACTTGCACTATTATTTGGACAAGATTTTTGCTCTTCAGTATGCAATCTCGAAAATAAGTCTATTATTCCTGGGTGGTCACTGTAGAGATAGCTTCAAGCATACAAAATATAAAAAGCATGCATGAAATATGCCAGTATATTAAATTAACATCTTGCAAAAGCCCCTCTCCAAAATCCAGATGCTTATATTGCTTTTGACAGACCGTAGGCGGTAACGTTTTAACTTTAAAGAAGGGGCTTTCTGTTTCTGTTTTCAAGTTAAAAATAATGAAAGGAAAACACACTGAAATTCCCACATTATTAAATAAAACATTTAAGTGGCCAAGGGCCAATCATTGTCACGCTATGAACAAATGCCTTACGGTAATATGTTCCATAACTGTTTGCTAAAAACTACCAATTTTAACACATTTGCACATGATTAGACACCATAAAAAGTTGCTTATTGAAGCCAGTGTCATAACACTGTTACTCATGCCCAAGGGGAGGGAAGCTTCAATGCAAACCTGAACAAGAAAGGTGGTGTGAAATAAGTTCCACGTTGTGAAAACAGATCCTAAGTAGATTTGCCAAATAGCTGACTCCATTCAATGGTCAGAAGTTCATAACATCAGCATCATGAGATTGTGCAGGGCTAAGAAAATGTTAACTGAAGAGTTTCCTAAACAATTAAAGTATGCAAAGATGGATTATTAAAATTAAATTTTGGAAAAATCTATTTGACCCAAGAAATCTCCTTATGCAGAAAATAAATGCTTTATGCAAAGAGAGAATTTGGGTTGGCTTTGTTTGAGTAAGCACTTCTAAAAATAAAAATATATATATATTTAAAAAGCAAAGGAAATTTTCTATCATATCTTACCATTAGTATGCTAAGGGACAAAACAAAACAGGAAAATTTTTTCAAGTTTTAATATAATGAGAAGTTATCACTTCATAAAAACCAAGACAAAAATGGAAAAGTGAAAAACTAGCCATCTTCAGTGTTTCTTGGCTCTCAAACTGCATAACTATAATCTCTGTCTTCATCATCACGGGGCATTGTCCTGTGTGCCTTTGTTTTCACGTGGCTGTCTACTCTTGGGACACCAGTCATATTGGAGTAGGGTTTACCCTCCAGTATGACATCATCCTAACTAATTACAGCTGCAACATTCCTACTTCCAAATACGGTCCAGTTCCAAGGTACCTGGGCTTAGGACTTAAACTTACCTTTTCTAGGAAGACACAGTTCAACCCATAACAGTATTTGTGGAGTCAAACATTTACAACAATTAATGATAAATACTAAACTGACAGAATGATTCATTTATAAAGGAGAAATATGCATTCAATTAATTCAGAACTTGTATTAATTCATATAGTGTTAACATTGTAAAGGTATTGAGTATACGTTTTCAAAATTACATCCCCAACTAAGGAAAACAAAATTCAGACTTGGGTGGCAGATCTTTAAAAGCTTTATTATTTAATTTAGATTCCTGAGACGAATTTCTAAGTGTAATTAATCTCTTTAATTTCTCTACCAGGTGATTTCCAGATACTTAAAGCAATAGATTTCTAAAAGATGGTGTCTCACAAAATTGTGTCCATACAGTTTGTACATTTAAAAAATAGCATTAACCTTAAATATAGTCCTGTTCTGTTACTGATTAAGTAAATTACAAAACTGCTATCTTAGTTTCTCTGTAAAACAGAGAGTCTAAAGTAAGATAATATATACAAAAATACTATACATAGAAAGCCTGAATTTCATAAATTATTATTAATATAATTCAGTTAATTTATTGCCAATAGCCCAGGATGTGTCCTATTAGGCATGCAAAGAGGAAGATCCAAAGGACTGCATTATG
Source organism: Mirounga leonina (assembly GCF_011800145.1). NCBI lineage: Eukaryota > Metazoa > Chordata > Mammalia > Carnivora > Phocidae > Mirounga > Mirounga leonina. Next base: position 10,002,309 of record NW_023270702.1, read on the forward strand.
GTATTCCCAGCTCCCACCTCATGGTGTTCTCACCCCTTTTGAATACTATTCCAGTGGTTTCAGCAATTGGAATCCTATTTGAAAAAAGTGAAGAGGTATATATATAATATATGTATATATTATATGTATATATAATGGAATACTACTCAGCCATCAAAAAGAATGAAATCTTGTTATTTTCAATGATGAGGGTGCAGCTAGAGTGTATTATACTAAGTGAAATAAGCCGGTCAAAGAAAGACAGATACAATATGACCTCACTCATATGTGGAATTTAAGAAAGAAAACAAATGAACATATGGGAAGGGGGAAAGAAAAAAAGGAGAGAGGGATACAAACCGTAAGAGACTCTTAAAAATAGAGAACAAACCGAAGATTGATGGAGGGAGGTGGGTGGGGGATGGGCTGGATGGGTGATGGGTATTACAGAGGGCACTTGTTGTGATGAGCACTGAATCGTTGAATTCCATCCCTCACATTCTTTTTCAGGTACAAATACCATAAGTTTAAAAGTAGAACTTTCAGAAAAAAAAAAAAAGACTAGGAGTTGTAAAACACATTAGATCAGAAAGCTCCTATTGGGTGTCAGAATAACTTCTTATTTATAAACTTCTGCCTCTTTCAGAACTTTGGGCTTCAAAGCACTTTAAACTCTTCTGTTTCTGCTTGTTAGGCACTTGAAAAATAGGAGCAAAGGTGAGTCCACAAAGAGGTGAAATGGGATTCTGAGGCCAGTACTATTTTATTTTGAATTTAATATACATACTTTTAAATCGGGTATGATTTAATCCCAACAATACAGTTGTTAAGTATTTACTTCTTGGTGTTTTGATAAATGTATACATTCATAAGCTGTCTATCCCTATTAAGATAGAGAAAAAATTTTTATCACTCCAGTTAGTACCGTACCCTCCAGTGTTTTCTAGCTAATTCTCACACACTGTAATTAGAGATCACTCCTCTGATTTCTATCATGATAACTTAGTTTTACCTTTTCTAGAACTTTATATGATGGAACTATATAGCACATGATTTTCGTGTCTGGCTTTTTTTTGCTTAATATGTGAGATTCTGTCTATATTTTTGCATTTATCAATAGTCTGTTCCTCTTTATTGCTGAGTAGATTGTATAATATGGATATAGCCCAATTGGTGAATCCATTCCCTTATTTATAGGCATTTGTGTTTTTTCCAGTTTTTGGCATGATAAACAACACTGTTGCAAACATTCATACAGAAGTGTTGTTTTTTTTTTAAAGATTTTATTTATTCATTTGAGACACAGAGAGAGAGCATGAGCAGGGAGAGAGGGAGAGGGAGAAGCAGGCTCCCCGCTGAGCCAGGAGCCCGATGTGGGGCTCGATCCCGGGACTCTGCGATCATAACCCAAGATGAAGGCAGACGCTTAGCCATCTGAGCCACCCAGGTGCCCCCAGAAGTTTTTTTATGGACCATAGTTTTTATTCCTTTTGAGTAGCCGTATAATAGTGGAATAGTCACTGGGTATGTGGTTAGTTTTGTAAGGAACTGCCATATCTTTTTCCAAAGTGGTTGTAGCATTTTACATTCCCTCCACAAAATTTTAGGATTCCAGTTTCTCCCCCATCCTGATAAACATCTGATGTTGTCTGTCTTTTTATTATAGTCATTCTCATTGTGATTTTAATTTGCATTTTCTTGATGGCCACTGATGTGGAGGATCATTTCATGTGCAACTTATTGGCCATTTCTATACCACTTGGGAAAAGAATCCTTAATGTCTTTTACTAATATTAATTGTATTTTTAAACTTTATCAAACTGTAGGAGCTCTCTATAAATTCTGGATAGAAGTAATCTGTTAAAGACTAGTACTGAGACTATTTTCCCCAAAATTTGGCTTACCATTTCATTTATTTAGTTAGTTTTTAGAAAAGCATGGGTTTGTAATTTCAATAACTTGCAATTTATCCATTTATTTTAATGATTAGTGCTTCTTTGTATTAAGAAAATTTGTCATCCCAAGTTTCTTAAGATATTCTTCCCTGTTTTTTTTTTTTTTTCTTCTATAAGATTTAATAACTTAGCTTTTATGTTTAGGTCTGGGATCTATCTCAAAGTTTTTTAGTGAGGTGTGAGGCAATAATTGTGGTTCCTTTCTTTCCATAGGAATATTCAGTGGTTTCAACACCATTTGTTGAAAAGAATATCTTTTCCCAATTGGATTATTTTGGGTGAAATTCAATTGATCATATGTATGTGGATCTATGTCTGGACTCTTTATTATGTTTCACTGACTTGTTTGTCTCTCTTTAGACCAATGCCACACACTCTGGTTTATTGTGGCTTTAAAGTCTTCTAACCAGCATAATTCTTCCAATTTTGTTCTTTTTCAAAATTACTTGAAATAATTTATGTTCTTTTGCATTTCTGTGTAAGTCTTAGAATCAGGTTGTCATTTTTTTGCCAGGAAAAACAAAACTGCTAATATTTTGATGGAAACGGTGTTAAATTCATAGATAATTTTGGGCAAGATTAGCATTTTAGCAATATTGAGTATTACAACTAATTACCATGTTATATTCCTGCATTTATTTTGATGTTTTTACTTTGTCTCTGGGATTTTGTGATTTCAGCGTCTTACACATTCGTCTTTGTTATATTCCTAAATATTTTATATTTTTAATTTTAATGCTGGTATACATTTTTTTAAATTCCATTTTCTACTTGTTCATTGCTAGTATATAGAAATATTCCTACATTACTAGTTTCTAGTATTTGAAATTCACATATATTTTAGACTTGTTTGCTATAAACCTATTAAGTTATCAATCAGCTCTACTAGGTTTCTTAGGTACCTCAGTGTTTTCTATATAGTCAGTCATGCTGTGTGAAAATAAAAACAGAGTTCCTCCTTCCTTTTCTAATTTTTCTAATGTTTTACTCATATGCATCACTAGTTAGTATCTCCAATATAATGAGTAAAAGTGGTAAGAGTAGATATCCTTTCTTTCCTCTTGGTCAATATTCTATCATCAAGTATAACATTAGCTGTAGGTTTTTTGTAGATGACCTTTATTACATTGAAGAAGTTCCTTTCTATATCTATTCTCACTGAGCATTTTTAATATAAATGGGCATTTAACTTTTTTCCAGATGCCTTTTCTGCATCCATTGGAATTATTCCATGATTTTTCTTCATTATTCTATTAATGTTATTGCCTACACTGGTTAATATTTGAAAGTTGAACATTGCATTCCTGGAATAAGTCTAACTTGGCCATGATGTATTCTTATTTATATATATTTCTTTGTTTGATTTGTTAGTATTTTTACATTTTTGTATATGAGTGATACTGATACGTAATTTTCTTTTCTTATAATGTCCTTGTAAGATTTTGGTACCATTTTTATGAATGAATTAGGGATTGTGCCCTCCAATATTTTATGAAAGACTTTGGAGATACTGGTATTATTTCTTGCTTAAATGTTCAATGTAGTTTGCTAATGGAGTCATCCAGGAATGGCCCTTTCTTAGTGGGAATATTAGTTTCATAAGGCTGCTGAAACAAAGTACCACAACCCCGGTGGCTTAAAGCAACACAAATGTATTGTCTCATGCTTCTGGAGGCTAGAAGCCTAAGGTGTTGGCAGAGCCTGCTCCCTCCACAACCTCTTTAGGAGGTGATCCTTGTCTCTTTCAATTTCTTGTAGCCCCAGACATTCCTTAGCTTGTGGCAATGTAACTCCAGTCTCCACCTCCATCTTCCCATAGTGGGCTTCCTGTGTGTCTTTGTCTTTGTGTCCAAATTTCCCTCTTCTTATAAGCACACAAGTTATATTGGATGAAGGGCCCATCCTACTACAGTATATCCTCATCTTATCTTAGCTAATTACATCTGCAATGACACTATTTCTAAATGAGGTCACATTCTGAAATACCAGGGGTTAGGACCTCAACATATCTTTTTTGGGGAAAAACAATTCAATCCATAACATTGGATATTTTAAAAATTGTATCAATGGAGTTTCTCCTTTGTATTTAGGTATAATGTTTATACAACTAAACACACAGATCATAATTAGTCAGTAAAGTAAGTTTCAACAATTGTACACATTTGTACATCTATCATACAAAACAAGACAGTACATTTCTATCACCCCAGGAAGTTACTTTATGCTGCCATTTGTCCATCCTCCCCATCTCCATATGTTATTCACCATTCTTAGATTTAATATAAATGGAAAGGCATAGCATGTATTATTATGGTATGGCTTCTTTCCTAAACATAGTACTAATATATATTATTGATTACATCAGTAGTTTTTGTTGTTTTGTTTTGTTTTAGTAGATAAATAATATTCCATTGCCTAAATATACCATCTTCCCCCCTTCCCCTATTATTGTGTTAATAGACTTTTGCTTGCTTACAAGTTAGGATAATTATGACTAATTCTGCCATAAACATTGTTAGATAGTTCTTCTTTCTTTTTGATATAAAGTTTATAAACATTAATACTAGTTGTTAATATTTTTATTCAATTCTATCTATTTACTTATTTTTTGTCTGTGTGTTCTAATAATCACTAAGAGAATTAAAATCTCTATTTTTGTGGATTTCTTTGTTTTCCTTGGTTCTTTTTTTTTAAGTTTATTTTTTTAAGCAATCTCTACATCCAACATGGGGCTCAAACTCACAACCACGAGATCAAGAGCTACATGCTCTACTGACTGAGCCAGCCAGGTGCCCTGTGTTTTCTTTAGTTCTTTTAACTTTTTTTTCTGTACTCTTTTTTTTTTTTTTTTTAATGAGAGAGCAGAGGGGGAGGGGCAAAGCGAGAGGGAGAAAGGGAGCATCTTAAGAAGGCTCCATCCCCAGTGTGGAGGCCTATGTTGGGCTGGATCTCACAACCCTGAGATCATGACCTGAGCTGAAACCAAGAGTCAGAAGCTTAACCAATTGAGTCACCCAGGCGACCCTGTTTTATGTGCTTTGAGTTTGTTTTTTTTCATTAAATTTTAGTTAGTTAACATACAAGTGCAATATTGGTTTCTGTAGTAGAATTCGGTGATTGATCATTTATATACAACACCCAGTGCTCATCACAAGTGCCCTCCTTAATACCCTTCCCCCATCCAGCCCATCCCCCACCCACCTTCCTCTATCAATCCTCAATTTGTTCTCTATCATTAAGAGTCCCTTATGGTTTGTTTCCATCTCTCCTTTTTTTCTTTCCCCCTTCCCATATGTTCATCTGTTTTCTTTCTTAAATTCCACATATGAGTGAGATCATATGGCATCTGTCTTTCTTTGGCTTATTTCACTTAGCATAATACACTCTAGTTCCACCCTCATCATTGCAAATGGCAAGATTTCACTCTTTTTGATGGGTGAGTAATATTCCATTATATAATATATAATATATTCCATTATATACATACACACACACACACACACACACACACACCACCTCTTCTTTATCCATTCATAAGTCAATGGACATCATTTGGGCTCTCTCCATAGTTCACCTATTGTTGGTAATGCTGTTATAAACATCAGGGTGGGGGCGCCTGGGTGGCTCAGTCGTTAAGCGTCTGCCTTCGGCTCAGGTCATGATCTCAGGGTCCTGGGATCGAGCCCCGCATTGGGCTCCCTGCTCCGCGGGAAGCCTGCTTCTCCTTCTCCCCCTCCCCCTGCTTGTGTTCCCTCTCTCGCTGTGTCTCTCTCTGTCAAATAATGAATGAAATCTTTAAAAAAAGAAAATCAGGGTGTATGTGCCCCTTCAAATCTATATTGTTGTATCCCTGAGTAAATACCTAGTAGTACAGTTGCTGGAGGTTAGGGTAGTTCTATTTTTAACTCTTTGAGGAACTTCCATACTGTTTTCCAGAGTGGCTGTACCATTTTGCATTCCCACCAACAGTGGGAATTTCTCTACACCCTCACCAACACCTGTTGTTTCTTGTATTGTTAATTTTAGCCATTCTGACAGGTGTGAGGTGGTATCTCATCATGGTTTTGATTTGTATTTCCCTGATGATGAGTGATGTTGAGCATCTTTTCATGTGCCTGTTGGCCAGCTCTATATCTTCTTTGGAAAAATGTCTATTCATGTCTTCTGCCCATTTCTTAACTGGGTTACTTGTTTGTTGGCTGTTGAGTTTGATGAGTTCTTTATAGATTTTGGATACTAACCCTTTATCAGACATGTCATTGGCAAATATCTTCTCCCATTGCATAGGCTGCCTTTTATTTTTGTTGATTGCTTCCTGTACTGTGCGGAGGCTTTTTATCTTGATGAAGTCCTAATAGTTCATTTTTGCTTTTGTTTCCCTTGCCTCCAGAGATGTGTCTAGCAAGAATGTGCTGCAGCCAAGGTCAAAGAGGTTGTTGCCTGTGTTCTCCTCTAGGATTTTGATAGATTCCTGCTTCACATTTAGGTCTTTCATCCATTTTGATTTTATTTTTGTGTATGATGTAAGAAAGTGGTCCAGTTTCTTCTGCATGTTGCTGTTCCCAACACCATTTGTTGAAGAGACTGTCTTCATTGGATATTCTTTCCTGCTTTGTTGAAGATTAGTTGACCATAGAGTTGAGGGTCCATTCCTGGGTTCTCTATTTTGTTCCATTGATCTATGTGTCTGTTTTTGTGCCAGTACCATGCTGTCTTGATGACTACAGCTTTGTAAAATATCTTGAAATCTGGAACTGTGATGCCTCCAGTTTTGTTTTTCTTTTTCAGAATTGCTTTGGCTACTCAGGGTCTTTTGTGGTTCCATACAAATTTTAGGATTGTTTGTTCTAGCTCTGTAAAAATTGCTGCTAGTAGTTTGATAGGAATTGCTGTTTTATGTACTTTGAAGCATTGTGATTAGGTATATGAACACTTAGGAGTCTTAGTAAAGAACTGATTATTTAGGGGTGCCTGGGTGGCTCAGTGGTTAAGCAACTGCCTTCGGCTTAGGTCATGATCTCAGGGTCCTGGGATCGAGCCCCACATCAGGCTCCCTGCTCATTGGGAAGCCTGCTTCTCTCTTTCCCACTCTCCCTGCTTGTGTTCCCTCTCTCGCTGTCTCTCTGTCAAATAAATAAATAAAATCTTTAAAAAAAAAGAACTGATTATTTAATCATTATAAAATGATCTTTTCTGGTCATATTTCTTTTTTTTTTGAAGACTACTTTGATATAAATACAAGCAATTTGTCTTTCATAAGTATATCATTTTTGAGGGCATATCTTTTGCATCATCTTAGTTTATTTGTTGGTGTCCTTAAATTTAGTGTCTCTCCTGTAACCCATCTTTTCATGCTTCCTATTTGCCCATTCCAGTCTTTTTTTGTTTGTTGTTTGTTTTGTTTTGTTTTGTTCTTCTTTCCATATTCTTTTGGATTAATCAAGTATTTTTTTTATTATTCCACTTAAATTTCTCTATTACCTTTATAACTGTATCTCTGTATTATTTTTAGTGATTTTTCTGCAAATTGCACTCTGAATCCTAACCTACCACAGTATTGTAATGTAAGAATATTATAACACCAAATGTTTGATATAAGAAATTTATTGCAGTGTTATATTTCCCTTTCACAACCTTTCATTATTTATGTTGCTGCTGCAATTTATTTTGTTTCTCTACATGTTGTATACCCTATATGCTTTGTTATACATTTGCTTTATATAGGCAGTTGAGTTTTCAAAAGAAAATTAGGAAAGGAATATTTTATTACTATTTAGTGATCTTCCTTTTTTATAAATTAAATTTTCCATCTGGTGTCATTTTCTTCCATCTGAAGGACATCCTTTGGTATTTTTTTTTTTTTTTGTAATGTGCATATGTTGCTGACAATTTCCCTCAGCTTTCATTAATCTGAAATTATGTTTTATTTCATATTCATTTTTTGAACCATATTTTGTTTTCATGGTAAATAATCCTACACTGATAGGTTCTATTTATTCTGCATGTTAAATATGTCATTCCATTTTCTTATGTTCTGCATTATTTCTGATGAGAGGCCTACAATAATTCTATTCTTGGTTTCCCTGGATTTAATTTGTCCCTTTCTTCTGGATACTCTTACAATTTATTTCTTCATCTTTTACTTTTAACAATTTGACTATAGTCTATGGAGCTGGATTTTTTGTTTGTTTGTTTTTTGTTTTTGTTTTTAATTTGTCTTCCTATGAATTATCCAGCTCCTTTGTTCTTTGGGTTGGTGTTTTTATCAAATGTGAAAGATTTTAGCCAATATTTATTAAAATATATTTCCTGCATCATTCTTTCTCTTCCCACTTTCTGGGACACTAATCATACAAATGGATAATTATACAATTATATAAATATATAATATTACCTCACAAGGCATTGATTGAGACTCGGTTTTAATAATTTTATTTCTCTATGCTTCAATTTGTGTGATTTTTTAAATCTATCCTCAGGTTTATTTTTTCTTCATTCTTTCCAATCTCCCGTCAATCTCATACAATAATTTTTATTTCATATATTGTATTTTTCAGTTTAGTAATTTCCATTTGGATCTTTTTTGTGTTTTTCAAGTGTATCCTGACAATCCTCATCTTTTTATCAATTTTACCCATCCTTTGCTCTAGGTTTTATAAAATATTTATCAAAAATATTTTAAAATGTTTATCTGTCAATTCCAACATTCAGGATGTTTGTAGGTCTTGGTTTCCCTGGGCTTTTTTTTTTACTATGGTTCACATATTTCTATTTCATTGCATATCTAGCAATTTTTTTAATAATGTACAGGACCTTGTGGGTGATACCTTGTAGAGATTTTTGATTATGTTCTTGTTCTCTGAAGAATTTTGTTCTAAAAGGCATTAAATTACTGGCACATAGCCTTGAATTTGTAGATACTTGGTTTTATGCTTTATTAAATTGGGTCCTTGGTTTTGATCATAGTCCAAGAGAAAATCCCCTACTCCAGGGATGTAGTTTTTACTTCTAGAGTGTGGCCCTTCCAAGTTTTCAACAGAAAGCACAGTGTGCTTACCAGGCTTCTCTAACTTGGCAGGATTCAGACTCCAAATTCTGTCTCCTCTACAGCAGGCAGTTGCTAAAAAATCTGGTTAGTTCTTCCGGATTTCTCGGATTATTGCCCGGGCATGCATAACTTAAGGGCAAATCATAGATTCAGGGGACTTATATACACATTTTGGGGATGCCTCCTCTGTAACTTCATATCTAGAATTTCCCCCTGTAATTTCTAACAGCGCTTATACAGTTGCAAACATCTCCTCTCACTTCTATAGTGAATAAAACTGTGGTTTTCTGTTTAAGTTCTAGCTGCTTCATCTATGTGTGCTGTGAAATGCCCTCACAGGAAAAGCCATGTACATTCTATGTCTTATCCATTATGAGTTTCTTCTTTTAAAAGTTAAACAGAATACAGTTTCTGCCAGATTTTGATACCTTCAAAGAGTTGTCTTTATATTTTGGCCAGAGTTTATAATTACTATTTGTGGGAGGATTAGTCCAATTAAAGCTTTTCCTCCATTACCAGAAACAACCTCTGGGCCAGTGATTTAGTAACTTGCTCCTCTGAATCATAAAGATTCAAATAGGATATGTCATTTTTGGTAAGATGGTGTTCTCCTATCTCCATTTATATTTGTGTATCTTTAATCTATTTTGCATATTGAGCTTTCTCTTAATATTTTACTTGAAGAAAATATTCCACTATTTGGTAGTCATTATTTTTAGTCTTGGGATCAGTTCCCAGTTTGGGGAACAAAATTATTCTTAAAACTCTGATTTTTCTGATTGAGAATATTTACAAAGATCATATTATGACAGAACCTGTGGGAATGTTGCTCTACTCCTGGGTTATTCAGAAACGTTGCTGATCCTCAGTTGGTTCTAAATGCTCGAGCCTTATTATAACAACTTGGAGTTATCAAGGCTGATGCCAATGATGCATGATGGATCACAGTGTACTTAAGACTATGGAAGGACTCCAGGAGCCAATCTAAATTCTTAATATATGGACTCCAAAGCATCAGCTGTTTACATAAGACTTTTTTAATTTTTATTTTCTGGAATGATGTTGTTTGTACTCTGTCTTAATAATAATAGCCAATCTTTTTCTTGTGATTTAAAAATTCAAAACTAGGGGAGCCTGGGTGGTGTAGTTGGTTAAGCGTCTGACTCTTGGTTTCAACTCAGGTCGTGATCTCAGGGTTGTGAGATCAACCCCACATCTGGCTGTGTGCTCAGCATGGAGTCCGCTTAGGACTCTCTCTCTCTCCCTCTCCCTTTATCCCCCCCACTCTGTCTCTAAAATAAACAAATAAATTTAATAAATAAATTAATTAATAAAAATTAAAAAATTCAAATCTAGCTGTTGACTAACCATAACAAAATTCTTATCTTATCATAAGAAAATTGACATCAAACTAGAGCTGCTTGTCACAAGTTGTTTTACAGAGATTCGAGAAATGATACATAACATGTAGAATGTAAAAGAGTTAACTGATATGCATAGTTTATCAGGCCACAACTCAATTTTACATAGAGACATACAAAAAGAAATGATTGAAGGACCCCTTCATTTCCTAGGACTCCTAAAATAACTTTGGCCTTGGTCATGAAAAATATAGAGAGAGAATGCAGTGAAAATGTTTGGTTATTCATTTACAAACATAACTATGAGCTGCATTGCATAACTTATTTATATGTGTACAAGTACATGATATTTTGGTGAAATCATCTCATACCATCAGCAAAAGTCAGTGCCATGAAATAACATCCTATAATTGAGGTGGAGGCCGAGGCAAGAAGAAAACCCTCATGTAGAGAAACAGTTTCCTTTTTATAATCTTTTTACTATAATATTGACCAGTTTGCTATTAATTTTACATGCATTTCTAATATTATAGTAAACTTGTTATAGTCACTCAACAACGAATATTGAGGCAATAAATTCACAGGCACTATTAAAAAAAATAAAAGGAATAAGAAACAATCCTGAGCTTGTGGAGTTGATAGGATCTTAACGAGATGTACCGTAATAGAAGCTGATGAATGTGCATCATGTTATGGAAACATTAAGTCTTCATGGATAATGCACTTCACAATATTTTTGTTGGGTGGTATATTAAACATAAAAAAATTACAGAGAACCACATATTGCCAACACACTTTACCTATGGTTTAGCTATTAGAAATTCCAATATTTTGAGTTAAAAATTTTAACAAATACAATATTAAAGTAAACTTGAATTCCCTTTTGTACTCCCTCTCCCTCCCTTCCCTGAAGATAATTAGTATAGGAAAGTTGTCGTCATCCTTTTTTCCATGTTTTTGAAACTGACTACACATGTTTATATCTGGGAACAACATGTACCATCGCCCGGGATTTCAAAAAACTTCCACAACTTATTCTATCTCTCAACATTATCCTCGGGAAATTAATCTGATACACAGAGTCTACTTCATTCATTTGCATTGCTGAAAAGCATTTAGTTGTGTGAATGATACCACCATTTGCTAATAACTTTTGCAGTTGCTTTCAGTTTTATGCTATTAGAAACTAGGCTATTATGACCATTCTTGTATATGTTTCCTTCTCTACAGTTCTGAGAGGAAAACTGTCTCTACAGTATTTATGTAAATGTGGAATTGCTGTGTTTTAAGGGATGCAAATTCTCAACTTTACCAGAATTGGAAAACAAGTTTCCAAATTTGTTGTAACAACTTTCATTCCCACTGAGTGAATATGAAACCGTGTTTTTTTCTACATTTAACAGTATTTGGTATTGTTAGACTTTTAAATCTATTGGGTATTACACTGCTTAATCTGAGTTTCCTATTTACTAATGAGGTCTTTTGATATGTTTATTAATCATTTAGGATTCTTCTACTGTAAATTGCTGATTTATATTCTTTGCCCATTTTCAAATAAATTATGTGGGTGTTTCTTTTTGATTTATATGATTAGGTTTTTTCTTATACTTCTCTTAAGTCTCTCTCAATATTAGGAGTTAACAATTGATAGCACATGTGGAGAAAATTGTGCTCAAAACAATTTTCTGTGAAACATGAGTAGGTTGTCAAAATCCCACCTATACTTCACCAATTTAAGGTGAAATTGCACACACATAACACACATGCACGCACCTTACTTCACATCTTAGAATGTAGGCATCACTACAGAAATAGGAAATTGATTCATTTATACAAGCTGTAATACACAACAGATCTAGAGAGGAAACAAATACATCTGGATTTTCCATGTGAAAGAAACAGACTAATCTTGGACAACACTAGAGAAAAGAGACTTCAGGTGATGGTTCTCTAGCCTAAGGGTATACAAACCCAGACAGGAATTTGAAATAATCACTTTTGTCTTTGTTGTCCATCCATCTCTTTCTCTGCTCCTCTGCAGTTTGAAGTCATCTGACATCTCATCTTTCCTGCTTTTCATTGGCTCAGCTCTCTTAGCGCCCCATGCCAGTGAGCACTGAGTTATAGTGTTGTTAGATATCCAGAGAAAAACAATGTGATTCACACTAATGTGAGAATTACTGATTAGATTCTAAAATTGCTGATATTTTATAAAGGACACCAATGACTGGTAAAATTTAAAAGAAAGACAGGATATGTGTTAAACAAAATAGTGCTAGGCACTAAGCTAGTGTCATGTGACTTAATTTTCAATGTCCTGAGTACTTGTGAAAGAGATACAAATATACATACCCTTTCCATAATAGAGAAGCAAATTCAGAACATACATAGTAGGAGGTTGGCCGTGGAAGTCTGTCTTCCACCCTTCAATTATGTTGGAAGGATGGACTATGTAAAAGACCTCTCTCTTACCCTAGTGCATGTTTGGGTCATAGCAAAGGAAACTGACCTAGTTTAGGGAGGTTAGAAAAGCCTTACTTGGATGTAATGTCTGAGTCCAGATACAAAAGATGAGTAGAGATTAATAGATGGAGGGGAGTTTAGGGAGATAGGAAGAAGGAGATCTTTCCAGGGGTGGAAATAGCATGTGTAAAAGCCCTGAACCCCAGGGATCTGGTGTGTTCGAGAAGCTGAATGAAGACCCATGTGCTACAACCACCAAGAACAAAAGGAGATTTGGTGAAAATTGCCATTGGAGGAATAGTCAGGGGGCAATTCACCCAGGGCCCTGCAGGCTATATTAAGAATCTTGGTCTTTATCATAAGATCAAAAGGAAGCCATTTAAAGGTTCTAATGATGGAAGTAACATAAAGGTATACTTTGAAAAGATCACTTCAGCCATATTGTAGAATAAGTTTAAGGGGTTTGGGTGAACCAGGATTGTTCCAGGATTTGGATGAACCAGGATGAACCAGGACCAATAGTATCAAGGTGGAAAGAGGAGGAATAGAGAAGGTCCAAAATTCAAGAGATTTTCCAAGGGTGAAATCAACAGCATTTGATGATAAACTTAGCATAGAAAGTAAAAAAAAAAAAAAAAAAGAAGAAGAAGAAGAAGAAGCTGTCAAAAATAGCCTTCATATTTACAGCTTATGAAACTAAATTGATGGAGGTGCCATTAACTGTGGGAGAAACACCAGAAAATGACCAGGTTTGGAAGGGATGCCTGCAAATCCTATGAACATGCTGAATTTAACTTTACTTGGAAAAAACTAACTGGAAAATATATTGTTCTGGAGTTCCAAAAGAGAGCTATTTAAAGATTCTAAATATCTTGTACTATGTTTTCCTTCTTTACTCATCAAAATTTTATTGAGAGAAATGAAGGCCTAAATAAAAATATCTATGGGATGTGCCCATTAAGTAATTCATGCTAAATCTTATACTAATTAAATTTGGAAAAGTATAAAGGTTGAATAACATAGTTTTAAAATACAATAATTGCCTGCATTAAAAAAAAAAATCCTGATGAATAGATATGGTCTGACTCCAAAGTGAATCTTCCCTCCAGTACCAGTCTGAACCAGCTGTCAAGTCAGAAATGCAACCTGTTGTCATTATGTTATATGTTTGACCTAGAAATAATTTAAGAAGAGTAAATTTGCTGCCAGACCACACTTAATGCATTCCTAATGTGCAGCAAAACTATGCATCTTCAGCCTGGCTAAGATTCCTATTTAGCACAATCTCAAAGAACTTTTCAAATGTAGACAAGTATAAAAAATGAGCATGTGGAGAAAAATCAGAAAGTGCCTGAGAACTGATCATTATGAGAGCTATTCAATTTATTCTTTTAATAATATCTAAGAGGCTAAATGCGCTCTATAACTGGAGAACTTAAACTCTGTATCTGAGCCAAGGGCTTCATCACTGATAGGAATTTTGATCAAGTAATCTGATTTGGGGAATTTAATCTATATCAATTAACAACAACAAAATACATTGTTGCTACATTCTTGCACAAATATCCCTAGTATACAAGTACATATACACATATATCTACAGGTACACACACACACACACGCATATGTATAGGGATATATCTACAAGAATGCTTATAGCAACGTTGTAAGGACAAGAATGTGCCAGCAACATAAATTGTCACCAAGAAGAGAATGGTTGCATGAATTATGATAAAGCCAGGCATGTCTGTGTGTATTTACCTGGAGAGATAAAATAATGTAAATTAAGTAAAAAAGAAGTTGGTTTATATAATACAAACTCATTTTGGTAAATAAACAACATGTATATATTCACAAATGTTTAATACAAATATAAATGTGTTCAAGGATAACTATTTTATTAAATGAGTTGGGCTTAGTAAGATTCAAGCATGAAAAAAAATGTATTCTTTCTCAGCACTCCCTGTTGAATTCTCTATGTTGACATTTTCTTTCCCAGAACTCTGTGGAATTTCAAGCAAATCTCATAGTTCTTACAATCCTTCTAATATAATTTTTAGAAGTTCTCCGACAATGAATATTCCTACAAGTCAATGGGGGAAAAAACAAAACCAACAGAAAAGCAATAGAAATGGCAAAGTTCTTTCTAAACATACATTCTACAAAAGAGTATAACAGGGGCGCCTGGGTGGCTCAGTCGGTTAAGCGTCTGCCTTCAGCTCAGGTCATGATCCCAGGGTCCTGGGATCGAGCCCCGCATCGGGCTCCCTGCTCCACGGGAAGCCTGCTTCTCCCTCTCCCTCTGCCCCTGCTTGTGTTCCCTCTCTCGCTGTGTCTCTCTCTGTCAAATAAATAAATAAAATCTTTAAAAAAAAAAGAGTATAACAAAATGGTCAATAAACATATCTAGTGATATTGAACATATCTGTACCCCATGACCCAGCTATTCTTAGGTTTATACCTATCAAAAGTGTGTACATATGTTCACCCGAGGACATACACTCAAATGATCACAGCAGCACTTTCTGCTCTAGTCAAAAGCTAGAAACTATCCAAATACCCATCAACAGTAGAATAGATTTTTTAAAAAGTTAACCGGAACATAGTTTATGAACAGACAACTTTTGTAGGAAAGTCAGAGAGATTCTTCAAATGAGGATTGTGTTTATCTCTTCTATCTTTCTTACTACCTCCTGCATCCCCCACTGTCCCTCCAGCCAGACAGATATCTACACAAACTTTAAAAATAACTAAAATATTATCTACCCCACTAAATATTTCCTGATGCAGCAAAAATCTTCTCATTACCTGAATTCCCATTATGTTTTATTGGGTCCGCTCTTTAGGAAGTTGGGATTTAAAGGGGCTACAAAATAGCAATTCTTTGTTCTCTGTTGTCTGAGTTAAAATCCACCCAAGGACAGAACGATAGCATATTCATTTCTGATAACTACTAGAATGGCAGTTGAGGCCTTAGCAACAGTGGGCTTCCTAATACTGAAGCCCAGAATTATACTGATTTATCAACTCAGTTACAGAAAGTATTGAACAAAAGCAGGTCTCTGAAGAACATGGACTTTCTGTATATTTCTTGGAAGCAACTGACTTCTAAGGAAAGAGAGAGAGAGACTGAGATAGTCATGTCCAATTTCTTTTCCAAACTCACAAACCTAGTAACTCATTCTTCCCCCCTAGGGAGGAGCACAGAGGGAAGCAATAATTAACAGTGTTGAGGGAAAATCCTACCTCACAGAAATCAGAATCATGGGGAATAAACATTTTCCTAACAGTAATTTGTCATATTTTAGGTGTAGAATTATCAGTAATCTGTTTATCTTAATTCTGGATTATAAACTGAATAAAGAATGAGCCTACGCAAGTTTTTGTTATTCTTGATACCATAGTAGGGCTTTGCTGTTAATAGACAATAAGTAGTATATTTAATTTATATATAATTGTGTTTGTGTTCTCCATTGGGAATATGAGAATCAGAATTTGGGAAACAATCAAAATTTAAAGAGATTATTTTTATTTTTTTTTAAATATTTATTTATTTATTTGGGGGGACAGAAGGAAAGGGAGAGAGAATCGTAAGCAGAGTCCACACTGAGCTCAGAGACTGCCACGGGGTTCAATCCCACAACCTTGAGATCACGCCTGAGCCAAAACCAAGAGTCGGGATGCTTAATCAACTCTGTCACCCAGGCGCCCCAAATTTAAAGAAATTATTAATAAAAAATTTGGAGCTGGTTTCAAAGATTGTTACACAGAAAGTGTTTACCGAAAGATCACTAAATTTAAAAAAAAATTTTTAGAGCAACCATAAATGACACTGCTACCTCATCTAACATTTTTTTTTAAATTATGAAAACATCAAATACTTGACAAAATTAAGAAAGTAGAATTTTCCACAATGGGTTATTTTTAACAAAAGAGAGTCTGTTTAAAATGGATTTCTTCTGGAACTTGTCTATATATTTTACAAAAATGAATCATCATGGTCATAGTCTGCCTTTAAAAATACTTATTTATTATATTTTCTAATTTTGCACCAATAGTTTAAAAATAATTATAATAGCTACCCAAGCAGTTACACCATAAGTTGCTAAAACACTCTCCAATCACTGAACATTAAATTGTATTCAAGTCTTTTTATTTTAGGGAATACTTCAATAACAACATCTTTCAATTTTGGAGAATTTTATCCTAAATATAATTTCCCATTAGTGGGTTTGGTCAGTCAAAAAGAGTGAAAAAGCATTCCTTTAGCTTGTTTGAGCCATTGGTAAATGTGGTCTCTGATGGTGTAGTCAAACAAATAACCTAGCAGGAACAATATTCTAATATCAACTGACCCACCAGGATTGTGAGTTCAGAGAGTTTAGTCTTTTTTTATTCTGGCTCAGAATGTCTGGCATGTAAGAGCTGAGAGCATTGCCCTCACAAATAATAATGCTAAGTCACAAATACCGTCTCACTTCAGTAATTAGTTTATCTGTTCCAATATATTAATCAAAACTAAAACAAAAACACACAACTCTAAAACCAATTCAATATTAAATCTTCCCCTTCCCCAACTCGAAGACTGCTCCAAACTAGAAATTTGAAATGGAACAGGGGGGTATTTGCAATTTCTTCTCTGTCTCATTTTATTTTTTCTCCTTTCCACTCCCTCCAGGTCCTAGTTGTTTCTGACCCCTCCAAGATCAGAGTTTGGAGAGGAAGTGTGCTAGATAGAGAGGTTGAGCTCTTGATTGATCAGGTACTATTTCCATAGGCTTTGTTCTCTCTAGACCTGGCCAATATTTACATATAATTCATTGTCTTGAAGTGTAATTTCCTGGGCTCTTGGTAGGACCTATCACTGGGTAATTCTCTCATGCAGATCTTTTGACTCTGGAAGATGCATTTGTATTCCTAATGGTCACTTGTGAATCCTCCCTCAGATCTTCATAAACTGATTTTCACATTGATCTCCCTGCTTCCTGATATTCTATTGTCCTTCTAGGGTCCACATCAGTTCCAAGGAAAACACTCACAGAGTCTTTCTCCTGACAAAGTCTTGGAGAAGAGGACAATCCTAACATAGCCCCCTATATCCTGTACACACACTTCCTGCTTTACCTTCCTCTGGAGTAAGTCTGGCCCCAGATACCTGGGCTTTCCAGTAGCAGAGAACACATTTCAAGCTCTTTAAGTCTTCCCAAGGAAGACCCCATCATTAGGCTTGAGGTGTTTCAGATAGGAACCCCCACCTCCTGCCCAGTTCTAAAACATTTATTTTAAAAGCTCCATACAAGAAATTTGTCTTACTTTGATAACTGATATTTTATTGGCACCTCAGTCCAAACTGGGGGACGAATAGTTCTGTCCTATGTTATAATCTCTGTTACAGCTTTCAAATTTATGAGGATTTTGGTGGAAGTGTGTATTTCATTGGCCATTACATACAATCCCAGACATGCATGCAATAACCTCTATGTACCAAGAACTACATATGGGAGGTAACAAGGATACCAACATGATTAATACTGGATCCCTATCTCATTGTTACTTTCATAATTAAGGTAAAACAAATATCAAAATAATAATCTAGCTGTGAAGTAAATATTCCAACACCATTTAGCACTGGCTTTTTAAAATTCTAACATATTTAATAACTTCTACCTGGAAAATACAGCAAAGAAGCACCAGCATAATTTTGTTCTTTTTCTGCTTCATTGGATACCTACTTCCATGTCCTGATCCTCATTTTCTAGGGTTAATGACCAAAGAAAATAAGTTTCCTTTATAAACCCTCTATCTATGAAGCTCTCTTTTTACTTTCTATGAATTTGAACTCAGTATTATTTCAAATACATGAAAAACTGGTTGGCATGTTTCAGAGGTTTCAAATGACCCAGCTTATACCAAATAAGAGATCTTATCAGAAACCCCAAAGGATTTTCTGGAACATGGAACAACATGCTTCCAGAAGACTGTGTAGAGTCACATAAAAAAAAAATCGGGGATATTTGGGTTACAGTAAAACTGACTAATTCTTTCAGTTCTGTGACTTTGACTAGTTTACTAAACTTCCTGAATTACAGTTTCCTCATCCTTAAAAAGATGATGTTGCAGCCCACTTTAGGAAATTGTTTAATGGATGAAGAGATAACGTATACATGATGCTTGGCATCAAATAATACTTCTTATCCACTTATCTGATAGTGTTCCTATGTTAAAATATACTTTTCTAAATACTTAAAGTTTGTTTCCAGTTGAAAAACACTTTGAGTCTTAAAAATTACTTTGGTATTGTGATTGTATTTTAAAATACTAAATAAAGTAGTTAATGGATACCCAAATGTTTCACAAACACTGGAGTACTAAGGCCTGGTACTCCTGGGCAGGAAGGAGATGGCACAAAGGGAACAGTTCTTACCTTCTGCACTTTCATGAATTTACTGCAAATAATAAAAGCATCATTTGGGGTTGGTCATTTTATCAGGATCTGTGCTATAAAAGAAAAAATAAATGTATAACTTAGATTGGAAAAAGATTCAATTCACTCTCAAACGATTAAGAAAAGCACACCTCTTTTTTTTTTTTTTCTTTTTGACAAGTTGATGGTGGGCGGCGGGGAGGGGAGGTGGAAAATGGCCCTACTTAAGAAAAGTAAGCAAAGTATTGGCAGGCAGTGACTTTAAATTGCACATTAAACTAATCCAGGGCTATGCCTTAATAAAGGCTAGGGTTGGGAATTCTTATGGATTTTCTAGCTCATTGCCAGGACAACATCGAAAGGCAATAAATGTTCTATTACTTACACAAGCTGCTAGTTTTCAGAAAATTAGTCACCAGTGACCTTTTACCCTTTGTCTTGCTCCCCTTCTCAGTAACTGTACCTGATCTGAATCAAATGCAGACCAATCTACAGAGAAGTTTCTTTGCTAACCTGCTGTGAGTCTAAATAACTGGGTATTGGTATAAACAATAAAATTGACCTATTAAGAAAAAATATCATTCTATGCATTTATTTTTCTTGAAACAAAAGCTACATTCCCAAATTATTGTTTTAAGTGAAATAAATTAAATAACCTTTCAAACTAGTAAATCTCAGTCCAAACAAGTTGAATATGAAAATGACGTTCAGCTACAAGTTCTTGATTTTTATGCACTTAGCCAATAATATAAGATTTTTTGCAATTGTTTATTAGCACGTGCCTAGCAGGACTATGGGTATGTGAGCAATGGGGTGGGGGGAACCAGGAGGTGGAGGAGGCTGGAGTCTCAGGGTTGATAGTAGAAGGGGGCAGAAAAGGAGAGAAGTTATGTGATTTGGGGGCACCAGTCCTTATATTGAATTATATTGATTAGTTTTCCAGTTAGCTGGGAGACCTCCTTCTGACCCTATTTTCAGGGTCACTAGATCATAATACAATCTCACGAAGAGACTAGTATCCCTCCCCATATTGCTTTCTGAGGAAAGTATGGACCTGAAAATCGCCCTTTTAAAGCTTTCTCTTTTTTTCCTCCTTTTGCTGGACTCTACCTAATAAATGCATATATAAATTGCATATACAGTGTAATAACACATGGTGCAATGGACACAAGATAAGATATAAAAATGGCTCCAACCTTTTGCAAAAAAAAAAAAGCTATTTTAGAAATTGAATTTTGTGAAACAGCATTCCATCTGAATCAGGAAAATAAAATGGTAATATCTGACAAACAGGTGGGCCTGCTATAAGATCTGGACCCCTTACTAGACAAACCTTAAATTTGTGTTAAAGTATGGTTGAAGCAAACAGCAAACACTCAATATTAAAGTCATATAAGAGATATTTTGATTTATTTACGTACATTTACCAAAGCATGAAGGACTAGATCAAACATGAATGATTAAATGGTAGACTAAATAATTTTATGTTTCTATGAATATTTATGAACCAAAAAAGTGTCTGAGGTTTCTTCAAGATGATGGCATAATTTCAAGACTTTCTAAGTCTTAAAACATTTTATTTATATGAAACAGCCTGGAAAGTCTGTAGTTTAATAAGCCACTTACTGTAATTCACAAGAAACTAAAAAAGAGACATTTTGACATCATGTGGGCAAAGTAAATTCATACTTTTTACATTTTAAGTTATTGTACTGACACTGGACTATCATACTAACAATCAGTAGTATGATGTCATTTGACATGCAGTTATAGGTATTAGGTAGGGCCTGTTAATGCTTTAGAATCTGTTTCCTTATTTGATATGCCTCTATGTCTTCACATCTTATTTGACTAGAGAAAACTGTCCCATCTTTGAACACTGACTTGTCTATAATGCGGTAACCCAAACTTTTGACACTGTGCTGAAATAGTGGGTCACTGAACCCCACTTCTCCTCCCTCAGTCTCTATATGCACACTTAATATTTTGTTACTAATATAATTTTCTCTTCCTCTAGAGAAATCCTGGCCTACTGATATCACTTCATAAATCAAAACCTTCGGTTGACTCACCAGACTTGACATATATCATCTTGAAGATGCTATGGAACGAACTTCTTTTTATTGATTTGGGTCTGCCTATAATGTATGAATATTAATAAAGTATGTGAGGTGGAGATGTTGGAGAGGATAAATCATAGTATTGCTAGAACCACAAAAACACAGTATTTTTAAATAATTCTCACCAACGAATAAGCAAGATTCAACAAATTATGCCCAAGTCCTTAAAAAATATCCCAGAGCATACCTATTTCCCATGCATATGTTTGTTCCCATTGTCTCAACCTGTCAGAAATATCAAGGAACAGAGAGAATGAGCTATTTATTTCTTAAAATTTCTTTCATGTCACTGCCCCTGATACTTTTATACCCAAAGTGCCCACGTATTTCCATCAACACATTTTTTCTCCATCAAATATGCCAATGAGCCTAGATTCCCTAGGTTCAGGTGAAAGTAGCCCACTAGCTGGGACTTTGATGTACTGCTCAGCAGAGCAAATGTGAAGCCCCGACCCGGGGAACTGGCCTTGCTGCTGTTGATAGTTATGTGCTCATGATGATATGTTGAAACTAGCCCAACGGTTGGTTGAGATTTTTGTGGAGAATAAAGGGAGAGCTATGGAGAGAGAAATAGATCTTAGCAGAATTCTTTTTAGCCCCATTTCTCATTGAAATCCTAGAGGGTCTTGTTTTACATATATTACTTTTGTTACAGGTAAGTAATTTATTTTTTTTAAAGAGTTTGGTTGTTGTTGTTGTTGTTTTTAATTTTTATTTATTTTTTGACAGAGAGAGACAGCGAGAGAGGGAACACAAGCAGGGGGAGTGGGAGAGGAAGAAGCAGGCTTCCCTGCTGAGCAAGGAGCCCGATGCGGGGCTCAATCCCAGGACCCTGGGATCATGACCTGAGCCGAAGGCAGACGCTAAACGGCTGAGCCACCCAGGTGCCCCTGTTACAGGTAAGTTATAAAAGAGATCGTAGCCCAGGTAGTGCATTTGCAGATATCATTGAAACCTTAGTTTGATATTTATATTTTGGGCCATGTACAGACATTTGTTTTTGGAAGAAAATTATATGCCTGCCATCCATCCATGATACTATGTTAGTTATAGCACAATCTGTGCAATCTTATAGGATTCCTTTTCTATTTTTAGATTATATTTTAGTTGTAATATAATCATAATCAAGAATAAACAGAAATAATCTTGGCTGACTGTCCCAAATAGTTTATTCTTTTTTTAAAGGTATTATTTATTTATTTGGGAGAGAGAGAAAGAGAGAGAGAAGCACAAGTGGGGTGAGGGGCGGAGGGAAAAGCAGACTCCCCGCTGAGCAGGGAGCCTGATGTAGGGCTTAATCCCAGGACCCTGAGATTATGACCTGAGCCGAAGGAAGACACCCAGACGCCCCGACCAAATAGTTTATTCTTTACTCAGACTAGTGGTGATTTAAACTCTCCTTATTTTGGGTGGATTAAATAATAAAACTGGTACTTGTTAAACAGCTTATTTTATTAATAAAGAAAACTAATAAGACAAACTGCCATCATTTTCTGATGTTTTGGTCAATATTGTGCTGAAATTACCTTATAATCATCATCAGATGCTTTTAGAAGTCCAATTTAGCAGTGTATAAATTAACAGGTAAGCATCTCAGTGTTGTCAGTCCTCTATTGAACTTCCTCTACTCTCCTTTATGGTTTGACTGGAATGGTTGCTGTGAGTATGGCAGAAATCATTTTTCTTTAGTATATACATCACAACTTGAAACTAAAACCTTAACTAGCCAATTTTTACATAGAACACTAAGAAATTTTATAGGTTATATCTGTTAACTTAAACATGAAAAAGCCCATATACTTCTCACCTATAATTAACTTTACCAAGCAGGATATTTTTTAAAAA
Organism: Mirounga leonina; assembly: GCF_011800145.1. Lineage (NCBI taxonomy): Eukaryota > Metazoa > Chordata > Mammalia > Carnivora > Phocidae > Mirounga > Mirounga leonina. Next base: position 10,025,504 of record NW_023270702.1, read on the forward strand.
AAAATAAAATCTAGAAAAAACCATTAATTTGAACAGCTTGAAGAAATTGTTATTTGATTGATTTTATCTGATCAGCAGTCATTTCTTAAGCAGCTATATGTTTGATGCCATACAAAATGAGAACACCAGAGGTGAAAAAGACACTAAACTTTCTGTTAAAGAGCATAAAATGATATGCTTGTTTGGCATATGAGTAGCCAAGAATGCAGTATGTTTAGGAACAATAGAAATTTCCCATGGAATGGTGACAAATTCATTCATATTGCAAACCATATTTCACCAAGCATCTGTCCAGTTTGGCTGCAAGGAACTGTTCTTGGGGTGCCTGGGTGGCTCAGTGAAGCATCAGACACTTGATTTCAGCTCAGATCATGATTCAGGGTCTTGAGATTGAGCCCTGCCATCAGCTGGGAGTCTCTTTGGGATTCTCTTTCTCTCCCTCTCCTTCTGCCTTTCCCGCCTCCCGCTCACTCTCTCTCAAATAGTAAATAAGTAAATCTTTAAGGAACAGACAATTCTAGCTACTTGAGGTAGAAAACAATTTAGTACAGGAAATGGGTGCTCCTACAATGCTAGAGGAGTAGAGTTTTGACAGAGTCTCCAGGAAAGACTCCTGAAACACCATCACCACTTTGGCCAGCCTGGGATCCGCACCCTACACTCTGCGGGGCCGTGGGGGCATGGGGAGCCTTCAGGGAACTGCTGTGTCCAAGAGGGCTGTGTCCACAGCTGCTGTCCAAGGCTCAGGAAGTACCTGCCAGCCCGCTACCAATGCCTCTTGACACCCACAGAGCTAATTCTTGGGCAAAAGTACCTACTATCTCCAAAATCATGCCTGTTAGCAAGACCAGCTGAGGCAGTGGAAATAGAGTCTTTCAATTCTGTCTTCAAAAATCTCATGCAAGTTCTAGCTTTAAATTGGTAGGATCTAATTTGCATCCTGAGCTCTATCTTTGAAGAAATCTAGTGAATAAAATGTTCACCTTCCAGGCTTTGAAATCTAGAAAAAAAGATAAGGATGACTGCTGCCTGCCAGCACACTACATCTGTTACAAACTGTGCCAATCCTAAAATTTTCTAAATTTTCTTCAAAATCTTTTAGTTAATTAAGACAGAAAAATACTCAATGCATGAATATCCATGAGACATAAATTTTTCTTGAACTTTGTACTTCCTTCCCAATGAATTACTATCTTTGGGCTTTCTTCTGGGCCATACACATATTTACCTCTTCCTGGAATACCTAACATCTGCCAGGCTTTGCTCCCTCCAGGAGGCTGTGGACACCCCATTGGGGGACCTGTGCCCACCTAGATCACAACACTTTACATTCTGTGAATAAATTGGCTTTTTACTTGTGTGTTTCCTCGACATGACTGTAAGCTCATTGAGAGCATGAAATGGGCTTTGTATTCAGAGTAACTAATTTATTGCCTGCTATGTATTGTGCACAAATGAATGAGTTCTCTCAAATATGACAATTTATTTTATTTTGTGTAAATATTATTTTTTTCATACTAGGCCATTCATGTATGTATTTATTCTTCAAGAACTGATTAACAATCTGCTATGCGTAATGCATGGCAGATTGTGTGTGGTCCTTGACATACTCTAACTATAAATTTAAACCTATCTCTACCCCTGGTTTTTAAATGGTATAAAAGAGTATTTATTTCTCTGTACTTTATGTATTTTAACCTTCCCAGGATGCTCTATAACAAATCCCTTAAAAATAATCTCTTCATTTGTTTGCAACATTTCTGCCTTTGTGAGAGAAAAGAACCAGTAAAAGGTATTCTGATGAAAAAGTAGAACACAGAGAAAATAGAAAACATATTTTAGTTCTAGTTCTCTTATTGATTTGCCGTGGGACCTTCAACAAATCACTTCACATAACCGTAGCACTATTTCTCGATTTCCAAAGTAAGTCTTAGTTTCCACTGCTTACCTAATATAAAACTCAAACTCTTGAAATATTAACAGAAAGGATAAAGAGAATAACAGACAGAAATTTTCTCTGAACTCATTAGAGAAATTGGCTGTATAAATCTAGACAGTATTGTAATTATACAGGACACAATGTGGTATAGTGTTTAAGGACGCCTCCTCAGACAGACAGACAAGTACTTAAGATTCTCTTCACCACAGGTGAGCTAGAGACTTGAGGCCGTGTACTTGACCTCTCAATACCTTAATTTCCTCATACTTAAAACTACTAAATACTAAAAACTAATTTCTACCTCTACATGTTATTTCAAGTTCTAAATATATAATTTTATGCTTCATTTTGATTGACTGCAAAAGTTGCATAAATGTAGGTTAAATGATGCACAAAACAGGCTCATATTTGCCTCAGGTTGAAGTAGTAACCCACCTTAGTATGTAGCATTTGGATTCACAGAATCATGTAGCATTTTATAAAATATTCATTTTAGGAAAAATTAACGGAAGGCATGGATTCCCTCATCAGAACATTATCACAGCATTGCTGTTTTTCCTAAGAAAACAGTATCGGTCTTTTGCCTGGATTCCCTTTAGTACTATGAAAACTTTTCACACTTCATTCTCATAGCAACTTAGATTGTTGCAATAAGGTATGCATATGCTCTCCAAAATACGCTTGGCACATAAGCACTATCTAAATAACAGATTCATACTGAGATGCGGAAGCTTTACATAAAACTAGTGAATTAAATTTTATTACGTATCATCAATGTAGTTGAAAATAGCCAGGTGTAGTGGAGTCTTACACAGAAAACTAGAAGTAGAAGATACAAGGTAGTTCAGAGTTGACATTTTTGAAAGGATAGTGAAAGTAATTTATCCTAAGATCATTCCTTTATCATATTAGACATATTTATGAGTCTCGTTTTACAGATGGTATTAGTCTTTCCTCATTTCTTTTTGAATATTTTACATAAGTAGAATTTGCATGGTAGGTAAATTTAAGAATTCAAACTGACATCAGAGAGAAAGGTACTTGCTATAAAGTTTAAAGTTGAGCCTGTTTTTGTCATGTGTATATATACATTTGTGGAATAAGATCTGTTTATTAATACAAAGCAACCACAGACTTGCTTAAGAAAATAACTGTATGGTTAAAACAGAAAAGAATAATCATAACTGCTTGTTGGGGCACCTGGGTGGCTCAGTCAGTTAAGTGTCTGCCTTCAGCTCAGATCATGATCCCAGGGTCCTGGGATCGAGCCCTGCATCAGGATCCCTGCTCAGCAGGGCGTCTGCTTCTTCCTCTCTCTCTGTGCTCTCTCTCTCAAATAAATACATCTTTAAAAAAACCATAACTGCTTGTTTTCAGTCCCCAATAAAATAAGTATAAAAATTGAGTAAATGCTTAGTAACTTTCACAATTCAACAGAGCAATTTTAGGCCAATCAAATCTAATCATTAAAGATATGACTTGTATTTTGTACATTTGAATTTTCTTTCTTTTCTTTCAATTTCCTAGTAATTAACTATCATAGATTGCATTTTACAAAAGTATGGTCTGTGGTGTGTTGGAATAAAAACATACATATGTACATGCATACATATATACATACATGCCTGGTCCTTCCCTTCTAGACAGTGTGAAAAGTGCTGCTCTAAATTATTCTCTTAAATGGTCCTATTAGACACATAGAACAGATGTTACAATCTTCACTCGCATATAGAAAATACATATCTCAAGGAGATTATGTGATGTCGTTAAGGTCACAGAGCAAGTAAGTGTTGAAATCAAACTCCAAGTTTATTATTCCACTATGCTCTTCCCCTTATATCACACACTTTCAGAAAAGTGGTACCTCATGCTAAAAATCTATTTGCCTAGGTAGACTTATCTTGCTTAATAACAGTGTGAGGAGAAACATCAAGAAGTTAGAAGATACAATCTCTCATCTATCTATCTATCTATCTATCTATCTATCTATCTATCTATCTATCATCTTCATCATCATCATCATCATCACCATCATCATCTACCTGGAGACAGACCTCAATGTCAAAGGAACATTTAAAAATTGTCTCAGTATAAGACAGAAGGAAGCAAAGTTCAAAGTCAAAATATTTCTTGGGCATATAAGAAAGAAGAAGAGGTGAAATATATATATATATATATTCTGTTGAATTGCTGTGAAAGTTTCTAAGCATTTACTCAATTTATATATATGTGTGTATAAATATGTATATATATATATAAGTGAAATATATAATAACATTATAATAAAATCTAATGCTTGCAAAGGGTTTAGAGCTTTAACCAGTTACTTCCTTAAAGCCATCTATAAGGCAATCTTCTAGCTAACCCAGTATTTGAGGTTGTCATTCTAAAGTTACTTTGGATTTAATTCTCAATAATTTTGGGATAAGTCTGCATAGTATCTGTTACAGACAGTAATGGTGTTCAATTAAGTCAGTGATAAGGCCTGTATTTACAAACTTGGAAAATAAATTTAAATTTGTTTTCTTTCCCTGCATGTCAAATTTCCTGGCTGGAGGAAGACTTTGGACCAAACAAGGATGGCTCTGAGACTAAACAAGTCACTACAATTACCTAGTGACAGCTATCTTGAATCTCTGATATGTGGTCCCTAGAATTTTAAATGATTTGCTAGCTGATATTTCACTCATTATCCTGATTTTCATGACACTAGGGTACAGCATATACCAACTCCAACAGTCATTATCTTTTTCCACTTGACATATTTGAAAACATACTAGTTTTACTTAATATAGTGACCAAATTAAAACTTTCATTTACCACGCAAAAAAGTTATTAATGCAGAGTATGAAGTTTATTATCATTTTAAGTAAATGGGTTTGCTTTTTAAGAAAATGGAGTTATTCATTGAAACAACCACATATTAACTATTAGGTATATGATTATATCTTTATGTTGCCTACAGGTTCTTTAAACTCCGAAAAGTTCAAATAATTATATTTCTTTCATTTGTAGGATATTTATGACTTAAAGACAGTACTTAAGGATTGTGTTGATGCTCCTTTCACCCCAGCGACCCTAGCCTTCTAGTAAATTCTGTCTTGATATTAGTTTTCATAAGTCAGGAAATATTTTCCAAATGCCATGAAGCATTATCCAAAGGAAGTTCAGAGCTATAGTGTTCATGCTTTATCATCATCTTTCTGGCTGAAACAAAAGCCCTTCTCAGTGATAGCACCCAACTGATAAATTATACAAAAGCATTTTTTGGTACACTATTGGTCTTTCTTTGGGTCATCTGCTTCCTTGGACTGAAATTGTTTCCCAGTTTTTATTAAAATTATCATGAAAGAACAGCCAAAAAAATAAAAATGTCTGAGTGAATCTTATTTGGTGTCATCAAAGAGAAGTCATCTGCCCTAAAGCAATACGTGAAATTTAACAGCCAAATTGAATATCTGGAAGTAAGCAGAGGCATTAGAAAATTGCTAAGGACTCCAGAAGTGCATTATTTCCAATAAACTTAAAAAGCAGCAGAGAAAGGAAAAAGAATGGAGAAGTATAAAAAATAGAAATTGTTTTAAAGATAGAAGGAAAAAACACTGTCAAGAAAACCTATATAAAAGCATAGCAATGAAGACAAAAGTGAAATAAATTATCTAAGGCTAAAATAATTGGAACAGAAATCAAAATGTGTAATTATAAAGCTGTTGCTTCATATACATCAACATTTAGGTATGTTTAAAGACATTGAATGAGTAAATATACAGGAAAATCAGCTATTATACAATTTCTATAATTTGGCAGGGGCAGATTCTTATAAACATTAACCTTACAGATTCTTATATCTTAATCATTGACGAGGGAGACATATTTACATTGTCCAAGAATTCAATAGACACGAATTTAGTGTCTGCCAAAAAAATACTCAACAATGCCATTGGTGTTATTTTTAAATAATTTGAGATCATTAGATCCATTGAACACTAAAACTCAAAATAAGATTATTTAAATTATCAAAGATTAAAACTCAAAATGAAATTATTTAAAATAATCAGATCATACACAGCTTAATAAATAATTTTCAAGGAAATCAAACCATGTGATAAATCAGAGAATGCACAACTTAGAAAGAAATGTCTTCTGTTTGACAATGGCTAAAAACTGAAAACAATTATATTCAAGATATGCAAACTAAAATTACAGAGTAAATATTTTTTACAATGTGTGAATGCCATGAGTAATACTCAGCATATGATGATTTGTTAAAGGGGGCCTCTTAAAAGTAACTCTTTATATTATGATGCATTAGCAAAAGAGCATTTCCTTTTCTGCTCTTTCCTATTCCTGCTGTAGCTTAATCATGAACAAAATTCAGATAATAGAAATTGTTCTTGCCCATGGGGTTGTAAGCTAAGTAAAATAGAGGGTAAGAAATTTATCCCTTGAGTCCTCTAGATTAGAAGTGCAAATTTGATTAGCAAAACATATACCTGACAATAGGTATGTTAGGCTACTCTGAGTCAAACTAAATATTATCCTCAGGGACTGGCTGAGAGTTGGGCACTGGTTGAAGCTCAGAGAATATAAATTATAAATGGAAAGACTTGAATGAGACAGATATTTTTAAATGTATATTATTATATACATATATAAACTTAACTAGTTGAAGATTTCTAAGCAGTCTCACAGCAGCTGTTCTCAGGACAATAGGACTCTGCAGAAATTTTTTCAAAATACTATCTTATCTTTGTCAATAAATGCCAAGACTTGGGAATAAAAGGAAAACAAACAAGACTTGAAAGTTCTCAAAAAAATTGTTTTAAGATTCAACAGACTAATAAAAATGCAATTATGTAATTCATGAATTTCCACCTCTTATGCATATAAAACACTTCTAGTAATTATTGTACTTCCCAAACACAAGTTGAGATTTTCAATGAGTAGCAAAACCAAGATATATAAAAGCATTTTCTAGGTTTTAGCTTAAAGGTGCAAAACATTTAACAAATTATGCCAGTCTTTAGAACAACATAAATTCTATCTCAGATTTTCATGAACGGATAATGTAAAATAAGTCTTTTCCCTACCACATCCAATACCTTAATTGGTCACTTGTCTTTCATCAGCACTAAAGTTGTAGTGTTTCATTTTTGCCAATTATCAAGATAATTGGGCAGCTTTTAAGACATAAAGTGACAGGCTGGGATTATTTAAAGTATTTTAAAAATGCATTCAAAATGAACATCTATGATGATTAATCTCTTTTGTACTAACTTTCTAAATCCACAGAGCAGTGTCTGCTTAAGAAACCCACCTAAATAATTTGAAAATCAATGAAAAAGGCCCACCGCCAAAATCAGCCTTCTAATGAGAAAATTCTTTGAAGACCACGTTTCATCTTTAGAATTTGTGCAAATGTTAGATGAAAACATATGTAAAACTATCTATACTGAAACATTTTACACTAAATATGTAATGTTTCATTTCTAAACAAGTGTTTTAGAAGAGACAAATGTTCTTACATTTCATATTGGGTATGTTCTTACATTTCATATCAGGTATGTTTTTCTACCTTGAATGGAGAAAAATCTTATTCAAAAGAAATCACAAAATGGAGGGAAATTAAAACAGATGTCAAAATTGATGTTGATGGGAGGAACAAGATACAGAGAAGAGAGACCAAAAAAAGTCTGCATCCCTCAATCAATTTGCAATTAACCCTATGTGGACTGTCTCATGCAGAAAGTAAAGCCAGACCTCTAGGGGGAGTACAGAAGAGCATGGAAGACATCTCAACAGGGGCAAGTGACTACTTGTCACTGCCCCTGAGTTGAAAACATGCATTAGGGTGGCAGACCCAGTCTGCTAAGTGGCATAGAAGGAAATATATGTTGACCTATATGGAACTGTGCCCTCTTTCTAAAATATTCTGCATGCATTGTAGTGTAAATCCTGGTGAGGGTTACTAATCTCACTGACCACTAGTTACTTGGATTCCTTACCAGAAGGGATATAGGAATAATCACTAAGGACTATGAAGTAACAGAAACAAATGTGAAGAACTTGAGAGTAATGAATGTTCTATATTATTTTCCTAATGAAATTGTTACAGCTTTGTGAAGAGAACCAGGGCTAAGTGATGTAAATGACCAATTACCTAATGGTGTAAAGTACTGATTTGTTACTTCGGTATGCTTCACAATACCTGCATGCCTACTGTTTGATTAGAAGTGTGGTGCATCTCAGAATGATTACAATATGTGTGCCTGCCGTGGGGTTTATCCATTTATTGCCTCTCAGCCCCAGATTTGCTCCTTTTGACTAAATTGTGAGAATGGATCTGGGCCCTGAAAGTATTTTTTCCTTTGTTGTCTGACACTGAAGATTTTTCAATACGGGACACTGGAGAGTCATTGTAGGAGGTGAGGTTTTGTTTGGGTTTGTTCTCTCTGTAGGCTCCTACAGCATGCTTAGTTTCTCCAGGCCATCATTCCCAGCTTCTCAATGTCTGGTTCCCACTGTGCATGCTAATCAGCAGTACCTAGAAGCTAGTAGCTACCCCTGGAATGTCCTCTGGGGAACATGTGAGGTACCATCTCACCATAGAGAAGGATTAAGGTTATTTCTGTTTACTATCAAAGTGATGAATCCCCTCAGATCAGTGTTTGTCTCCAGTGGTATTGTGTGGTTGTGTGTAGATATCCATATTCACCACCCTGAACTATTCTGGGGAGTTGGTGAGCATCAGAAACCAGCCTGAGTGGCTCAGTCTGTTAATTGTCCATCTTCAGCTCAGGTCATGATCCCAGAGTCTGGGATCAAGCCCCACGTCATTGGGCTCCCTGCTCAGTGGAGAGTCTGCTTCTCTCACTCCCTCTGCCCCTCCCTCAGCCCTTGATCATGCTCTCTCTCTCTCTCATAAATATAATCTTTAAAAAAAATTTTAAAAAGTAGGAAGAAGAAAGAAAGAAAGAAAAAGAAAGAAAGAAAGAAAGAAAGAAAGAAAGAAAGAAAGAAAGAAAGAAAGAAAGAAGAAAGAAAGAAGAAAGAAAGAAAGAAAAAAAAAAAAAAGAAAGGAAGAAAAGAAGAAACCAGCACAAAAGTGAAGTTCATGCTGCCTACTGTGCCGTGAGTAATAAAGTTCTTTGTCTCTGACCCATAGATTTTGTGTCTTCTGCCAGCATTTATGAAACAGTAATAGGCTGGCTTGTGAGCTTCTAAGTAAGGTAAAATCACACTCCTGGGATAGCTCTTCACATTATAATTCACTAGTCTGCTCTGTCTGATCTGCTTTTAAACCCTGAATTTTAATCAAAGTAAACCCTGAGTTTTAATTCTAGATCTTGTAGTTTTTAGTTTAAGGGTATTCCAGTTTATTATTGTTTTCATGTACTTTGATTCTCTACTGAAAGTTTTCCTGCTTTTATCCATTTTTTTCTATATTTTTCCCCATTTCATCTAACTTGAATATCTAGGTCATGTCAACCAACTTCTAATATTCACTTGCCCTCTTTGATTATTGATCATATTGTCTTTCCTCTTTGCTTGCCTTCTTATTTTTGATCATTTAGACATTTTAGATAAAACACAAAAAATCTAGACTTCAGATGATGTTATTTTCCACCCAAAATAGATGTGTTCTTTTTTTTTTTTTCTCCAGTCAGAGAAGGGGAAGATCCAATCACCATAATACACTCAGAGGTGAAACTGAGTTGTGGCCAGGTTTAGTTTCAGTAGGATTCAGTTTACTTCTGGTTATTCCCTGTTCTTTAGGTCTGAACCACATGTGATTGAGAGCCTGGCATTGGTCTGTATTCTTAGCCCTGAAAGGCTCAAGAGAATTCTTTTTACCTAGAATCTTACTTTATCCCAGTGCTTCCACAGCCAGTGGCTGTCTTCAAAAAAGACAATTTTAATAAATTATCTGTATTTTACTATTTGAGGTAGTGGGACATTCTGCTTTCTTCTCAGAAATGGAAGCTTTCACCTATACAATTTTCCAAAAACTATAGGCAACTTAGCCCCATCCCAAATTATTCAATCAGAATCTCTAGGGGAAGAGTTCAAGTCTTAGTATTTATCAAAACTCTACAGGTTTTTCTAGTACACACTGAAAAATAAAAATTAATGTCTTAGAAAATAGATTTAGATCCTATGAATTAAATTATCTTTGCCTCAATTAAATTTGGACTCCTTAGAATACAATAATGTCAGTTTCTTGCTAAAATAAACTCTAAAATTAAACTCTGATTTGTACATACCTAAAAAAGATGATTGCTAAAATTTTATGTAAATTTGCTAATGGGGAGAAAAATGTCAAACCAACATCAACCCTACGTTTAATAGGTTTATTAGATAGATTAAGAAAACGTATCAAAAAATGAATCATAAATTCAAAGAAGTTTTTGATGGAGCCTCATGACCTGGAAAAGATGTAGAAAGGCCCTTCTCTTGATAAGTATAGTACATAATTATGATTGATAGCACTGTTGAATGTGTTGGCTCCCTGGTGTAAGAAGTGTTGTGTCAAAGTAGAAGGATATTTCCATGGTGTGATCTTGTTTTAGTTTTCACTTTTATCAGATATAAATGAAGGTAAGAAAAACATTTTGGTTATTTTCATAGGCTTTGCAAAGTCAGTAGATATTTTCATATATTGTTGGATGATAAAGTGAAGATTTGTTAAAAATGTGACATTCTAGAACAATTAGTAAAAAAAACAAAATAAAAAAACCCAGGATGAAAAATTTTTAATTATATAGAATCTTCTTTTCTTAACTTCAAAGTATCTTAGTAGAACAGAAGAAAAGTGGCTTTGATATTTATATGAGATGATGTGGAGATAATAATGACCCCAAGTTTAGGATGACTGAGAGTTTGAAGAAGATATTAACACACACACACACACACACACACCAAAAAACTGAGACAATCACAAAACAAATTGATAGAAGCAGAATATCCAGAACAAAGTTTAGTAATAGTCTTATGGAACTCTGTTCTGACCAAATCGCATTAGGAATATTTTGCTTAGTTTAGGCATCATGTCATACAAATTTTTTTAAATAAGCATTTGTATTTTTTCCAAGTTTTTATTTAAATTCCAGTTAGTTAACATACCCTGTAATATTAGTTTCAGGTGTAGAATTCAGTGACTCATCATTTCCATACAATACCTGGTGCACATCACAAGTGCCTTCCTTAATCCCTATTACCTATTTAACTTAAGGTATGAGAACCTTATTGCATTTGGTAGCCCTTTATCCCACCCTACACTATATAATAGAAAAATAAAAGTTGAGGAGTTGTCTTTTGGTCAAAACACTCATTATAGATGGAGTATCTTTAACTCTCAATTCTGCTGTATTACATGTTCTAAACTATCACTGTGTTTTTAGGTAGGACAGTAGAAGTCTCCAAGATACTTTTTAGTCTACAATTAATAAAGTCCTCCTTGCCAGAAATAATGCCCAAAACTTGGAACACTTCAATTTATTAATCATTGGATACAAGTCTCAGCAAAATCTAAAATTTCCCAAGGCTCTAAGTTCTACTAAATTTTCTAGTATATTCTATTTTTACTCCAAGAGGGAAATTAATAGCCATAAAAACCCATCACCAACCCATGTGAATAGAGAAAAACAGGTGAACAGGTACTTGTTTTTGAAAGAGTGAAAAAAGGTTATTTATTTATTCATTTATTTATATCTGAGTATAGTTGCCATACAATGTTTCATTAGTTTTAGGTGTACAACAGAGTGATCCAACTGTATGTTACGCTCACCACAAGTGTAGCTAACATCTGTCACCATAAATGGTATTATAATATCATTGACTATATTCCCTATCAGGTACCTTTATTTCCCATGACTTACTCATTCCATAACTGGAAGCCTGGATCTCCCACTCCTCTTCACCCATTTTGCTCCTCTTTTGACCCCCTCCCTCTGGCAGCCATCAGTTTGTTGAACTGGTACTCACTTAGAAAACCACCATTGGAGTATGATCGCCTCATGTATATACAGTTAAAACCAAGCTCCTCCAATTAAAAAAAAAATAGTTTACACAATACTTTTTGAAAAGCTATTTATATTTCCATTGTGGGCGTCCCTGTTACTCTTCCATTCAGGTAAACCTAACTTACATGAATGCGTATTTCTTCACCCTGACAAGAAGAGATGCATACAAGATAACCAGATATAGATGACCTCTTGTTATCTGTGTCTTTAAATGGCCCTCAGAAGGCCAATGGTCTATCATGATCAGAAATATTAACACATTTCCATTTGCTTTTTTTAAGCTTTCCTTTCAGCCCAGAGTTGGAGTTGCTGATCATGATATAAGGGGTTATGGAAATGAACAAATATTTCCTGAGTCCTAGGAATTTTGCTAGATACCATATATACATTATTTCCAACAAAGTTAGCTCAACACGCAGAATAGGTGTCACTGTACCATTCTTATAGATTGAATAAACTGAGACAGAAGGAGGTTAAGTGGCTGAACCAAAATCTAGACATTGATCTGTTTTTGACCCCAAATCCGTGCCAATTCCACACCATTATCCCACTTTTCTGACTACTTTGATTCATGATTATGATTGAAAAGACCTTTGAAAGGTTATGGTATATGTCTTGGTATCCAATTAAAGATTTTTGCTTACCTTGTCATTCTTTAGTGGTTGAGACACAGCAAATAGAATAGATGTCATTAGGCATAGTGTGTGTGAAATAAGTATAGTTTTCCCCAGCAGTGGTATCACATGATATCACTGATTGGCCTTCCTTTGAAGCAGGAACACATTCCAATGTGTATATTATGTATATTCCTATATATACATATATATGTAAACCTCTGGCAAGACAAGCTAGCTATACTTTCTCCATCTGATAGCATAATTTGTGGGATTTTTTTTTTTTTAGGGAGCAGATGTGGGTATTTTGCTTCTTCTTATGGGTTATGTCCCCAAGCAATTGACATTCTTTCCCCAATTCTCCTAATTGTGATTTCCAAAGACATAAAAAATATTAATTTTTAAGGCTGTCACTTGCTCCACTTTGCCCTTGGCATAGAAGGCAATGGAGACTACACATAAAAAAGCACCTAAGTGCATGTTCAAGTTGGAAACACTTAATCCAGACCCATTAAGGAAAATTGAAGTGATTTAATGGAGTACAGATCAACACCTAAAGAACACACAACATGAGTGAAAGATTGAGGATTATATCATAAAAAATGGGAGAGGTAAACTAACAGTTTTCAGAAAAGAATCCTAGGGCAAACTTAAGAAGTGATCAAAGGGAGGCACTGCTAATGGCTTTAAAGCTTTGGGTAAATTAATGAGAATGACCTAGGTTAGCCCATAAATTAGCTAAGTCAACTATCAATGTTATTTATAGGAGCAACACATTGCCAGAAAAGAAAATTTAGGTATTGACGTATAGGCTCATTTCTGTGTATTCAGAATGCATTTGAATTTTAACTATCTTCCTGATATATTTCACATTTATAAACTGTTATGCATTTTGTAATCATCCATTCTCTCTGAGAGCTTTTTATTTTTTAGCACACTATTCTATTTCAGGCATCCCCCTATATAATGCACATTTTTCTTGTAAGTTGTATACACATTATGGCATGATCTAGATAGATGAATTATAGTAAATGTTTCCAAAGGGTACTATTTCTAATTAATTTCTGGATAACTTTCTAATAAGATAATTCCAAACTAGTTCCAATCCATTATAGAGCAAAGCATAACAAAAAATATATATCTAAATAAATACATAAATAAAGATAAATTTTATATTTTTTCACTTTAGAGTGATATTTTAGACATCATTTATTATGTAGTCTTCTTTAATATCTGTGGTCATTTGTGACTACAAATTAGGTTTTGGATAATTTGAGAAAACTAAGTAGTAGTATTTCTTCTTTATAGTTCCAAGTATTCATTACTCCAGAAATTCAAAACATCAGTAAAGGCAATATACTTGTTCAAATAATGTAAACTAATATTCCCAATGGAAGAATTAATTTAGGAAATATTCTCTGAACCTACTGATAGTAATATATAATGTGCTGGCTCTGTTGATCAGCTTGTATTGTGAAAATTCACTTAACTTTTTATCATTTGCCCCCACTCAGATTTATGGAAATGCGTTTTTTGTTTAGGTTACTGATACAATTAATAAGCAATAGCTTAATGATACTTCCTTATATTTGAAACACCAAATTCCTTTCATTTTTATTACTTCTTGATCCTTTAGTTTATACAGTAGTTAATTGATTTATTTAAAAAGAAAACTTTGAAAACTAGGTATAGAAACAGGTATTTTGTGAAAACACTTCCTATTATCAACCTTCTAAAGATAATAAATGTTCATATATCTGTTTTATTATAATTAGACTAACCAGATTAATTCAAGTTGATCAATGGAAGTCCATGAAGTATTTAAATGGGGTCAAATTTAAATTCCTGATTAAACTTGCAGAAGATAGGTTGCCTTAAAATACTGTAGGACTCGCATATAGAAATTTGATTGAAAGTTGGCAGCATTATAGCTATGCTTCTCCAATTATGACACAAGTATTATCAGATTGAACACTAACATGAAATTAAGTGTGGAGAATCTTGGTGAAAATATTCAGTGCAAATAAATATTAGGTGAGCTAAAAAATAGTTTAAATTTTTTCATCTACAAATAATCTAAAACAGCACTTCTTTGGTTGGACATTACACAACAGAAGGTCATCCAAAGCAAAAGAAATTAGAAGATAATGGAATAAAGGAACACGAATCCTTTCAAAAATACTCTGATGTAAGGCACCTATGTATGAAACTAACCTTTGAGTATCAATCATCTTCGGTGTGTGGCTTCAGGTTTCGGATTCCATTAATTTGAATGAGCATCAGTCGGCTGAACAGAGAAAGCATTTACAATGGAAGAGGTGCTTTTTCAAAATCAGGGTATAAACCCTCTTTTGACAATCTGAAGTGTAATTTTCTCAGAGATAATCCATTTCAAACCAACAGTGACTACTCATTTTAATTAGTTGCCGGCAGTTTTGTAAATTAAATTCCCGCTCCTAAATTCAAAATTCCAGAAAGAGAATGCTTTCATTTTGTTAATTGCTAAGTGAGTTTTCAAGATAGGGTAAAATGAAGGAAAGGATTCCTAATCAGCAGGCAGTTTTAAATGGCATACACCTGTATCTTTTGAGCGGTCTCTTAGTAGGGCTAGAACATTAGCATGTTGAATGTACATGTTTGGGGTCGTCTTTCAAACAAACCATACTAGTGGATTCACTTCAAATTAAAGCGAATCTTCCCCCCCCCCCCCGTCAGCAGTCATGTGCCTTCATGGTTCTGCCTTGAATTGGACATATGTGAAATTATTTGAATTAAAAGTATGATCTAATACCCTAATACAAGATTTGATGCTATGAAGTGCAGCGTGCTAATCCCTTTTGTGATATTCACTCCCTTAGTGGCCTGAGGCAAAAATCTTTGTCTAGGTTTCAAAGACATACGAAAGGGCGTGTAAGCGTACAAATCACACGCACCCTCACAAGCCCCTCTATCTCAATCAAAGGAAAAGACTTGCTTGAGATTCACTTCACGTTTGAAAGAAAACTTAGACTTGGTTTCTCTATGCAAGTAAAATTGTCGAAGGCTTCTTCCTACCTGAGAGTCTGCAATTCTTAGAAGTGGCTTCAGGCGGTTCAAGGAGGGATTTTCAAGGAGAGACTGACCCCTGGAGGCAAAAGGAGCTCCTTTTTGGCCAGATCTTGCTTTTGTAATTCTCAGAAATATTAAGCAAAGGACTGACAAGAAGCATCCGTGGCAAATTCCAAGAGGTATCTCGCCTGCCTCTCCAATTTCTCTCTCCACACTCTCACCCAATGATTTATAGAAGAGCTAATAGAATCACAAATAGTGGAATATGAAGATTTTTTTTAAATCATGTACCACTGGAACATAAACTCCATGAGGGTAGAGCTTTGTTTGATTTGTATTTATATACTCATCTCTTAACAGTTAAAATGCTTAGCTCTAAATAAAAGTTTGTAGAAAGATTAAATGAACAAATTAGTAAATCTAGTATAATCCTTTTATTTTACAACGATTAAATTGCACGTTTCCATACCTAGCAGAAGATGTGATTGTTGGTTGAACATCCATCAGAAACAATGTGGGAAGATAAAAGAGCTTAAATCATTCAGTCTGAGATGAGAGTCAGAAGGAGCCCTGTGGAACAGATGGTCGCTAGAGTTTTTTATGCCAGCCCTGAACACTGACCCCTATGTGTCCATCTTTGGAATGACTTCCATAGTTTGTTTCAGAAAGAATCCATAAACTTCACTGGTTTCCTATGAACAAAGACATGAAAAGGGTACAGGGAAAGCTATTTGCTCTGTGTGACTCAAGCTTTAGGCCAAAATACAAAGTCATAATGAGAAAACTTTAGTTTCTCCAAGATTCTACCCCCCTCCTACCAGATGATGCAAATTAATCTAATCTAAGACATTGAGCATTGCTAACTAACGTTAGTACTGGTGAGGTAAAGTGGAAACATTTGATCAGTTACTTAAATCTTTTTTTCAGTTACTTAAATGAATCATGTAAGAGAGATTTGGGTTGGGGGAAGAACATAAAGCTATTGTAGTTTGATGATTAAACATTTGTCAAGGCACTAGCAAAGTAAAGGCAGGAATTTTTTTCCTAATCATTCAACATATGATATTTCCAAAAGAATGTAGAATTGGAAAAATCTAATACTTGTTGAAATTGCTTACCTACTTTATATTTTAATACCATTTTTAATTATACTGTGTGGTTAGGGATCTACATTTTTCTCTACTGCTTATGGTCTCTCATGGGCTTTTGGCCATTGAATGCCCAAATGTATATAGTATTTAGCATAAGAACAACAACAACAAAAGGAACTGATGCAATTAGAAGATAGACTTCATAAACTCCATTATTTTATTAGGGTCAATTATGCTCTCTCTCCATTTAAATTGTGCTCCTGGGAGCTACCCTTAAATTGAGAAAAACACAGCTGCAAATAGAAGCTAACGTTCTCCTCTTTCCTGCCCACAAATATGTATCTTTTTATATACTTCTAAATTCTTGCTTCAAACCCCTTAAGTTCTTCTCAAATTTCCTCAACTCTTAGCTTCTGTGTCACACAATCTAGAATTAGTCTACACTGGCAGTCACATTTATTTCTTCTCTTTTTTGAAGAACAGCTTATTTTCTGATTTTAGAAGTAATTTTGGGCTCTCTGTATATAAAACAAAGACAATTATAAAGAAGAAAACAATTTATAAGTCCACTACCATAGATAACTACTACTAATATTTTATTTCGTCTTGAGTTTAACAGTTCTGTATATTTATTTCCACGTCTTAATTTTCTCACATAATACAGTATTTTGATTAAAATTTTGTTTGTATGTTTTCTTGTTATGTTTGTTTTCGACTTGTTTTGTTTTTCCAACATTTTAAATCTTTAAAAAAATCTTTTAGTAATTCTACTAGTGATAATTTAATTTAAAAAGATATTTAAAACATACATTTATCTACTTACCAAAATCAAGAATGCATTTTATTATGTGAGAAAATACTAGCCTATTGTTAACCCCTCTCCTCACTTTCCAGGTTTGGTTACTATGAAGGGGCTTAGAAACAAGATTACCATTATTAACATTTTATTTTTCCCTTACCCATTTTATGTTTTAAGTATATATTTTTAAAATTGCAAACACTTTTAAGAATAAATTTCTAATAAGTATTTTGACTTAATCCCACCTGACTAATTTAACGTATACCTATAACTTTTACTAAACATTTATTCTCCTTCATTCCTTAATTTTGTTTTAGTTCCTTAAAGGCTGAATGTGCCTTTAAGTCTTTCTCCTGCCTCATTGCTGGTAAGTTTGTGATTGAGATTGATTAATTTTGAGTTTTTACCCATTCAATCTACAAAATTCAGTTGTAACTAAAGAAAGGTATCTTCAGTTATGTAGCAAATACTTCTTGTTCCAGATATTTTGATCTATTTCCTCGATATCTTTCCTTAAAAAAATTACCTGATTGTGGTAAGAGCACTTAACATAAGATCTACCCTCTTAACAAATCTTTAAGTGTATAGTACATTATTATTGACCATAGGTACAGTGTGTATGGCAGATCTCTAGGTCTTACCCATCTTGATTAACTGAAACTTTCTGCCTCTTGATTAGTAACTCTCCATGCCCCCCAACCCCACCCCCAGTCTCTGGCAACCACCATTCCACTCTTTGATTTTATGAATTTGTTGTTGCTGATTTTTTTCCCCAAGTGTAAGTCAGATACAATACAGCAGAATTCAATTTCCACTTATTTCTCTTTGTCTTTACCCCTCAGGAGAACACATACCCCATTAAGACTGGGGTCTGACTCAACCAGTAGAAAACTTGGTTTATATATAGCATAGAGATGTCATCTTCCCCTTCTCATACTTGTCAAACTCCTGATATGATCCATTTTTCAGTAGCTTAGCATTAAGCAAACAAACAAAAAACAGTATTAGAAAAATCTTATTTCAAGGATTGAAAGAAGGTCAGGCAAAACGTGGAAGAGCAGAAATCTGGGGTGCCTGGGTGGCTCAGTGAGTTAGGCGTCTGCCTTCAGCTCAGGTCATGATCTCAGGGTCCTGGAATCAAACCCCACATCAGTCTCCCTGCTTAGGGGGAGTCTGCTTCTCTCTCTCCCTCTGCCTCTCCCTCCCAGCTTGTGCTCACGCTCTTTTTCTATCTCTCAAATAGATAAAATCTTTTTAAAAAGCAGAAATCTTATCATTTAATGCTTCCAATAATACTTTTATATTGCTATTAAATTTTTCGTTTCCATGTATTTCTACTTAATTTCAGTAAACTCTTTTTTTATCATTAAGTTTTTTTTTAATTTCTGCCAACTTTGTCTTTAGTTTTTTCTTTCATTTCAAAAAACCATAGATTCTTGTTTTATATTGAGGATGACAAATTATTTTATAAAATATTCCTACAATCTCTGTGTCATTTTATTTTGTGAGGTCTATTCCTCTTCTGAGTCTTACAATTGGTAACGTCTTGTTCTAATGATGGTGTGTGTTTACTCTTTTTTTCTGTTTAATGTGTATCCCATGTAATTTCTTTTTTCTTGTTCTAAAACCAGGAGAACTCTCATTAGAGAAATGAACCCAATCCTCAAAAAATGCCAAATCCAAACACACATAAATGTGTCAGGCAAGAAGTATGCGTAGAGTATGCATCCATTCTCTGTATATGTTTGACTTTTTTTAGATCTAAAGCTGAGAGTTACGTGGGAAGGCAAACTCCTATCCCAAATCTTGCCTTGGTGGACATCTATCCTGCGAAATTATGATGTCATGAAGTGAGACATTCTCCCACCCTATTTCTTAGTACAAGTTTCTTCCTAGGCTAACAACAAATCCCCAGTAGTCCATCTTACTTTCTGCCTATAGAACATTTATTCACAGAGAATACACTAACAAGGAGGGGTGGGGTTGAAGAATAAGGGAAGAGAAGGACAGAGGCATCATGCAGTAGAAGATCCCTCTGGAGGTCTCAAGTTTATCCAGAAATTGTTTTTTGGGGAATAGGAATGAAGAGTGGGAAATAAATATTTCCACTCACTTTCAGGAAAGGAGGCTTGCTATGATCTTATAGTGCATAGTGATTAGTGTATTTCAATCTAGTCCCATTAACCCTGATGCTAATGGAAATTCTTCCCAAGTTATGACACTAGACTAATACCTCCGTGTTAATTTTTAGTGTCATTTTGAGTTCATTCATTTTGGTGCCTCTTACACATTATACTGGGAAATAGAAATGATTATATAAGGGGATACTGATCATCCCAAACTAGAATCTACTCTGTAATTAGTTTCTGTTAGGTACATCTTCAAGCAAATGGATGAATCCTTTTAATCTGCTGAATTGTAGCAATGGAAACAACCTCAATTCAATTTAATTCAATCCCGTTTATGTGGTAATTATTGTATTTCTATTACTGGAGACAGAATCCCAAACTGGCATAAGTGAAAAGGGAAATATATTCCTCATATAACAGAAAGGTTAGTAAATAGAATTGTTTTCATGCTTGGATAGTTCATGAGTTCAAACAGTATGTTCGGTTCTTGAGCTTTTTTAATTTCCTAATCTCTCAGATCTACCTTTTAAAATCGATTCATTTTTCAAGCAAAATTGTCTATGAGTGGTATCCAGGATCTCTAAACTTCAGTTATTTTAATATATCCACCACACCAGAAAAAGTTTTCACCTTTCATATTGTTGGCCACTTTGGGCCATGTGTCCATCTGTGAAACAATCCCTGTGGTAAAGATGATGTGGAAATTTGAATGGCCAAGTCTGAGTCAATCAGGCATTTGAGCTGGAGACCAAGTACTGAGCCAGGCCCACCCAAAACATAGGGAGTCTGGGGCATGCAGATAATTTTGGAAAGGAAAATAGAAGTAGGATTTCTCAGACAACAGAATTTTCCAAATGTTTGTGGGTTTTTTCTTTATTTGCATTAGTCTAATCCCATAAACTAGGAACTAAAGACAGAGATCTTTCGGTATCATAATCCTTGAATGTAGATCCCATAAGCATCCATGTCTAAGTGTCTAAGGCCTGAATGCTTTCTGCTTGTCCCTGGACTGGAGTAATGTACACCATAGCATGGGATGTGGTGGTATGAGTTGCCCCTTCACACCAGGCTGAATTTCAATTTATAACTCTTTACAGTGGTTGTGATTGTTTCCTTTGATTGGAAGGGGAAATAAATAGCAGGGAAAATTTGCGAGGCTTTCTCCGGGTCCCAGTATAATCCCACACTTGCAGTCCCATCTTTCTGCATTTGTTGAAACTAATGTTAGCCTTGGACATATACTTCAATTTTTTTTTCAATCATCTAAGGATTAATATCATTATACTCTAAGTCACATAGATGTGCTTGTTCACAGATAGAAGGGGCCACTGAAATTTCTTTACCAGGTCCCTAAACTCTAACCTTGGTTGTCTTATTATCGATGCAATAAGATAAAGAGATTACCATTTAATAGATGTTTTGCTACAACATAACCAGAACTGTAGCCTTCCCAACCTAGAACAGAGCGATCCTCATTGCCCTCATATGTTAACTTTGTCTCTTCCACACTACATACCTTGTGGTTTTATTACCCCACAGATATCCCTGAGAGTAAGGAAGAATTCGTTCCCCTCCCCGCAAAAACTTGCAATACTGTTAGTTGAAAAGGATGACTACGTTCTGAAAAATGATAAATTGATAAATAGGATTTGATAAATGAATTTGATAAATGATAAATTGGATTCCAAGTTGTTTCAAGAGTAGGCTTAGCAGAGAAAACAGAGCCAGGATTTCCAGGAAAAGAGATAGCTGCCTATAAGACATCTTTCTATTACTTCTCTGGACTGAGAATCAAAACTGATTACAAAGTCCAAGGAACAAAACGCAAAAGCCAGGTGCTTGAGTGGCTCAGTCGGTTAAATGTCTACTTTGAGCTCAGGTCATGATCTCAGGGTCCTGGGGTCAAGCCCCGTTCTGGGCTCCTTAGTGGAGAGTCTGCTTCTCCCTCTCCCTCTGACCCTCTCCCCGGCTCATGCTCTCACACATGCTCTCTCTCTCTCAAATGAATAAATAAAAAATCTTTTAAAGAAATGGAAAGGCCAGGCAGAAGGCAGAGAAAACATGTTATCCCAGACACTTAAAATGGTACACACCAAGTTTGGATGTGTGCATGCAAATATGCATGACTTGAGAGCACAAGCATATTTAGAAAAAAAAAGAATATGTAAATTTGGTTAAAACATGCAATATGAAGAATTAGAAATGCAGCTGGGAAAGTAGGTAGTCATCATCCTGTAAAGGACTTTTGACTCTTGGATAAGAATTTTTTCCTAATTTGGCGAAAACCAGAAAATCTTTGAAAGCTTGCATTTAGAATTGCATTTAGAAAGAGGATTTTAGCAATGGCATGTGACAAAAATTGAAGCTGGAGGACATAGAGGGTAAAAAGACTCATAAACATACAATTACAATAGTTTAAGTGATAAATAATGGGAAACATACTTATGGTGATGGAAAAAAGATAGAAGGAAAAACACAGGATAGATTTGAATCCCTAGGTTTAGCAAACTTTGCCTGTTGTCTAGCCTTAGTCACCTGGGTTCGTTCCTTCCTTCCTTCCTTCCTTCCTTCCTTCCTTCCTTCCTTCCATCTTTCCTTCCTTCTTTCCTCGTTTTCATCTCCACTTCTCTTTTCTGTATTCTCATTCTTTTAACTACACTTAAAATGATTAAAATTTTCACTTTAATCAAAGTAAAAGAGGTTGGTGGGATTTGTTCAAACAGCCTACTGTTTTCTGAAACTATATGTCCAACAATGCCCCCCAATTCTCAGAAACATTATTAAAGAATTCTCTAGGACCACCCTGACTATTCAGTATTGAGCAGGTTATTTCACTTCTTTTTGTTTTGCCGCATTTAACCGACTTTATATGAGATCATTTTTCAACATTTTAGAACTTGAAAATGCTCCACGTACCTGAATAGCTTTTGGTATACAATAACGCTCTAGATCACTGGACAAAATATGTCAAATTTATGTCCACTGTCAAAAACATATTCTTTAGGTTTAACTTTATTCGAATAATAATCATTTTTATAGTTTCCAAGAACTGTGCTAAATACTTTATTTTAATAATTCACTATGTAGATTTAAAATATACACAGTGGTGGGCGCAATAACAAAAAGGAGCCCCTATATCCCCCATCACCTGGTTTTAACAATATCATAGCAAATATATCTTTCTTTTCAAAGCAGAGTTAAATTTCTACCTTTTTTACATCCCTGATTTTTTTTGTTTTTTTCCTTAGAGAAGATAAATAAAAATATATATAACTTTCTGCTCTAGATTATATTTGAAAATTTCCTCAAAGAAGATACATTAAGATGGTGTTCATCTTATTTTTTGGTGAAAATAAGCTATTAATTTCTTCTAAATATTTACGTATTTTTTATAGTTTTACTAGTATAAAAGCAGACTGGAATTTTTCCTTCAATTATTCACCTGCTGTGATCCAAACTATTACAGTCCTTGGGTAAATCAGGCAATTTTGTCTTTTGAGAGGGTGGATAATTGTGTCATGAGCAAATTATTTGGACAAATGCCAAATGGCATTATCCAGTAAATTATAATCAATAGGTGCTTATTTAATAAATTATTTGTCCAGAGAATAGAGCCCCATGTGAACAAATAGTCAAGGATTCTGTGTGACCTCCCTTTATGCCGTGACTTGCTTTGTGAATTGGAAAAATCAGTTAACCTCCCAGTGCTTCAGTTCACTCGTCTATGAACTGAGAAGAGTAACATTTGCCACCTAACTCACCAGTAGTTTGTGAAGGTTAATGAGCTTCAGAGTTTTATAAAGTGTCTTTTTTTGTTGGCCCAGAAGACTCTTGAAGAGTACTAAGCATCACTGCCATTTTTTTTTTCCTTACAGATCCAGTAAATTTTCCTCTGAAAGACCCATAATATTACAAAATATGTGAGAAGATACTTCTAGCAGCATTATCCCACATCTATCATGAGAGGTTAAGGATAGTTTCAACAACACTGCTCTTGAACCAGATTCCCATAACTCATATTATTAGGGTCCGAAACATTTGTGGCCCAATAACACATGCTTGTTAGACAGAGTTTTTCTAAATTCAGCTTAAAATATTTTAGTTCTGGGTGCCTGGGTGGCTCAGTTGGTTGAGCGACTGCCTTCGGCTCAGGTCATGATCCTGGAGTCTCCGGATCGAGTCCCGCATCGGGCTCCCTGCTCGGCGGGGAGTCTGCTTCTCCCTCTCCCACTCCCCGTTTGTGTTCCCTCTCTCGCTGTGTCTTTCTCTGTCAAATAAATAAATAAAATCTTTAAAAAAATATATTTTAGTTCTAATCAATTTTGTCAAAGCCCTATCATATCTTGACAGAGTTTTATGAGTTGAGTATTAAAAAGAAAAAAGTTTATCCAGGGACCAAATGCACCTGTTCGTCATTGCCACACTGAATGAACAATATTAAGGTCATGAATGAAATCCACAAAAGTAAGATGATTGGCTGTTAGTGGAAAAATCTGTACATCACTCTCCATTTTCTGAAACAGTTTTGCCAAAGCTCTGCTTGAGATAAAGAAGAATAGCCCAAATTTGTAGGATCCTGGACTTCAGACGTGATGTTACAAATCCTGTTTCGTGGATTTTAATTAATTTTGTACTATTTTATGCATTTTTAAATTTGAGTGAGGAAAAAAATCACATAGTTTTCATGCTGTTAAAGGAATTTAACTTGGAATTTTAGAAAGATGACATTGCATAAGCTATTTAATGAACATTTCTTAAATTAGGGGGCATCATTTGACTTCAGATATTATCTTCTATTACACTTTATATCCGGACAATTGGTATATGTAAAAAAATCATACATCTTTCTTACTTTATTTCAGAAGCATAATAAAGGAAAAGCTAAAAGGGAAAATACAAAATACATACATTTTGCTCTATTTCTCTTTCAATTGGAGAAACAAACTATATAAAACACCTAGAGGAATTCTTCAATTATACCTGTATTTTTCCCTGAATATGGAAATCAGAGAAATTATCTATTATATTTTCAGTCCTAAGTAGTAAGAGTGTAAATCATTTGAAAATTTACAGGAAAAAAAATCCAAAATAATGTTAGAAGTTTGGGGGCATCCCCCATCCAAAGACTGTTTCTGGTGGGGAATTCATTTCTTTGGCCTCACAAAATGATGTGATATATAAAGATAAAACTGAGAAAGTGTAAAGATTATCAATATATTAACATGTTGTTCTTTCTTCTTCCCCAGAAATACAAACTATTTTCCTAGGTGGCAGCCAGCCTGCATCCCCAAGTCTTCGTGGATACATACAGAAGGCACTTAACTGGAACAACCAAATACATTTTCTTGCTCCTTCAAGAAAAGGTGTGAGGAATTGGTCTCCTAAAGCACATTCAGGTATTATAACTGTTGAGACTAGATAGACCGACAGCCAGAGAGTTTACACAGGCATCCTCAATTTAGAGCAGTTCCTTTTGAAAATGCAGAATTTATCTTTAACATTCTTTCTCCTCTTGGGGAAATGTAATGCAATGGTTCCCACATGCCAGTTCTCAGGCCAAAGCTGGTTTTGAGCAAGTCTTCACAATGCAGGACAAAATGAGAAAAGTAAGACAAGATTTTTATGTATGTGAAGGTAAAGTTGTCAACAATACTGTATTGTAAACATAAAACTTTTAGTCTAAGAATCTGCCCTTCTTAATTTTCTGTGATAAAGTGACTCTTTCATAAAATAATGGTAAAGTGGGATAGATTTTTTTTTTTTAAATAATGTCCTTACTTGGTAAAATAACAAGTTAGAAAAACTACATTGTTGCTGGCCCTCTCTTAGTCTCACCTTTTAGAAAAATCACTGATGTCTGAAATCCAAAAGTCTAAGACTTTTTGGTTTTCAGTGCCCTTACAATTCTTTCAGACAACCAAAGAAAGCGAGATTCATAAAATCATTATATGTATAACTTAGAAAAATTTTATCATTATCTAGAACATATTAATATGAAAAATAACAAATGACATATACATTATCTGTAATATTCCTAAAAAATTTTAAATGAGCAAATTTGGTAGGTGATATGTAAATTTGGTGCCTCTTTTTTTTTAATAAATTACAATTGTTTTTAATCATATGTAACCTGTGATTGATATAAGATTTCTTTAAAAATATATGACCAAAAAAAAAGATTATTTGGGGGAAATATGAACACTATATTGTAAATTAATCAGAAATTACTGCCAAGAAGCCAAACCAGCCCAGACAGTGCATAAATGTCCTCCGACCACTGTCACTGGGGGGTGCAAATCAAAGACCCCCGAGTAGCCGACTAGAGTATTTGCCAATTATCTGGATGCTCTTTTTGGAATGAGGCATTTCAGAATGAAGCTTACCAATTTTTTATAACAATTCTGTTTTTGGTAAAGGAAGAGAAATTTCTGTGGCTCATATTCTGGATATTTTCTAAAAGCTTAACAAATACCTGGTAGAATTTGAGCAACTCCCTAATATCATTGAGCACCTTCATTACAAGGTTGTTGTTGCTGTTGTTGTTGTTGGTTTTCCCAGATTTATTTTAGTAAGTTCCCATGCATCATATGAAACCTCTCGTAGCAGTATGGCTATTTTCATATGAAAAATAACCCACTGCAAATCATCACAACTTTCTAGATAATTACTGTTGACCGACATCTGCCCGGAGGAGTTGCTAAAGCAGAGTCCTTGCTGATCCCTGAATGACAGTTTTATGAGGCCACATGTTTTGAAATTTGTATTAAGTTTATGGGTTTGTTTTCTCCCTGTATATGCAAAACTTGGTTACACTGTGGAATCTTTGCTGGGATAAACTTTATCTGCATATTTTTGGTCTCCACAGACCAAAAATGTTAGTGCTGGAAAATTCCTGGACAGTGTTTTTAGAGGTACATGGCTATAAAAGAGAAGTATTTCCTTCTTTTTACTGCTTGACTTAGCAAAAATAAACTCATTTTAGTTTTATAAAATGCAGGCAAGAATTCAATTCAATTATTTTTACTTTAAACGATTTAATCTTTTGCCTTTTCATAACCTTTTAGTATTATCTTTTAATAAAGAGAATAGGCTACATAATGGTACTTTTGGCATTGCAAAGAGGTTTTGAAAATATCATTTTCAACCCAATACATATTGCACGCTAAGTACATGGACAGGAAGTTTGGTTTGGAGAATAATTATATCAGGCTACCAATCAGAAGGCTGAATGTGCTGGTCTTCATTCTTTCGCTGACTTCATTGTTTTTCCAAGTTTATTGCGCTACCCATGGTTTCTCACCTATGAGAAGGGACTACTTAGAAATAAAACACAGAGAGAGAAAGAAACAGAGACATTTTAGAATTTTATTTACGTTAACAGTAGACTTCACATTTTCCCTAGAATTTAATGATCTACAAATCCATTGGGAGGTCTGATCTCAAAATAATAATCAAATATGAGAGAATGGCCATATTAAATAAATCTGTGCTTCTGTAATATTTCTATGATAAGACTGAAAAAATATTAACCTATGAGAAGATATTTCTTTCATCTAGAGAGTTCTCTGTATATTTTTCTTTTTTGTCAGTTTAATTTTAACTTGCATATTTAGTGTTGGAGGAAAAATATTTTTTTGGTGTGAAATAAATCAGTTCCATCAAGGGGCATTGGTATTAGGTACTAAGCAGTCAAATGGGCTCATTTTCATAAGCACAAACACAGCCATTTAGCTATCTTGTCTTCTAAAGGAATTCTGACCCAGATGACTCCGTTTCCTTGAAGAAGGGACTAAGGGGGCCAAATTTACCGCGTGCAGCCTATTTGACTCAGTTAGCTCTGCCACTGCATTTTGATGGGAGTCTTTTTCTCATTTGACCTTACTGATAAGGCAGCAAAGAAAGAAATATATTTCCAATGTTAATTCTCAAGGAAGAAACTTTTTCTTTCTCTTCCTCAAAAACACTAGTATGATATTGCCCTAAGGATATGTAAAATTCCACTCAGCACAAGAGCTAGAATGTTCTGGAAGTTCCAGGAGTTATACTTTGTATGTCACACTCTCAAGTACAACTGGGATACTCCCTCACCCCAGACATGCGTTTAAGAAAAAGAGGCAATTTACAGGAGACTTGAAGGTCCTCATAAGATTTCATCCTTTGTCCTCTTACTGTATATCAAAGGCTACAAAGTTGAAGTTTGGTGATATGTATTGGTCTGTGATTACTAGGAATATTACTTTGCTAGGGCTGCCATAACAAAGGACCACAAACTAGGTGGCTTAAACAACAGAAATGCACTGTCTCGCAGTTCTGGGGGTAGAAGTCTGAGATCAAGGTGTCAGCAGGGTTGTTCCTTCCGAGGGCTGGGAGGAAGAGTCTGTCCCAGGCCTCTCGTCCAGCTTCTGGTGGTTTGCTGGCAATCTCTAGCATTCTTTGGGTTGTAGAGGCATCACCCTGATCTCTGCTTGTATGCTCACATGGTATTCTTGTGTGCACACCTGTGTCCAAATTTCCCCTTTCTATAGGGATAGTCATATTGGGTTACATCCCACTCTTATGACTCATCTTAACTTGATCATCTGCAAAAACCCTATTTCTAAATAAGGTGATATTCACCATAACTAGGGGTTCTGACTTAAACATCCTTTGAGGGGGACACAGTTCAGCTCATAGCACCGTGTCTATCTAATCTGACATTTGCATTTCAATCCTATCACACTCTGAGAATATGGCACAGACTAGACTATTGGAATTTTTCTATAAGGATTACATATATAAAAAAGAACAGAACAAATAAGGGAAGGTTAGGGAAAGCATCAAAATAAAATCAACTTACCTGATTTTAAATATTTGAATATTTACCTTCTTCTAGATTAAATACTTTTGGAATATGTCTCTACATATATGTCATATTCCTTCTCACCTAATGAGCTATGTATTAACAGAAAGCTAAATTTTGGCAAAACATTGATGTTTTCTCAATCTATCCATTCTAACAATCAAAGGCAGCCTATGCAATGGGTGTTTGTTTCTCTACTAATCTTATGTATACATTCATAATGACAAATGCAGAGTAGAGGAAAACCTCAATGTAAATAACACATTAGATATTTAGTTCGTAGATAAACAGGCCATGACTGTACTGAATCCACTGGTTTTCTTTCCAATCACTCTGCCATATTAACCGATTTCTCTACTATTGATTGAATCAGCTGTGCAGACAATCCGATTTTGTTGTTAAGACAGCTGAAAACAGCAGATTGACTCTTTTTGATCTGTTTCATATAAACGCAATTATTGTCAATGTGTTCTCAAATCCTCCATGTGACTGCAGAACAGATGGAATTTTTTTTTCAAATTTTACTAACAGCAAAAACTAAAGTGGGCTCTAGAATTGATTTGCCTAATAATAACAAACTTTTGGCTCGACAATTTTAGGAATGCAACCTAAGAGCCATAAAAACCTCAAGATAGCCTAACTTGACTATATCTGGAGCTAAGTTGATCTAGGATTAATGAGATAATGCTTGGGAGATAGTTTTTGGTTTTGTTTTAAGCAGCAGCATTGGTTTTGGCATAGAGCAATATTAGGGAAATATGAATCTCCGACATTCCAATGAGCCATGTGTTGCTCCCGATTTTTCGTCTACCAAAGTGGTGAGTAGGGTGTTCTTGTTCTATTGTGTTTACACTTATTCGGTTAAAGTATGTCCCTGAGTGAAGACCAATGATAGCACTGGGTACTTAGCACCTTTCCTTGCTCTCCAAGTGCCCTGCAAATATCATCTCATTACTCTTCAAAACCATCCAGGCAAGAAATCATACATCTCGTCTCAAAAACAATTCTTGAAAACAAGAATTTATATCCTCCAATAAGAGTGTACACTATATATGTGCTTAAAATTGTCCCTCTAGTTTTTATTTCGGAAATTTCGTCAGTGAGTGGGCAATTAAAAAACAAACAAACAAACAAACATCTAAACGAGACATAAAGCAACACAATATCGAGAAGGTATTTGTGGGCTACTCTCCCACATGTTTGTTTTAGAAATTAACATTAAACCTTCAAATAACAATAGCTTGGTGTGATTTTCTGTGAAGCAAACATAAAGCTTTAAGTGTTTAACCATATTAAAGACTCCTTTTCTATTTACATAATGATATATCATGTTTATCTTATTAGCACTGTAAAGATATTAGTAGCCATGCATAAATAGAGCTCAGATGAAAAGATACTTCATTTCAGAATCACTAATCTATGTTAATACCATTTTGGTCAAGGTCCTATAGCAGCTGTTAGAATTTCAACCCCAATAGGTCAGAGAAAGAAGATGGGAAAATCCTAATAAAATGTTGTTAGAAGCTACAGGTGGGAAATAAAGAAGCTCTTGTGACCTATAATCTTATTCCCTCATAAAGTCACCAAAAAGAGCACAGCAGCTTCTGCAGTTGAAATTAGACAACACACTAGTGGCTTTTCAATCTCAACTTCTACAGTTCGATGTTATCATTTTCAGTGAAGAACAAATGAAGGATACAGCAGCTCTGCCCAAGATGTTCTCTCTGGGTTTAATCAGCCCACTCAACCACATGAGTAACTCTGCCTTAACAGTATTTTATTCCCATTTATAAACAACGTAGGTGTTCTGCTGGCTTGTTCATAAACAAACATTAGATTCTCAACGTGCTCTATTTGAGTTTTATCACTTTTATGCCAAATGTATCTGAAGAAAAGAATTTTCTTTTAAACATTTAATACTAGGTCAGATCAATTTTAAAATGGGAGCTGTCATAAGATAATAAAATCTACGCGTGGCATCAGCCTAGGTAGAGTGCCGAGTTCTTCATATACAGTCCCACCATATTGGTACTCTGTAAAACAAAACAAAACAAAAACAAAACAAACAAACAAACAAACAAAAAACAAGAAAACACGTAGCAAAAGGTTATAGGCAAGTGTGTGACCAAATGAGCAGAGTGTGGTAATTGTGCTCTTTCAGTACGGTGCCTCCTGCCGAAAGGGTAGGAGGCTTTGACTTGGCCCTGTCATTACCGCCATTGGCAGTGGTGGAAAGTTCCTACATTTCTACCTCATATAACTGGACCTTGAGGGATAACTGGCTTGTTACTTCATTTTGCTTAGAAGAGTATGTGACTTGAATTTTCTTTGGCCCCAAAGAGAAAAAGAACACTTCCTGAAAGATCGCCATTGACATATTTTTCTTCCTTTCATAAAACTAAGGTTTTATGCTTTTCCTCTTTGATTTAAGGAGAATATTTAGCAAAACATAAAATAATAGGGCTGAGAAAAAAAAAATTCCTGGGGGAATATCTAAGAAAGGGTAGACAGCCATTTTCTGTTTCCTTTTTCTCCCCATTTATAAAAAGCATCTCTCTAGTTATTACATCACATCAAAGTTAAATATTTTTAAATGCTTGATGAATACTAAAATGGTTTTTTAAAAAATGGGTCCAAACAATCAATTCTCTAATTGCTGGCTTGAAAAAGATACAATAAGTTACTTGTGTTCAGGATAACACAGCCTTTTTTATACAGATTAACTATTTTTACCTAAAAGTTCATCATGCAGTGGAGAGAGCAAAATTTAATATTGTTATTTGAAGAAGACAAAATTTTACAGATTTAATTTGCGACCAATCATTTGCATAATGTTAAGGTTTGGATTTAACATAAGCTTGAGATTTGTCATATGCAATTTCTGTTTATAGGACAACTTGTTTAAGAATAGTTGACTCTGTGAGCAGTTTACTTGACAAATTATGTCAAATATTTGCTTTCTGAAATCCTGAGAATTGGTTGAGTATAATTGTGTTTCATGTTGGCAAAAAATAAATAAATATGGGACTAAGGATGTCCTATCATTAATTTGTCAGAAAAGCAAGTTGTCATTTCTGAAAATTTAATGTCATTGAAGCGCCATCTCCAATAGCAAAAGAGCACTATTGCTAATAGACTTCAGAGCTCGAAATAAATAAATCTTTGGAATCCTGTTGCATCTCTTGGGGTGTGACATTTGACAGTCTTTTATAGCACAGAACGAAACAAGTTTGTGAGCTGGAATTCAATTGTGGCGTATTGATTCCTTGCATCAGTCATTATTCCCTGCTGATTGACAGCTGAAAATTGGTTACGTTAAGTATTTCATATGTTATATTGGCTGACATTTGCTTGCCTGCTCCTGTGTCAATATTGTTGTAAAGATCTCCAGCTTTATGAGATAGCAATAGACACTGACTGTGGCTTTTGTGTGATGTTCCAGTGTTTTTCCTGACATAATTTAAGACATATTAAAAACCAGCAGCATCTTCCCTCTTGAGAAGCTTAATGCCAATATTATTGTCTTCCAGGGGAAGATCATGTATGCTCATAATCGGGTGCTAATTTCCACCCGTACGCTCATGTTTAGGCATTAGGCACTATAACTGTAAAATTGAGCCTTCTTGATTGATTCATGTCAAGCCTCATCTCGGCTCCTGCAGGGGAAGTCATCCGGCTGACCCTTTTTACACTAAAAGAAGAGATTTGTGTTCCTTTCTTTCACCTGGAACCATCAAATTGACTGAATAATCTGTAATACATTAGTGCTGACATTTGTTAGGGGAGAATTAAACAAGACACAGTAATCATCCCCTAGAATAAAAATTGTGTTTGATTTCCAGCAGAGTTCTATTAAAGCGATGACATACTCAGTCTCTTCCAAGGTGGAAAATCGTGAATATTCTCTGCATTAATGAATCAAGTTAACACATTAATTGCTTCTAGGACCTGGTTCTCCAATATGAGTGTTAAAGGATAGGAAGGCCCTGGTGCATGGTCAATACATATTTGTGATCAAGGTGAGCTTCTTGTGGAAACAGAATTTTAAAAGATTCTTATTGTCTTTTTTGCTTTTGCTAGTCTGAGATGTAAAAAGTTGTATTGTTCTCTGAGGTATATAAAATTAATCCAAAAATGGCCTATTATCTCCTCTTCAACTCACTTGAGAAATACCACAAAACAATTGGGTGAGGTAAGTACCCAATTACTAAACTTGATTCCTGGTGTTCATTATGTTGCTTCAGTTTACAATATCTTTGAATTCAGATAAAGAAGTGTCCTTACATCTCCCTCTTCCTGTTGTAACCCGCGTAGGAATCATTTGAAGCTGTTCTTGAACAACTGTATTTCATATTCACTGGTCTTCATTCAAGGCACCTGCTCATCAACCACGACTGTCAGCACAAAGCAGAATCGTATTACATTCCTTAGAGCTCACATGTGTGTGCTCTGGAAACACCAGTGTTTTATAGCTAACTTGCATAGGACTCATTTTCAAGATGATTCGTTCATAAGTGATTATGTGAGTGTGTTTTCCATTATGAGTTCACACTTCTCAGAAGTACCACTTAAAAACAGACCTTTTCCACTTTTGACTATATTTGTTGAAGCGGTTGTCAAGTTAGTTAATTGGGGTCATTTCAAAGTGCTAACGTGCCTGTACTCTACATACTCCAAGCCATGTGGAACAATTTTGGGAAGAGAACGGAGCAGGTTTTGCAAGTAAATAATACAGAGAAGACAGAATTTTCCTCTCCCTTCAACGATTGTAAAGGACTCTAGAAACTTGTTAAAGTTAAATGGACAATCCATGAACTAGTAGGGATTTGTTGGTTTCACTTCCTTTAGTGTGGGAGATTTAGAAGTTTGTTATCTTGCAGATGGCATATATCTGTCCAAGAAACTTCATGAACAAACAAAACATGGAGCCTATGCCAACACCTTGTTAGGCAATAAATCTACTAACATGAAGACATGAGACTTGCTCTCATGGAGTCCATGGTTTTCTGGGAGAGATAGAATGACACGCTTACAAAAAAAAAAAGAAAAACTGGTTTAAGTGTTAAAAGAAAAAATCTGTACAAAATGTTCTTTTAATACATTGTTGATGACCTAACTAGTTTGCACTCCAATTTTGTAAATAAAAGCACATGCATTCATATTTTAGTATCATTTTTGCACCTTACAGAGGAAAACTAGAGTGTGAGAGTGATATATAATTTATGGAATCAGGATCAGGATCAAATATTTGACAGTTTATCTAGTGTCCATGAACCTATTTGTTGACAGAAGCACTTGCTCTAATGGAGAACATCCCCCTCTGCCTTATAAGTCTCCATAAAGGCACTTTTGAGGGAAGTACGGGAAGCTCTTCAGTCGCCAATTATCCCCTCACCTTGCAAAGCATAGTGAGGAGCTTCAAAGACAATACATGTTTTCACTGAAACTACAAACTAGATCAAGGTCAAGATAATCTATTCTATCCTCAGTAACTGTAGAACAACACAAAAGAACACTAAACTTGGGACCAGAAGCCAGATCCTTCTGGCCTAAATTTCTGACCTGGAAAAGAAGTTTGGGCTACCTAATTTCTGATATTATTCCTAACCCCAAATCCAAGGATAATTTCACATATCACATTTAAAAAGATATAAATAAATCTAAATGGAAAAGAGGGTATAAATGTAGTTAAAACCATTTGCGATAAGGAAATTTATGATTTATTAACATATGAGTAAATTGAAGATAGGTAACTGTAATTTGTCAAACACTGCCAAAAGGCAGAAACATGAAGGTAAATAAGACCAAGTCTCTATCTTGTGTGTTTGTGTGGGCAACAGGAGGAGAGCAGGAAAGGAAACCAAGTCACACAGTTCAATCAATCCTATTTTAAAAAGCACATATAGGGGCATCAGGCGCCTATACGTGCTTATGGTCAAGCATCTGCCTTCGGCTCAGGTCATAATCCCAGGGTCCTGGGATCAAGCCCCTCGTGGGGCTCCCTGCTCAGAGGGGAGTCTGCTTCTCTCTCTCCCTCTGCCCCTCCCCCCTGCTTGTTCTCTCTCTCTCTCTCTCTAATAAATAAAATTTAAAATAAAAATAAAAAATAAAAAGCATGTATAAATTCCTAGGGCAGCTCAGTGGAGGTAGCAATTAATCACATGGAGAACAGGAAAGGTGAGAGCCAAGTGAAATTTAGTTGGGTAGACATTAAAGAATGTGTAAGATTCCCAAGGTGGCCAAAGTGAAAATGAACAGGTACTCTAAGAAGACAGTTGTAATTGGTCAATATCCCTTTGCCGAGAACATAATCTCTCTAAATAGTCTAAGCAAAAAAGAAGTTAAAATAGGGAGTTATTTAACTTTTAAACCTATAGGAGGACAGAAGAAAAGTCTGAATTGAGCTTTCAGCAATGACTTTCAGAGTCATACCAGAGCCAGGCCACAAAGGAACTGCTCTTTTTTTCCTACAATCAGGAACTCCTTGGCCAAGAATGCATTGTGACTCCCCCTATTAAGGAAGTAATGCATAAACCACCAGACCAGGAAACCAATGTTGGCATGGAAACTCCAAAAGGGCGGGGATCGTGGTGTGCTCTGTCCACTGTTACACCCTATGGACCCATAAGAGTGTCTGACATGTGATAGGTGCCCAATGAATAGGTTAGATGAGTTGAATAAGTGAACTGTTATCTCTACTAGTTCCAGAACCATGCCATGCCTAGTATGTCTCACTCCAACCAATGAATTCCCTGAAGCTGGCCTCTCAATACCCACCAAATTGAAGAGACACTCTTGATCACTAATGTTGACAAGAGAAAGAAAATTCCTTCCCAATACTGCTTGTTAGCCAAGACAATTGATATTTCAGAAGCATGGCCTCTGCCTTACTTTGGCTTTCGATCTCAAGTAACTGCATTGGGTTGGCAGGACTTAGTCGCATCTAGCACCTACTGTGAAAGGAGCCTGAAGGCTTTTAGCTTTTTAGCCTCTTCAGCGTAGAACAGCATAAGAGAGGTAAACAGTCCATCCGTTTGGCTCCTAACATCCACGCTTCTTACGTTACATAAACTTAATAACAAGGAGAATAACAGCATTCTCCCATTCATCATCCACCTAAAGTGAATGGAAATGAAAATGTTCCAGCCCCTATTAGAAAGTGGAAGAGAGACAGTAAAGTATCCTCCAGAATGAGAAGTTACTTTGAGACCAAAAATCAAAGCAAACCACTCCATACTCTTTACAGAGTTTTATTTAGGGTCACTTACTGACAGGTGGAGGAGGATCTGGCAGATACATGATCCTAGGGCTACACAGCTACTCTCCACAGCCACTCTTCACTCGGTCTGGACCTTAACCCACAGCTTTTATAGAGTAAGGGGCATTGCGGTAAGGTAGTTACCTAAAGTGGCACCATCTGTGTGCCAGGCATGTCTACTAGTTATCTAAACTGGAGCCTCTGTGCACCAGTCATCTCTACTAGTTACCTAAAGGGGAGCCTTCTGTGGGCCACTTGAGGGAAGATTGAAGCAAGCCTTCCTGCGTTAGGAAGACATTAACCTCCATGGGACTTAGAACACATAGTCCTGAGGGAAGCCATTGTATGGACATGACCAAAATGGACAGTCAAGATGGAGTCAGCGTTGTCAGCACTTCTACAACCCCCTCTCAAATGGTAGATACAGTTTTATCCATTACTTATGATTATCTCTGATCATTTATTTTTTTCTTCTAATTAAATTAGAATCCTGTCTTATTATCTTATAATCCATGTACTAAAGAAAAAAACTCAAAAACCACAATCATTCACTATAGAAAAGATGACAGAAAAAGCAGAAAGAAGAATAAGTGGGATTCAAAAATTCAGTCATGTAAAATGTGGGGTCAGGTGAAATTAGTGAATGACTGGAGTGAGCCAATACCACCGTGGATGTCTATTCTCCCGTAACAATCAGTAGAGAGAATGTGTGTCATGTCCCAACTGTGATTTTGAGGACTTCGGCAGTGATTCCAGTCATCCTGATAGAGGGAAACAGGGCCAGGGAAACACCAAGGATAGAGGGCCTCGCCCTGCACCCCAAGCCTCCAGAGATGGCGTGGCTGGCTACGTCTTCATTAGGGCCTCATCTATCTACCCCTTGGGTCTCACTTTGCCACACACACAGAAGAAAAGAACTATATTTGCACGCCTTTTGAAAATAGGGGCTGCATGGGAGATGAAGGGCAATAGCTGATGTCATTATATCTGAAATCCTTTTATTGTGGGGACATTTTTCATGTGTGCTTTTCTTTTTCTGTATAGGTAGACACCATGGAGAGTAACAACAGTCTTCATTTCTGTAAATGATGATGAATTCAGAGTTGGAACATGGTAAGTTTCTTCCTCTAGTTGTCAGTGCATGTTCTCTTTGCTCTCAGCCATAACACCCAAATGATCACCGTTGTTTTACAAGGAAGAGCAACACAAACTTTAATTCCGGAAAAATCCATCTCCATGGGTTGAGATGTAATATTCCGTGGGCATGTAAATACGAGCTGGTATCCTGGAGGACCTCTGGAAGGCAGATATTCTCTTCCCTGTCTGTGATGTGTAGTGATAAGCTGATTAAGAAAGTCCTCAGACTGTTCCTGTTCCTAGTCTTCCACCCAATCACCTGTCCAAAATATTATCCAGTAAACAGTCCTTTCTCTGGCCAAGTCTCCTTTTAGAAAACTGCTGCTAAAGATTCTGTTGCTGGGAAGATTTGCTGGTAAGGGCCATTTCTGAACACAGCTATAATGCTGGAATCATCCACCTCTGGCTGGGGAAGCATATAATTCACAATGATCTGTAAACTAGTGGGCTGAGTTTATGGGAATCCTCTATTAGGCCATTGGTAAAAGTGGAGAGAAAGACAGCAAGTCTGCAAAAATAGGTACAATATGAGTAAAAGACACCTTTTCAAGCAATTTATTTGTGATTTTAGAAAGTGTTCAAGGTTGATCTCATTTAAACAACGTCAACCTGCTGCCTACTTCCAATTGCATGGCTTTCTGATAAGGTGAATGATAGGGAGCCAGGACACAAGGTGTCACTTGGTGTCTCATAGCCAGGTGTTCAATACCTGCCAGTAGCATGCCAGCAGAATAATTATTATCACAGAAAGCCTTACTCCAAACTCTAAGAGGCCTGGACTGTGATTTTGCTATTTGGCATTGCCAGAGTCTTCATACATTTTTCTAATCTTCAAGCACCATTATATCAAGTGAGAAAGGTGCTTCCACTGCAGCCTGGACAAGCTGAAGAGGCTTCTATTTCTCTGGAACCCACAAAAGTTGGCAGCCTGAAGAGATATTCAGTAAATGGGTTATAAAAACACAAGTACGGTTTAAATTGCCTCTAAATCTAAAGAAGCCCAACAAGCATTATGCCTTCCTTTTTTTTTTTTTTTAAGATTATTTATTTATTTATTTGAGAGAGAGAGAGAGAGTGAGAGAGAGAGAGCGTGCAAGAGGGGGTAGGGTTAGAGGGAGAAGCAGACTCCCCGCCGAGCAGGGAGCCCGATGTGGGACTCGATCCCGGGACTCCAGGATCATGACCTGAGCCAAAGGCAGTCGCCTAACCAACTGAGCCACCCAGGCGCCCATGCCTTCCTTCTTAATGTTAGTTGATGTAAAGTCTTGCAAGTGTTCTTTAATGTTTGAGGAGACTACCTTACATGCTGTACTCTGTTGGATCTCCACACGCTTCACTGAATTTTTATGGCGTGCCATTCTCACCCTCTTGCGTGCATGCGTCTTACCTACACGTTGGCCATAATTCTCTCCTGCCCACATAGACATCAACAAAGTGGGCCAGCACGATACCCTATGCAATGGTGAGAAGGCAAGTGTCCCTGCAGAATAAATTACGACAAAGAGCCAGAAATGTGACATACTGAAGTAATGCAGTTATACTATGGTCACTGAGAGATGAAAACAAATTGTTTCTGGAATTCTCTGCCTCTTTGGATAGAGAAACTCCAATTTGCCAGCTAAATTGTTACTTGCCTGGTGCCAGAAATTAGGTTGATGTTCTTCAGGAAAGAGACAACTTCTGGAGCAGCTATTGACACTGGAGTTAACACATGACTGAATTTGTAATAATCCACCAATTAGCAGAGGGAATAAAATCATCTAATGACCTGATAGTATATGTAGGCCCAAGTAAGAGCTGAAGAAATGGCAATACCTAGGAGTAGGAGGGGGGCTTTGAGAGCTGGCCCTCTGCATCTGCCCCACCGTTAACCACATTCTATCACAGATAGTCACATCTAAGTTGGAAACTGAGATTGAAGGTCTGGAAAGAGGTTTCAGAAAAACTGGCACTTGTTATTATGTGAGGTATTTGTAAGGTACTCAAACAAAGCATGGCTGGACTTGTAGTCTGGGTTGGCGTGTGAGATACTCAGGGTCATTTGAATCCTCGTAATGTCCCTCTTCTAATTTGCGGATCACGGTCTTTCCCAATAAGCGCTCTAAAATTTACAAGGAATCTTGGACAAGTTCAGAACATGACCTATATTATAATTCAGCAATTCTGAATCAGACTGGACAATATATTTAAACAATTTCAACCAGAGATTGTAAGTGATGATTCTTTAAGGACATCCATGGCCGGGGGAGGGATGGGGAGGGGGCACCTGGATGGCTCTGTTGGTTAAGCATCTGCCTTCGGCTCAGGTCATGATCCCAGAATCCTGAGATCGAATCCCACATTGGGCTCCCTGCTCAGCATGGAGCCTGCTTCTCCCTCTCCCTCTGCCCCTCCCCCTGCTCATACTTTCTCTCTCTCTTTCTCTCAAATAAATAAATAAAATCTTCAAAAAATTTTTAAAAAGATAAGGACATCCATGGATGATCTCAGACTGAGATATTATCTCAGTCTGAGAACTTACAAACCTGAATTTTAATTTCTTCTTTAAAACCACCAGAATGTTTCAAAGCAGCTACGCTAAACCAGTCTTTGCATTCCTCATTTTTTCCATAATGGTCCAATGAAGCAGCTGTGTGGTGTGCCAATGCCTTACCTTCTGTGGGCATGTCTTCCGGTCTGTCTCAGAGGATAATTTTAAAGATTTATATTTATTTGAGGGGGGCGCTGAGGAAGAAGAAGAGAGAGAGAGAATCTTAAGCAGACCCCCACACACACTTACCACCTGCTAAGCGCAGAGCTGGATGCTGGGCTCAATCTCATGACCCCAAGATCATGACCTGAGCAGTAATCAAGAGTTGGACACTTGAGCCATTCAGGTGCCCCATCTCAGAGGATAATTGTAGATATTGCTTTATCTCTATATGACATGGATAGCCAGACTCTCGTCTTTTAATTAATGAGATTCAAACCCAACCAGACATTGTTTTCAGTGTTTTATTTTAGAATCTTTTCTTTTATTGAAAATATAGGTCTATTTTCAGGAAAAAAATAATATTATATAACTTTAGACAAAGGTTTTTATAGCTGTTTATTATTCTATTTTGGTTGATGACATATTGTTTGCCAAAGAGTTTATATTTGTAATACTGAGGTATGATCAATCAACTTATACTCCTTACTGGGAGCCTTATAGAGAGAAGATTTTCTCAACATTCAGTGAGATGGGAGTGGATAGAGAAAAGTAACATAGTTGGCAAAGAGATAAATTACATCTTTAAGGCCTTACCTTCATAGATGTCCTCTCATTCTACTTTTGTGGAGATTATACTCCTGAAAGTCATCTGAGAGCCCATATCATCTAACCCTTTAGTTTACAGCAAAAGAAGTGAGGCTGCACCCCACCCAATTAAACACTTCATTACATACTGTCTTATTCTCTAATTGCCTCTTGCACTATTACATTTCTAACAAGACTGTAAGCTCTTTGATAGCAGAGATAATTATCTTCTGTGTTTTTTTATCTCCCTCACAGCTCTTAATACTTGTTGATTAAATGATTGATTTAATCAAGGATACTCTCTTTTTTATCCCTTATGCTTCTAAGATCACTGGTCGGGTCACAGATTGAAGCACTCATGGCAGAAGATATTGTTAGTATATAAAGAATTCTAGGTCCTTCGGATATAGTGTACTTGGTTAATAAGGTAACTAAATAAAGTCAAATGACTTCAATAATTAATGGAATAAAAATCAAGAGGAAGGATTACAAAAGGAATTTGTAAATTCGAACACGCATTAGTTTTCCAAGACAGTGATCATGATACGGATGGACTTTTGTTCACTACAAAATTGCTAGAAAATGAAAAAAAAATTGCTAGAAAGTTATAAAATCCACTTACTATTTAAATAGAAAATGTACGTGTCTATGTACATGTAGATACAGAAACATATATAAGGAGTCCAGACTGCTTTGCATACTTTCCATCAAGTACTGCACCTAGGAAATCAATAGCTTAAGATTGGTCCCGGTATACATACATGCCTTAGGTATTTAACAGAAAGTTCATAGAAGTATAAAATGATAATCTCTTCAAACTTGTGAGAATTTGTATTTTATAAATGAAAACACCGAGGCATAGGTATATCCAAATACTTTGATGCTTTGTCCAAGTGCACACATTTATTAAATAAATTTATA
Organism: Mirounga leonina; assembly: GCF_011800145.1. Taxonomy (NCBI): domain Eukaryota; kingdom Metazoa; phylum Chordata; class Mammalia; order Carnivora; family Phocidae; genus Mirounga; species Mirounga leonina. Next base: position 10,066,578 of record NW_023270702.1, read on the forward strand.
GTCAGCCTGAATTGGTCACTTTAATGCTTCTCCTATGCACTATGAAGGCCATGTAGCTGTCTTGTATTTGAAGGAGATGTTTTTAATAAACACTGAACAAAACTGAAAATAGTCACCCTCTATTACATTATTGTTAATTACATAAATGTTAATTTCATTTGTCACTTAGTGAGTTGCTTGAAGACAGAGATTCTGCCTTAATCTTTTTAACTTTCATTGTGATGGGTATAAAGAATTACACATAGTAATTGGTCATTAAATGTTTGCTAAAGAAGAAAATATTGGATGTGTTTTTGTGGGCAGATTTCCATCCTCCTCACTACAAACTTGGGCTATATAGCTACTGCAGTGCTTGGTCAAGGCTCTAAGTAAATGGGACAGTTTTACGCATGTATTCTTTTCTCAGGGTAAAAGAGAAGGCAGCAATAGCACGCAATTTCTTAGACAATTTATTTTACAAGACTTTATTCTAATCTTTCTCATAAAAACTCTTCTAAATTCTAAGACAAATAAAATTATAGCTAATTAGATGCTTAACTGCTGTTTATTATATTTGTACATTACTTTTGGGTCAAACTTAAAGACAGAAGAATTATATCTCTATGTGTTGGGAATAAGCCTTTAGAACAATGGGATCTTTTGTAGAAGCAATATATATTGTTTTTTAAATATTTTAATTTTTGAAAACCAGCACATAATTTTACAATTTAATGTACTGTGTGTGGATTAAGGGAAGATGGTGGAGGTGGCGGCAGAATAGTTTCTGAATCTTCCTGACTCTCCTGTAAAAACAAATATTAACCAGAGAGCAAAGCCAATAATACTCGGACAATATTTACAGAAAATGAGGTGATGAGGTCTGTCCCTCAAAAGACAAAATAGAAGTGAGAAGGAGAGAACCATCGATAGCTCCAAGGTCTCTTTGTTAGCAATCTCTGTGAAGAGGAAAGCGGAGCAAAGCCAGAGGGTATCTGGGAGACTTGGAACAAGAGGACCCCCAAATAGCCAAGAATTAATAAGCGGAAGTAAATGGAAAGCATGGTGGACCAATAAAAGTGAAACTTGTAGGGTTTGCCTATTCTAATCCAAGTAATTGCAGTGGGTCCATTCTGAAGGAGCTGTAGCAGGTTGCCCTACGAACTTTTTAGCTAACTGACCAGTGCTCCCTTAGGAGAGAAGACAGCGGCATTTAAGAGAAAGTGTTGAGAGTGGAACCAAAATTGAGCAAAAAAGGAAGACAAAGGAAAAAGTAGATAAGAAAAAAGGTAGGGTAGCCACTGGGTGGCTCAGTGGGTTAAGGATCTGCCTTCGGCTCAGGTCATGATCCCCGGGTCCTGGGATGGAGTCCCTCATCGGGCTCCCTGCTCAGCAGGGAGTCTGCTTTTCCCTCTGCCTGCCGCTCCCCCTGCTTGAGTGCTCACTCTTTCTATCTCTCAAATAAATAAATAAAATCTTTTTTAAAAACACTTTATGTAAGCAGGGTAAGGGAAAAAAAATCTAGCACATCTCAAAAAATAAACTGCCAAATATTTAAATACTACCTGAGAACGTTAGAAGAGGGAGCTCTGTAGAGTTAGAAAAGCCTTGTGAGCCTATCAGGAAAACTGAATTAATGTGAAAAAGAAAGACAGGAGAGTATTGAGGTCAAATCCCATACAAAGACATTATTTTTTTAAAAAATGAGAATAAAGAACAGATTTAATATTCCAACAGTCAGTGAAAGTGAACCAGAGAGATGTTAATTTTTAAAAAGGTCAGAATTCCAATGTACTATTTCAAAAGAAGGTGAAGGCATTTTTTGGCTATCTTGCTGGATAACAAACTATCCCAAAACACAGTGGCTTGAAACAATCATTTTACTTGGCCTGTAATTTCGTGGGTCAGGAATTTGACAAAAGCTTGTCAGAACAGTTTGTGTCTTGGCCACGTGACATCAGCCAAGGCAATGGAGTTGGAGGGTGCAGTTTCAAAGTAGCTTCTTCATGCATATGCACGCATCCAGAACCTTGACATTCTTTGGTGCTCTTTGCTAAAGGCATCTCGCCCTATAGGTCCTGTCTATATGGCCTAGACTTTTCACAGCATGGTGGACTCAAAGTAACTCAACTTTTTACTTGGTGGTTTGGGTTCAAAGAGGACAAGAAGGAAGCTCCAGTCTTCATAAAGACTATGCCCAGATCTGGCATGCTGTCACTGTAGACGTACTCTATTGATCAAAGTAGTCACAGGCCAGCCCAGAGTAAGGGGAGGAAAGTAGACCTTATCATCACTCCTAGCATCAATGGGAAAGTGTCAAAAAAAACTTGTAGCCATCTTTAATGCATCATAGACATTAAGAATATAATAAAAGAAATGAAAGTACCACATAAATTGACATTAGAAAAACTCAGAAATGAGGTGAGAAAACTCAAATACAATTAGACATTAATGAGAAAAAATCCTTTAAGAAATGAAAAATGAACAAGAAAAAACAGAAACATATAAACAAAGTAAGTAAAACTTTAAGAGAAGTATACAGCGAAAAAGTAGACATTTAATTAAAAAAAAGAACAGTGATTAAAAGGATTTGAGAGATAGGAACATACATTAAAGACAGGCAAAGAAAATCCAACATAAAAATCACTGGATTCCCTACAAAACAATAATAAGAAAAGCAAGAAAACAGAAAATATAATAAAAACTATAACTCAAGAAAAATGTGCTAAAATTATTTTTTTAAATGAGACCCCTATTGAAAGAGGACACCTTTTGCCTAAGAATATAGGTACAGAATGGTCAACAAGTCATATTCTAGGCAACTTCCTGGACATTAAAGATAAGAGAAAAACTATTAGGTATGAGGACAAAAAGAACATGTGGCTAACAAGAAGAGAAAATTAAAATATCATCAGACTATTTTTTCTAATAAAGACTATTTTCTCAAAGCAGTTTTAGGTTCACAGCAAAATTGAGAGAAAGGTACAGAGATTTCCATATACCTCCTGCCCCCACACATGTACAGCCTCCCACGTTATCAGTACCCTCTGCCAAAGTGATACATTTAGTACAATTGATGAACCTACATTAAAACATCATATAATCAGTGGATTGAAGTTGCAGAAAGACCAGCTATGTGGTCTTTGCAAATTGGTCTCCAAAGCCCTCACGGCCTTTGTTTCCACAGATGTAAAACATGGTAGTTGACCATATAGATCTCAGTGTGTGTGAATAGCACAGTCGAAAAGCGTGTAGGCGTCACTTCGACTGTTTGAATTTCTTTTTTTTTTTTTTAAGATTTTATTTATTTATTTGAGACAGAGAGAATGAGAGAGACAGAGAGCACATGACAGGGGGGAGGGTCAGAGGGAGAAGCAGACTCCCCGCCGAGCAGGGAGCCCGATGCGGGACTCGATCCCGGGACTCCAGGATCATGACCTGAGCTGAAGGCAGTCGCTTAACCAACTGAGCCACCCAGGTGCCCTCGACTGTTTGAATTTCTGTGACTCTATGATTCTAAGTGTTTTCTACCAATTAAACTGGTATGTTATCTTGTGAGGTGGTAAGTTTCCTGTTACTGGAAATATTAACCCAGAAATCATTATAGGGAAATTATATTTGGTGGATGTTCAGAACAAATTGCCTCTGAGATATTCTCCATCTCTAAACCAAGACTGTGAATAATGTTTCTGTTCTAGGAAATGATGAGGTGCATGTAAAGATGCTCATGAATATGGGCAACATTACATGTGCTGATCATGCTAGGAACCACAGGAAGATAGCAGAGGCATGCCTGAGTTTCCATTGTGTCTACAATAGGTATCCAATTTGTGTCAGAAAAGTCATAAAAAAGTCATTAGTGTTCTTCTTACCAAGCTATTTGAAAGAAATTAGTGGTGGCAGTCGGAAGAAGAGAAGGTGCCAATCAGTGTTTTCATTTTGTTTTGTTTTGTTTTTGTTTTTGGACCTATGTGTTTGCAGACCTGAAGAGTCACTGAGTAGCTTCCAGTCTGGGTAATGTTTTCAGACAATTTCTACATGCGCTGAAGAACTATGCAGAACAGCCCAAGGTATCCCATTATGTTACTGAAGAGAAAGGCAGTTTATGTAATGGTTAACGTGTGGACTCTGGAGACAAGATTTCAAATTATGGCTTTATAAGTTATCAACTGTGTGAATTTGGTTTTGCCTCAGTTTCTTCAGCTGGAAAATGTGGATCACATTACTCATAGGCTGTTGTGAAGATAACATTAGCTAATACATGAAAAGCACCTAGAATAGTGACAAATACATAAGAGGTCAAATTCAATTAATATTAATATTATTGGGAATAACTATGTCTATTATAATTTCATAATGTATACAAAAATTTTAAGAGCCTGATTTTTTTCTGTTAAATTTCTTAAGTTAAATTTTTTTTATTATTATGTTCAGCTAGCCAATATATAGTACATCATTAGTTTTCGATGTAGTGTTCAACGACTCATTAGTTGTGTGTAATACCCAGTGCTCATCACAACACGTGCCCTCCTTAAGTTGGGTTCATATTTTACTTATGCAAATAATTAAATTCTTTGAGCCTTAGTTTTTCCTCATCTGTAAAATAAGAAATAATAATGTCAAGTTCAAATTATTTGTGAAGTATAGAACATATAATGAATGTAAAGTTCCCAGCACTATAGCTTACATGCCTGAGACACATAGCTTCCCACTCAAATATGTGTAGTGTGAAATCGTCTCTGGGAGGCAGCTATGAGCCAGCAACTCAAATTTAGAGATGCTTTGCATCCAGTGAAATCCTGGCACTAGATCTTGCAACAGAATAAGGGCAGAATGATGTGGAATTTTAAGAAGACTAATGTCCTACTAGGTATTTATCCAAAAGATACAAAAATAGTGATTCAAAGGGGCACCTGCACCCCAATGTTTATAGCAACAATGTCCACAATAGTCAAAATAGGGAAAGAGTCCAGATATCCATCAAGAGATGAATGGATAAAGAAGATGTGAGATATATATATATATAAAATCATATATATATGTGTGTGTATATATATATCACATCATATATATATGTGTGTGTATATATATGTATATAATGGAATATTACTCAGCCACCAAAAAGAATGAAATTTTTGCCATTTGCAATGACATGGATGGAACTAGAGAGTATTATGCTAAGTGAAATAAGTCAGTCAGAGAAAAACAAATACCATATGATTTCACTCATATGTGGAATTTAAGAAACAAAACAGATGAACATATGTAAGGGAAGGAAAAATAAGATAGGATAAAAACAGGGAGGGAGGCAAACTGTAAGAGATTCATAACTCTAGGAAACAAACTGAGGGTTGCTGGAGGGGAGGTGGGGGGATGGGGTAACTGGGTCATAGGCATTAAAGAAGGCATGTGATGTAATGAGCACTGGGTGTTACAGGCAACTGATGAATCACTAAATTCTACCTCTAAAACTAGTAATACACTATATGTTAACTAAATTAATTTAAATAAAAATAAAAGACTAGTGTCCTTACTCTTGATCTCTGTCCCCTTTCCTTGACTAGGTGCTGATCACTAAAAGATTCTAGCCTAGAATACTACTGAAGCCATAAATTGTTAGGAATTTGAAAGCCTGGACAGCTTGCAAGTAAGAAAGCCATCCACTAAGCAAGCACACCTACACTGAACTGCAATGTAAGAAAAAAATAAATCCTTATTGTGTTATGCCCCTGAAATCTTGAACTTCATTTGTTATAGCAACTGAAAGTACTCTCTTGTTAATACCCATCAAAGATAGTAAGTATTCAATACATTATAACATTTATTTTAATCAACATGTCTGATAGAATGGAAAATACTAGGTTTTTAATGAATAGTAAACTTTATTCTTTTAGTGCATGTCAGTGAAAGGATGATGTAAAGAAATAATAATGAAATGTGACTTATGATCTACATTCGATTCTAATATCAAAGCTAATAATATTAAAATGTATTTGTTTTTACTATTTATATTTTAACTTTGTTGAGAAAACTAACAATAAATGAATTTGTATCTCTACTTTCTGTTTAGTGTCTTCCAGATCTACTTTCCAAGTCAAGACACAGTAACTTCCAAATGATCATATTTCCCTTCTTTATTTCATATAACTTTAATTCAGGGTTGCATATCTTATATAATATATATGTAGGGCAAACAAGTGTTTTGATTTAGGCATCATCTAATTTTTCTTTATGTTTAAAACCATTAAAATAATGCTTAAATATATTTATAAACCACACTTGGAGGAGGGGGCACCCTTTGTAAACTGAGTGGCATAAATATAAAGCACATAAAAAGAAAACTACATACATATAAACTGTATAAAACTATCAGTTCTTTTTTTTAAGACTTATTTATTTGAGAGAGAGAGAGCACGAGGAGGGGGAAGGGCAGAGGGAAAGAGGGAAAGAATCCTCAAGCAGACCCCCCACTGAGCACAGAACCCACTGTAGGGCTCAATCCCCAGACACTGAGATCATGACCTAAGCCAAAATCAAGAATTGGCCACCCAACCTATGGAGCCATCCAGGCACCCCCAAAACTAAGCATTCTAGAAAGCAACACAAACAGAAAATACAAATGAATTCAGAGGTTGTAGAGTGGTATGAAAAAGGGAATCACAGCACAGTCTAGAATATGCATCATTCTGAAACTTTAAGCTAGGCAACAGGCCATATCTTGTGCCCCCCAAAATATATTTTTGAGAGACATGTTTCTTAATCAGAAAACTGGTACATTCACCATAGATGTGACCACATATGTCAATCCTATTTTCTTAGACTAAAGTTATTCAGAGTAATGCTGAGGCTAATTCATCTTAATTAAGCAAAGTAAGATGATACCTTAGAATACAAGATTTTAATGGATTAAAATATTAGTAAATTCAGCCAATCAGGTAATATTTATTACATTTATTTAACAAGTTAATAATCAGTTAAAGAAGTCATGAACTAGGGGATATACACTGAATTCCTAATTGTTAAACATGTCTCATTAAATACTGAATGCTATGACTCAAATCTAAAGCATTTAATTGCCATGGAATGACTAACATATATGATAGGTTTCTATACATTTTTGCATCTAATTAAGGGTCATATAAGATACATTAACAGTGTAGTGTGATTGGTTTATTTTGATGTCTCTCTTCCCTTTTTTGGATTTTTAAAATCTGTTTCTGTGAAATTAGCTGATAAGAAATCGAGCAAGTTCAAGCAACAACTTGATCTGTTGGAGGATCAATTGGCCTTCCCTTTTGTTAGTTATGATGTGTAGACTAAGAATGAATTACCAATATGATTCTGGTAACTAAAAAAAAATATAGCGTAAAGATACTAACACTGCTTAGAAATATAAGAATGCTTCGAATCCATGTTAAAAATAATAATAGAATCTGAAATTAATGATGTACTATATGTTGGCTAATTGAATTTAAATTAAGAAAAATAATAATCATAGTAGTACCTCTGTTAGTCTTTTTTTACCAGCCACTTAATTTTTCACTTACTGTTGTACTTGTCACCATGTATTACATACTGCAGCAAACTTTTAAAATTAGCATTATGATACGTGTTTTCTGATGAACATCCCACCTGTAATTACCATGCATCAATTCCCTGACTCAAAATTGCAACTTACCTCTTCACGGAGAACCGGTATTTGACAAAGCATTTTCCCTTTCTACCTAACACGAAAACTTTTCCTGGGAATTTGAAATAAAAATAAACACGCCCTCTTGCATAAACTTACATGTATCCTGGAGACAATTTGTTGTCTTAGTAAAGAAGAACAGAAACTATGCTTTTTTTGGCCTTAAATTCAAAAACGCTTTTGCAGTAAGATCTGGCTTTTTATATAATTTATTTTAGCCAAGCAACTTAAAACTCCCTCTCTGATGTGTTGGTACTATTTGAGTAATGACATAAAGGCAAGCTATTTATATGCAATGTGATTCATAAGCACAGAATTGCTAAGAATTTATATTGATCAGAGAGGATAAAGAAATGGAGCAGATTCAGGTCTGACCCTTTCAGATTTAAATTTTTACCAAGTTAACCTGTTTAGTAAGTACAACTAAAAGAGAAAGTTCTCATATTATCAGAGTGGAAGAAAGACTCTTACATGTAATAGGTGCACATTTGTTGAGTGAATAAATCCATCAGTTAGAAAGCTTAACTGTTCAGGAAGTAACCTAGTAAGCAGCGCCCCCAGAAAAATGAAAAAGAATGATGATAAAATAGGCAAAATGGACTTTTCTAGGTACCTTGTATTAATCTTCCTTGAAACCTTAACATGTAAATGACGGATGCATTTATTCCTTAATTTCTCTTTTGCTTTTGTGGTTAGACATAGAGGGCTTGGAATCATTTGCAGATTTTCAACAAATGAAATCCACAGTGTGGTATTTTCTTCATCAGCTCACAAAGCAAAGCATGTTGTTTGGCATTTCATTCTTACTTCTGAGAAAAGCCCAGGAAATTGACACAACTGCAGGGTGCTGATCACACTTTGTTCTTATAAGAAGAGAAATATGCTATTTGTTTTTACGTTTTCTCGGTTGTCTTGGGAGCAAAACTGCCTCCAGCTACATGTGGGCTTAGTCTCCGACGTCCATCTTATGGGTGTCACCTGCTAAGGTGAGGAGTCTGGAATAGCCCAGACACATTATGTATGGGTGGCCTTTTGTTTACGGCAGACAAAGCCAAAATCCTCGGGATTACTTGAAGATATCATATAACACACAAGATGGAGTTACTATTATTCTCCTCTAAGACATATAGTGTTTCCCCTGGGCAGAGAAAAGAACACAGAGCCAATCATATGAAGACAGAACCCATTAAAGATTTATGCAAGCCTGAATTACTTGGCTTTAAACTATTTTCTTCTCCCCCACTCTTTTTCCCTCATTTTCTCTTTAATAAGAGGGACATTTCTTCCTGAACAGCAAAGCTGATGTAGATAGTATCACTGGTAATCCTTGGCTTAAGCACGGAGCTTCTAAATGGCTTGAATTAGGCTGGAAGATGGGGCTGTTTGATTTCCCTTCCTTTTTGTTTCTGTTTTCAAGGCTCTGTCAGCAAATGTCCCACTAAACTAGCATTTATGTGGGCTTGGGGCCTCTGTGTGTAAGTTTCCTTTTAAGCATAGTCAATGAAACAGCTTTGAAGCTGTTGAACTGTGTAAATGTTATATTAACATTTTCTCTCGCAATTATAGACATTTACATGGTCTTGTTGAAATAGCGCTTTCAGAGGGAGGAAAAAAATACCAGAAGTGAAGGTACACAATGAAATGAAAAAGCAGCAGTGTGCTCTATTTATTTAGTTTCTGAAATAAATCATTTCGACTTTTAATTTACACTTCTCTAAGATGGTGGTTAAGAATAGACAAACAAAGGATACTGTGAGAAATAATTTCATTTTGTTCCTTTGTTACATTAGATCATTTAATTTCCACTTGGTTTGCATATGGAGATTTGGCCAATGCACCCTGTTCTTTAAATTTGCTAACTAATAACAAGGACTCAGGGAGCTCATTCTAAAGACCTAAGACTCATGGGTGATGATTCAAAAATTATGAGACTACAAGTAGTTGTCCAGTTATAAGAAGAAAGGCAAATAGAGTAAATTAGACATTAATCCGAAGCATTCTCAACTATCCATGTCCCTATTTAACAGAAACCATAATGTGCTTTCAAATTGAAAAGATTTGAATCATTCCAATAACTACCACATCTGTGATCTTTCCACTGCACGCAGTCTGATGAACAGGTTAGGAAAAAAAAGATAACAATCACTTAGACTCTAAGGAAATATTTTAATAGTCTAATTTGGGTCCCTTTGTGCATACAGCGCAATCATTTATGGATGCACATTCTCAGTAAAATTCAAAGTAAAATGATCTCCTTTCACATTGATACTACCAAATTTATTTTCTCTGAAGATCAATAATTTTACAATTATACTTATCATTATACCACAGGATTCTTTGCTATTGATAGTCTTATGATAGTCTTCAATGATAGACTTCTTTCACTGTTTACAAGTATGTACATATATATAATATATACAAGTATATACAAGTATATATACAAGTATATACATATGCTTGTCTTTGGGCCAAATCGAAGCAAAGAGCATGTCCGTGATGGAACCGTTGCTCAGCAACCGAGCTCTCCACTGGCCTGAGCATTGCTTTCTCTCCAGCAGGGCAGATATGCAAGACGGACAGATGCACTGATCCTCAACACAGTATCAGATTGTGTTACATGTATTTCAGAAGCTGATAGCCATAATCTTGTAGCAGTCTCTGTCTACACATCATTGAACTTCTACAGACAAACTTTAAAAAGTACATTGTTACATAAGGGTTTTCTATAGTTTAGTTATCTAATTTATTTTCAGTTTTTAAAATGATGTTCTAGAAAATCTAGATTGGTTGTCTTTATGTGATCTCTAAATGCCAATAAGATTATGTTAAAGTACACAAAAATATTTTTTCTATCGCATGTTTTTTGCATTGGTCTACTTGAGAATCCATGTGCTCATTTCTGCCATGGTAACATGCCTCTTCTGTGGTAAGAAACAATTTTAATTGGAATAAAAACTCAAGGTTCAGAGATTACATAAAAAAAAAATTGATCACAATTTTAGGGCAAAAGATATTCTTGAAATCTAATTAATCCATTCTTTATTAGATAAGGAAACTGAGGGAGATTAAGTGAATGCTTATAAAAAGAAGAGTCGAACTTGAATTATATGTGTTAAAGATATTGAACATATGAAATATTCTTTGTGATGTGCATCTTAAAATAAAATTTTAGGCTGAGCACATTTTTTATTTAAACTTATTTTATGAAAGAGTAACATAAATTCCATTAATTAATTAATTATAATTTAATGTCCTGTCAATTTATATTATTAAAATATTCATATTTTTTAAAAAACAAAGAATTGAGTAATTGAAGTTATTGTAATCTGATTAAGTTAATACAGTTATGATTTTCTCAAAATTTCCCTATAGCTGACAATTTCCCAGGAAAAGCATTGCTTTGTTCAGCAAATTAATCTGGAGGCACACCAGATCCATCCTTCCTTCCTTCCATTCTTCCTTCCTTCCTTCCCTCTTCCTTCCTTCCTTCCTTCTTTCCTTCCTTCTTTCCTTTCTCTCTTTCTTTCTTTCTTCTTTCTTTCCTTCCTTCCTTCCTTCTTCCCTCCCTCCCTCCCTGTCTTTCTTTTTTTCTTTCTTTCTCTCTTTCTCTTTCTTCTTTCTTTCTTTCTTTCAGATCCTTTCTTTAAAATAAAAAAAATCAGGAGACATTAGCAGACCCAAACTGTCCTTATCTATTTGCAAGATTTTTGTAGTTTCAGATTACTGTTTCTTTAAAGATAATGAGCCATTTAATATAATCTGAAATATCTTTCAAATACCTGAAAAAATCACCTAAAAAAGCAAACTCAAGAAACTAAAGGAAAAATTTACAGTTATAAAACATGCTTAGGACATGAAATGGTGTTTTCATAAAGTAAAAAAGATGAGAATCACAGTGACAATATTTTCCAAGTTGATGAACCATGAATAATTTGAGAGAAGACCAAAATTTAAGGATCAGTTTCATTTGATCAGTACAACTAATTTCAGCAGGACTCACCTGAGAACACCAATCAGCTGAATATATACAAAAAAGAGAAAGCAAAAACTTTCTCTAAGAACCCAAAAGAAATTCACAAATCCATCTACATATAAAATCCTTTTTATTCGTGCAAGAACCTCCTATGTTTCCCTTCAGAGTTCATCAAGTCACATTTTATATTCAAACCTAATAAGCTTGGTAATATCAGTTGCAAAAAATAAAAAGGATAAAGAAGTTGCTGTATATTACTACCCACACTAAATGTCAACTGATAGCTCGATACCAGAAGACAAAAACAAATTTAAAGTAATAGAATAATTAATTAGTCAAAGTCGGTATACAAATTGATTAAACCAGATTGGTAACTATAGAGATCCTGAAGAGTATTTGGATTCTGGATATTTAGAAGGTTGAAGCCTTGGGATTTCTTGACAAATTGGATCTGCGGTGTGAGGGGAAAATAGAATCAAAAATAACTTTCCCAATTCTTTTGTCCTGACCCTGGAAGGATAGAGTTTAGTCAACTAACATCAGTAAGGAAAAATTGTGTGAGGTGACCAAGGAGAAATTTTGATAGAAGAGATAGAGAGGGTCAAATTACAGAAGTCCCAAATTACAGAATATTCATTTGTTCCTATAACCATGACTTTGAATCATCAAGAAAGTATGAAATAATATTTTCTTATGTATGGTTTTTCATTACATATGCACTTATATGAATTTAACTAGTTATGGAAGAAAGAAAAATATACATAGAAAAAGGTAAACTTTAAATAAGGTAAGCCATACTGCCTGACATTGTGCTAAATGAGCCTATATCCAAGAATAAAGATTGGGCAACAGGTCCATTTGCTATTCCTTCAATTATACCATCCCTGTGTTTCTTGTAGTATGAGTTTGTCACGATATGCTTCTGAGGTTTTGTTTGGTTTTGTTTTTGTTTTTGTTCTGTTTTCTTTATAACATGAACCTTAAATATAAGCCAAGTACTTAAAAGCCACTTCAAATTGACTGACATTATGAAGAGATAATAAATTACTCTCCAGTAGGAATATATATTTGGCCAATGTATATTGTACTTTAATCTAATGGGCTTTCAAAATAATTTTGGTCATATTAATTCATCATATTTGGTCATATTAATTTTTGCCTTATAAAAATTTATCTTAAAAACAGGTCCAATATAAAATAAGACTACGTGGTACACATTTATAAGAGCAAGGTTACAGTTTTCAACATTTTGATGCTACAATGAGCAAAGCCTCAGCTATTATGAATTTTAAGGAGTCAATTCCTGAATTTCAAATTACTGAATTTTACCTACATGTAGGTAAAAATGTATTAGTTTTGTAACCTTTTTAAAAAAGATTTTATTTATTTACTTGACAGAAAGAGAGACAGCGAGAGAGGGGACACAAGCAGGGGGAGTGGGAGAGGGAGAAGCAGGTTTCCTGCCAAGCAGGGAGCCCGATGCGGGGCTCGATCCCAGGACCCTGGGATCATGACCTGGGCTGAAGGCAGACGCTTAACGACTGAGCCACCCGGGCACCCCTAAGTTTTGTAACCTTTAGAATATGAGTCATAAGCAGGTAGAATTATGCTATTGGAATTCTATTTTTCCTTATTCAATATTTATTCAATATTATGGTTTCTTTTTCCTAAAGTTTTATTTTCTAATTTTTCTTGTGGCTGCAAATTTGTGGAAGTGTTTTCTGCCATTTCTCTTTCTCTCTTGATCTATTGACTTTTTTTTAAAAAAAATTAGTTTCTGTGTAATTAACATACAGCGTTATATTCATTTCAGGTGTACTATATAGTGATTCAACAATTCTATACATTACTCAGTGCTCATCATGATAAATGTGCTCCTTAATCCCTATCAACTATCTTACTCATCCCCCACCCACCTCCCCTCTGGTAACCATCAGTTTGTTCTCTATAGTTAAGAGTCTTTTTTGGTTTCTCTCTCTCTCAATCTCTCTCTCTTTTCCCTTTGTTCATTTGTTTTGTTTCTTAAATTCCACATATGAGTGAAATCATATGGTACTTGTCTTTATCTAACCTATTTTGCTTACAACTTGTTGCAAATGGCAATATTTTATTCTTTGTTATGGCTGAATAATGTTCCATTATATATAATATTATATATATACAAATATATATACATATATTCACACAAATATATATACACATGTATACATACAGATATATAGATAGAGATTTCACATCTTCTTTATCCATTCGTCTATCAATGGACACTTAGGTTGCTACCATAAGTTGGCTATTGCAAATAATACTGCAATAAACAGAGGAGCACATATCTCTTTGAATTAGTGTTTTTATATTCTTTTGAATGAATACCCAATAGTGCAATTTCTGGGTCATAGGGTAGCTCTATTTTTAACTTTTTGAGGAACCTCCATACTGTTTTCCGGAGTGGCTGCACCAGTTTGCATTCTCACCAAGAGCACATGAGGGTTCCTATTTCTCCATGTCCTTGCCAATAATGTTGTTTCTTATGTTTTTTTGTTTTGTTTTGTTTTGTTTTGTTTTGTTTTGTTTTGTTTTTTAGCCATTCTGACAAGCATGAGATAGTATCTCATTGTAGTTTTGATTTGCTTTTCCATGATGTTGAGTGACATTGAACATCCTTTCATGTTTCTATTGGCCATCTGGGTATCTCTTTTGGAGAAATGCCTGTTCATGTCTTCTGCCTAGTTTTTAATTGGATTATTTATTTTGGGGGGTTGACTTGTATAAGTTCTTTATATTTACTAGCCCCTTACTGGATATGTCATTTGTAAATATCTCTCCTATTCTGTAACTTGTCTTGTAGTTTGGTTGGTTGTTTCCTTTGCTGTACAGGAGCTTTTTATTTTGATATAATCCCAATAGTTTATTTTTGCCTTTGTTTCCCTTGCTTCAAGAGACATATCTAGAAAGACTTTGCTATGGCTGATGTCAGAGAAATTATTACTGCCTGTGCTCTCTTCTAGGATTTTGATGTCATCCAGTCTCACATTTAGGTCCTTAATCCATTTCGAGTTTATTTTTGGGTATGGTATAAGAAAGTGGTTCAGTTTGCCAACAACATTTGTTGAAGAGACTGTTTTTTCCGCATTGCATATTCTTGCCTCCTTTGCCAAAAATTAATTGACCATATGACTGTGGGTTTGTTTCTGGACTTTCTATTCTGTTCCATTGATATATGTGTCTATATTTGTGCAAATACCATACTGTTTTGATTACTACAGCTTTGTAATATAACCTGAAATCTGGAACTGTGATGCCTCCAGTTTTGTTTTTCTTTTTCAAGATTGCTTTGGCTATCCAGGGTCTTTTGTGATTCCTTACAAATTTTAGGATTGTTTGTTTTAGTTCTGTGAAAAATGCTGTTGGTATTTTGATCGAGATTCCATTAAATCTGTATATTGCTTTGAGTAGTATGGACATTTTAACAATATTTGTTCTTCCAATCCATGAGCGTAGAATGTCTTTCCATTTCTTCGCATCATCTAATCTACTGTCATTTCTGTCAGTCTCTTTCTCTTTAATCCAATATTTTGTGATCTCAAGTTTTCTTGCAGTATTTTAAAAATGAGTAGACAATTATATACAGATAAGAAAAAGAAGGAAAGACAGAGATACAATCATTACTATAATGTGGGAGTTTGAATAATGTTACATAAGGCTTGATAATGACGATTTATTTCATAAAATTTTTTAAGGATATAATTCCATTTAAACCAATCCAAACAAAATTTATTGAGAACAGATTATGGCCAAGGAAATTACTAGCTTCTGCAGAAAGACACACAAAAACATTTTGAAAAAGTCATTTATCTTGTCCTCTTAAGACTCACTACCCCAAGACAGAAATGTACAGACATGACTGAATTACAAGGCAAACAAAAACCAAACCAGAAAAATACTAAGAAAGGAACTGAAGATAATGAAGGCATTAGTCTGGAAATAGGTATGTGGTAGCTATGTTTACAAATAACAGATGCAGGCAGTAACATATAATGTTTCTCTAAAAGCCAAAGAGAGAAGAAAAAAATGTGCAGATTATTTTTATATAACTAAAATACTTTTATTTATGACTTTTACTATATTGAAATTCATAGTGGGGTGGGTAACTCTACTCTCACAGTTTACATTACAAATGAGAAAAAGTAGTGCCCATCTGTACATTTCTGAAGAGTAGCAAAATTAAAGCAACTTTCAAATTATTTCCTTGAACTAGAAATTAGCCATGTTATAAGGGTAGGGAGGTCTCAATCAGTACTCTAGTCTAGGTACTGAGAAAGGAGAAAATGTTCACAATTAGCAAATTTTTCAGTTGCTTCTACCAAACAGTCCTCCTAATCTCTGCCACCAATTCATAATCTTTGCTGCAAACATTTTTGACTATTTTCCCCCCAAATTCTGCACGTTTATACTTCTATGATTTACATATGCTGATTTCTTTGTCTAGAATGTTCTTCCTATCTTCCTCCACAGTAATCTGTTTTATTTTTTTTCCCCCATCCAGCATCTCTTCCTCTCTAAAAACAAACTTTAATTTTCTTTGGGAAATAATGCCTTCTCTTTTCATCCATGTGGTTCAGATGTGGCTATTCTAGTACTCCACTTATGCCCCACACAAATGCTAAGTGAGAACATGTGTTCCAAGCTTTATATTCCTTTCCCCCAGTGAGTGGATGAGAAATGGGTATTCATTGAATTCATACCAACAAGCATCAAGCCCAGGGATTTTGCTCTATGGATTGGGAGAAAACAGTCTTGCCTCTGAGGTTGGTAATCAGCTAGAATGGAAGGTTGGGCTGATGGTGTCCATCTTGCTCCACAGGAGAGAACTTGCCTGAAAATTAAACCAAAGAAAAAGGAGGGAGGGAAGGAAGGGAGGAAGGGGGAGAGAGAGGAAGGGAAGAGAAAACTAAGGGGAAGAAGACAAATGTATGGGAAAAGACAGATTCTTGATATATTATTTAGTTGATAGTGAGTTTTACCCTTGGATTTGTCATTTGTGCAAGCCAACATTGTCCACTTCTTACTTACCCAGGGTTTGTTTTGGGTTTCTGCCACTTGTAACCAATTTACTGGTCTATTCAAACTTTAAATCTCATCATGAGCACAGGCTCTACAAGCTCAGTTTTCCTTAATTCCTCAGTTCAGTTTAAGAGGCTGTACCCATACCGAACCTTCAAGTAGCTTTATCCTTCCTCTCATCACAAGAATCTACGATCATCACTGATGTAATTCTTTGTCTTCCCAGCTATGCTATAATCTCCATGAGGGTGGGGGAATAGTCTTATTTGACTATGTGTCCTTTATCCTAGAATACATATCAGGGTATCAATAAACGTTGGTTGAGTAAGAGACTAAAACAGGTCCGCTAAAAGAAGATCAAGATTTAGGAGAATACAAAGAAATCGTGTAATTTTTAAAAGACTGCAAATGTTAATGAAAAAAACATAGATAGAACGATTTTGTAACTCTCCAACTTACAAAGTTCAGCTTTTATTTGTAATCTGTAACTGATACTCAGATGGGGATCTGGTGGCCAATTGAACTCTTTTTTCCCCTTTCTGCTATTTCAATTACTCAGGGTTGCTTTCCTTCATCCTTCCTTAATTTATCATTTCTCCTGAAAGACTCAAGGACCTTCAGTCTCAAGTTCATACCTGTCTCGGTTGATTTCTTCTGTGGCAGAATTTGTGATAAACAAACAAACAAAAGATCAACCCCCAGGCAACTCTTGTCACCTCTTCATCCTCAGGGTGTCCTGATACCAAATGAAGTTGAGCATGTGCTTAACTATTCATGAGCTGCTCGTATTTTCTTTCCTGTAAAACCCTCAATCATTTATTTTGCCTCTTTTTCTAATTGTTTATGTTTGCTATTGTAATCGATTTACATCATTCTTTAAGTTTCCAAGATAATAAACCTTATTGGATTTGAGTTTTGCAAATATATTCTCTCAGTTTGTGATTTGTAGGTTATCCCCCTCCTCTGACCACCGCCACCACTCTCCTTATGTATCTTTTACTGAAGAGAAGTTCTTAAATTTCATAAAGTTGAATTTATCAATCTTTTATGGTTTATTACTTTTTTCTGTCTTGCTTAAAAAGTCCTTCTCTAGTCTCAAGATCACAGAAATATTTTCCTATGTTGTCTTCTAAGTTTTATGGCTTAGTTTTTCATCTCATTGAACTATGTGTGAGTTGAGTCTTTTTTTTTTTTTTTGGTAAAAATAAAAGCTAAATATGGCTAATCAATTGTTCCAGCATCATTTATTGAAATGTCTTCCTTTCTGCAATATCTACAATGCCACCCTTAATATTTATCATGTAGTAAGTTTTCATATGGTAGGTTTTCTATTTAGTTCTCTTTATATATATGTGTTTTCAGGAACTGGTATCATATTTCTTAGTTACTGGAGCTTTATAATAATTTTTGGTATTTGACAAGGCAGTCCCCATCCCACCCAACTTTGTTCTCCACTGGTGTCTTACCTATTCTTGTTCCTTTATTTTTCTATGTAAATGAAGGACTCAACTTGCCAAATTCTAAAAACACATATACAAATAACTAAAACTTTCTGAGATTGTTATACTTATTGAATTGATGCTATAACTTTGGAAAGATGTGATAACTGCAATATTGAGACTTACAGTTTAAGAACATGGAATCTCTTCTCACTTAGATATCATAACTTTCTTTTTTTTAAGATTTTATTTAGGGGCGCCTGAGTGGCTCAGTCGGTTAAGCCACTGCCTTCTGCTCAGGTCATGATCCTGGGGTCCTGGGATCGAGCCCCACGTCCAGCTCCCTGCTCAGTGGAGAGCCTGCTTCTCCCTGTCCCTCTGCCTGCCACTCTGCCTACTTGTGCTCTCTCTCTATCTCTCTGTCAAATAAATAAATAAAATCTTAAAAAAAAAGATTTTATTTATTTATGTGAGAGAGCTAGAGAGTGAGTGAGTGAGAAAGAGAAAGAGAGAGCATGAGCAGGGGGAGGCAGAGGGAGAAGCAGACTCCCTGCTGAGCAAGCATGGGGCTGGATCCCAGGTCCCTGAGATCAGGCCCCAAGCCAAAGGCAAATGCTTAACCGACTGAGCCACCCAGGCACCCCTAAATATCATAACATTCTATTTTTTTAATTTTATTTTTTTATTATGTCAATCACCATACATCATTAGTTTTTGATGTAGTGTTCCATGATTCATTGTTTGCATATAACACCCAGTGCTCCATTCAATAATGCCTTCTTTAATACCCATCACCAAGCTAACCCATCCCCCCAACCCCCTCCCCTCTAGAACCCTCAGTTTGTTTGTCAGAGTCCATAGTTTCTCATGGTTCGTCTCCCCCTCCGATTTCCCCCCTTCATTTTTTCCTTCCTGCTATCTTCTTCTTCTTTTTTTTTTTTTTTAACATATAATGTATTATTTGTCTCAGAGGTACAGGTCTATGACTCAACAGTCTTACACAATTCACAGTGCTCACCATAGCACATACCCTACCCAATGTCTATCACCCAGCCACCCCAGCCCTCCCACCCCCCACCACTCCAGCAACCCTGTTTCCTGAGATTAAGAATTCCTCATATCAGTGAGGTCATATGATACATGTCTTTCTCTGATTGACTTATTTCGCTCAGCATAACACCCTCCAGTTCCATCTACATCGTTGAAGTTGGCAAGATTTCATTCCTTTTGATGGCTGCATAATATTCCATTGTATATATATATACCACTTCTTCTTTATCCATTCATCTGTCGATGGACGTCTTGGCTCTTTCCACAGTTTGGCTATTGTGGACATTGCTGCTATACACATTGGGGTGCACGTACCCCTTCGGATCCTTACATTTGTATCTTTGGGGTAAATACCCAGTAGTGCCATTGCTTGGTCTTAGGGTAGCTCTATTTTCAACTTTTTGAGGAACCTCCATACTGTTTTCCAGAGTGGCTGCACAAGCTTGCATTCCCACCAACAGTGTAGGAGGGTTCCCCTTTCTCTGCATCCCCGCCAACATCTGTGGTTTCCTGACTTGTTAATTTTAGCCATTCTGACTGGAGTGAGGTGGTATCTCATTGAGGTTTTGATTTGGATTTCCCTGATGCAGAGTGATGTTGAGCACTTTTTCATGTGTCTGTTGGCTATTTGGATGTCTTCTTTCGAAAAATGTCTGTTCATGTCTTCTGCCCATTTCTTGATTAGATCATTTGTTCTTTGGGGGTTGAGTTTGATATGTTCTTTATAGATTTTGGATACTAGCGCTTTATCTGATATGACATTTGCAAATATCTTCTCCCATTCTGTCAGTTGTCTTTTGGTTTTGTTGACTGTTTCTTTTGCTGTGCAAAAGCTTCTTATCTCGATGAAACCCCAATAGTTCATTTTTGCCCTTGCTTCCCTTGCCTTCAGCGATGTTTCTACAAAGAAGTTACTGTGGCTGAGGTCGAAGAGGTTGCTGCCGTGTTCTCCTCAAGGATTTTGATGGATTCCTGTTTCACATTAAGGTCTTTCATCCATTTTGAGTCTGTTTTTGGCGGAAAGCTCTCAGTTTTTCCCCATTGAGAATGATATTCGCTGTGGGTTTTTCATAGATGGCTTTTATGATATTGAGGTATGTACCTTCTATCCCTATACTCTGAAGAGTTTTGATTAAGAAAGGATGCTGTACTTTGTCAAATGCTTTTTCTGTATCTATTGAGAGGATCATATGGTTCTTGTTCTTTCTTTTATTAATGTATTGTATCACATTGATTGATTTGCAGATGTTGAACCAACCTTGCAGCCCAGGGATAAATCCCACTTGGTCGTGGTGAATAATCCTTTTAATATACTGCTGGATCCTATTGGCTAGTATTTTGGTGAGAATTTTTGCATCCATGTTCATCAAGGATATTGGTCTGTAATTCTCCTCTTTGATGGGGTCTTTGGTTTTGGGATAAAGGTAATGGTGGCCTCATAAAACGAGTTTGGAAGTTTTCCTTCCATTTCTACTTTTTGGAACAGTTTCAGAAGAATAGGCTTTAATTCTTCTTTAAATGTTCGGTAAAATTCCCCTGGGAAACCATCTGGCCCTGGGCGCTTGTTTTTTGGGAGATTTTTGGTGACTGCTTCAATTTCCTTAGTGGTTATAGGTCTGGTCAGGTTTTCTATTTCTTCCTGGTTCAGTTTTGGTAGTTGATACATCTCTAGGAATGCATCCATTTCTTCCAGATTATCTAATTTGCTGGCATAGAGTTGCTCATAATATGTTCTTATAATTGTTGGTATTTCTTTGGTGTTGGTTGTGATCTCTCCTCTTTCATTCATGATTCTATTTATTTGGGTCATTATTCTTTTCTTTTTGATAAGTCTGGCAAGGGGTTTATCAATCTGTCAATTCTTTCAAAGAACCAGCTCCTAGTTTCATTGATCTGTTCTACTGTTCTTACGGTTTCTATTTCATTGATTTCTGCTCTGATCTTTATGATTTCTCTTCTCCTGCTGGGTTTAGCTTTATTTGTTGTTCTTTCTCCAGCTCCTTTAGGTGTAGGGTTAGATTGTGTATTTGAGAACTTTTTGTTTCTTGAGAAAGGCTTGTATTGCTATATACTTTCCTCTTAGGACCACCTTTGCTGCATTCCAAAGATTTTGAACAGTTGTGTTTTCATTTTCATTTGTTTCCATGAATTTTTTTAACTCTCCATTAATTTCCTGGTTGACCCATTCATTCTTTAGTAGGATGCTCTTTAGCCTCCATGTATTTGAGTTCTTTCCGACTTTCCTCCTGTGATTGAGTTCTAGTTTCAAAGCATTGTGGTCCGAAAATATGCAGGGAATGATCCCAATCTTATAGTACCAGCTGAGACCTGATTTGTGACCTAGGATATGATCTATTCTGTAAATTTGTTCCATGGGCACTAGAGAAGAATGTGTATTCTGTTGTTTTGGGGTGGAATGTTCTGAATATATCTGTGAAGTCCATTTGGTCCAGTGTGTCATTTAAAGTCTTTATTTCCTTGTTGATCTTTTGCTTAGATGATCTGTCCATTTCAGTGAGGGGGGTGTTAAAGTCCCCCACTATTATTGTATTGTTGTCGATGTGTTTCTTTGCTTTTGTTATTAATTGGCTTATATAATTGTCTGCTCCCATGTTAGGGGCATAGATATTTAGCCTTGTTAGATCTTCTTGTTGGATAGACCCTTTAAGTAGGATATAGTGTCCTTCCTCATCTCTTATTACAGTCTTTGGTTTAAAATCTAATTTGTCTGATATAAGGATTGCCACCCCAGCTTTCTTTTGGTGTCCATTAGCATGGTAAATGGTTTTCCACCCCCTCACTTTCATTCTGGGGGTGTCTTTGGGTCTAAGATGAGTCCCTTGCAGACAGCATATCGATGGGTCTTGTTATTTTATCCAATCTGATAGCCTGTGTCTTTTGATTGGGGAATTTAGCCCATTTAAATTCAGGGTAACTATTGAAAGATATGAATTTTGTGCCAATGTATTGCCTGTAAGGTGACTGTTACTGTATATTGTCTGTGTTCCTTTCTGGTCTATGTTACTTTTAGCCTCTCTCTTTGCTTAGAGGACCCCTTTCAATATTTCTTTTTTTTTTTTTTTAAGATTTTATTTATTTATTTGAGAGGGAGAGAAGAGAGAGAGCAAGTACATGAGAGGGGGAGGGTCAGAGGCAGAAGCAGACTCCCTGCTGAGCAGGGAGCCCGATGCGGGACTCGATCCAGGGACTCCCGGATCATCACCTGAGCTGAAGGCAGTGGCTTAACCAACTGAGCCACCCAGGCACCCCTACCCATTCAATATTTCTTGTAGGGCTGGTTTCGTGTTTGCAAATTCCTTTAGTTTTTATTGGTCCTGGAAGCTTTTTATCTCTCCTTCTATTTTCAATGAGAGCCTAGCTGGATATAATATTCTTAGCTGCATATTTTTCTCATTTAGTGCTCTGACTATATCATGCCAGTCCTTTCTGGCCTGTCAGGTCTCTGTGGATAGGTCTGTTGCCATTCTAATGTTTCTACCATTGTAGGCTACACATCTCTTCTCCCGATCTGCTTTCAGGATTTTCTCTTTGTCTCTGAGACTTCTAAGTTTTACTATTAGATGTCAGGGTGTTGACCTATTTATATCGATTTTGAGGGAGGGTTCTCTGGATTTTGATGCCTGTTTCCTTCCCCAAATTAGGGAAGTTCTCTGCTATAATTTGCTCCAATATATTTTCTGCCCCTCTCTCTCTTTCTTCTTCTTCTGGGATCCCAATTATTCTAATATTGTTTCATCTTATGGTATCACTTATCTCTCAAATTCTGCCCTCATAATCCAGTAGCTGTTTATCTCTCTTTTTCTCAGCTTCTTTATTTTCCATCATTTGGTCTTCTATATCACTGATTCTCTCTTCTGACTCATTTATCCTAGCAGGTAGAACCTCCATTTTTGATTGACCTCATTAATAGCTTTTTTGATTTGGACTTGGTTAGATTTTAGTTCTTTTATTTCTCCAGAAAGGGTTTCTCTAATATCTTCCATACTTTTTCCAAGCCCGGCTAGTACCTTTAAAATCATCATTCTGAACTCTAGTTCTGACATCTTACTAATGTCTATATTGATTAGGTCCCTGGCAGTCAGTACTGCTTCTTGTTCTTTTTTTTTGAGGTGAGTTTTTCCATCTTGTCATTTTGTCCAGAGGAGAATAGATGAATGAGAGAACAAAATGCTAACAGGGTTAACAATGACCCCAGAAAAATATACACTAAACAAATCAGAAGAGACCTGAAACCAGGGGAAAGAAAGGGAAAGAAAGAAAAAAGAGAAAAAAAAAAGGAAAAGGAAAAGGTAAAAAACAAACAAACAAAAAAACAGAATATGATCAAATATGATCAGGCTGGTGCATAGATCAGTGCCACACACTAGATTTTGAGTGTATTTTGGTCTGTTAGAAGAAAGTGCCCCCAAAAATTTTAAAGAAAGAAAAACTTATGTATGTACAAAAATAAGGGTATATACGATGAAGGGATGGAATATGACTGTAAAGATGAAAATTATAAAAGATTTTATAAAAGGAATTGATAAGAAGTTGGTTGAAAAAAGAAAGAAGAGGATTTAAAAAAAAAAGGGAGAGAATGTGATCATGCTGTAGACTAGAACAAAACCATACACTAGAGATTTAGGGTATATTTTGGTCTGTTAGAAGAAACTATCCCAAAGTTTTAAAGAGAGAAAAACATATATATATATATATGTATATATATACCAAAAATAAGGTTAACTACTATGAAGGGATAGAATATGACTTTACAAATGAAAAATAAAAAAGATTTTTTTTTAGAAGATTTTATTTATTTATTTGAGAGAGAGAAAATGGGAGCATGAGAGGGAGGAGGGTCAAAGAGAGAAGCAGACCCCCTGCCGAGCAGGGAGCCTGATGTGGGACTCGATCCTGGGACTCCAGGATCATGACCTGAGCGGAAAGCAGTCGCTTAACCAACTGAGCCACCCAGGCGCCCCAAATAAAAAAGATTTTTAAAAAGGGATTGATAAGATGTTGGTTGAAAAAGGGAAAAAGAAAAATTTAAAAAAAAAAGTTAACTTTGAAAGACTAAAGAATCAGGGGGAAAAAGGCCATGAATTCTATGTGCAGTCTTCCCCTAGTGCTGGAGTTCTGCCGTTTTCATTGATCAGTAAACTTGGTCTTGGCAGGCTGTTCTTGCTGATCTTTTGGGGAGGCACCTGTTGCCATGGTTCCCAAATGTCTTTGCTGGAGGCAGAATTGCCCTGCCCTTGCCGGGGGTCGGGCTAAGTAATCTGCTCAGGTTTGCTCTCGGGAGCTTTTGTTCCCTGCAAGCTTTCCGTACAGATTTGGAGGCCAAGAGTGAAATGGCGGCCTCCCAATCTCCGCCCCAGAGGAGCCGAGAACTCAGGGCCCTGCTCCTCAGTGAGCCCCCAGAGAAAAGCAGTCAGTCATTCCCATCTCCCCGGTCTCTGGCCACACTCCACGTTCACCCAGCCTGTGACCGAGCATCTCTATCTCTGGCACCCGACCCTGTGTGGAGTCTCCAAACCCAGCAGATCCCTGCGGTGCACTCCCGCGCGGCTCCTCCCGTGGGAGGAAGGGGAGTCTCCCCAGGTCTGCCGCTTGTTGGGTCCCTGCTGGAGGAGCAGTGGCCCGACTGTGCCGCAGATCACAGTTTATGGCAACCCCGAGCTGAGAGCCCACTCCTCGGCTCCGTCTCTGCAGCCGGCTTCCCCGCTCTGATACCTGAGAGCTCTGCTGCACTCAGGCACCCCCAGGTTTCCTGTGACCCCGAGCTCCTGAGACCACACTGTCCCAGCGAGGGTTCCACCCCCCTCTTAGCCACTGGAGTGACGTCCCTCAGCGGAGCCAACTTCTAAAACTTGCGATTTTGTGCTCCACTGCTCTATTACTTGCCAGAAGAGGCCGACAGAGGCCCCCTCCCCCACCGCCTATCTTCCGAATATCGCCTCGGATTCACTTCTCCACACAACGCACCTTCCAGAAAGTGGTTGCTTTTTTGTTCAGATAGTTGTTGCTATTCTTTTCTTCGATCTCCTGTTGAGTTCGTAGGTGTTCAGAATGGTTTGATCCCTATCTAGCTGAATTCCTGAGAGGAGACGAAATCCAGGTCTCCTACTCCTCCACCATCTTGCTCCTCCCTCCAAATATCATAACTTTCTTTTTTTTTAAGATTTTTTTTAAAGATTTTATTTATTTATTTGAGAGAGAGAGAGAATGAAAGAGAGCACATGAGAGGGGGAGGGTCAGAGGGAGAAGCAGACTCCCTGCCGAGCAGGGAGCCCGATGCGGGACTCAATCCAGGGATTCCAGGATCATGACCTGAGCTGAAGGCAGTCGCTTAACCAACTGAGCCACCCAGGCGCCCAAGATTTTTTTTTTTAAGATTATTTATTTATTTATTTATTTGACAGAGAGAGACACAGCGAGAGAGGGAACACAAGCAGGGGGATGGGGGAGGGAGAAGCAGGCTTCCCGCAGAGCAGGGAGCCCGAAGCAAGGCCCTATCCCAGGACCCTGGGATCATGACCTGAGCTGAAGGCAGACGCTTAATGACTGAGCCACCCAGGCACCTCTAAATAACATAACTTTCAATAAGCTATTATGACTCTTTCCAAAAGGCTTCCATATATTTTTAAAGATTTTATTTATTTATTTGACAGAGAGAAAGCAAGAGAGCACAAGCAGGTGTTGCAGTAGAGGGAGAGGGAGAAGCAGACTCCCCTCTGAGCAAGGAATGTGCTGTGAGGCTCAATCCCAGAACCCTGGGATCATGATCCGAGCCAAAGGCAGACACTTAACCAACTGAGTCACCCAGATTTCCATATTTTTATTAGATTTTTTCCTAAGTTTTCTATTATTTTTGTTGCTATTATCAAGCATTTTAATATTTTATTACCCTTTGTGGTTTATGCATTAAAATAACTTTCTGTTTATTGCTTTGTATATAGCTTTTTAATTGATATTCTTTGAGTTTTTAATATAGACAGTTTTATTTTTACCTATACAATTTTTAAACCTTTAATTTTTCTCATGTTTTCCTAAACTTAGACTTTTATTAAAATGCTAAATCAAAGGGCCAATAGCTGTCATTCTTGTCTTTTTGCCCCTCTAATTCATCTTTTTGCTTGTTACAGATTTTCTTTTGCAGATCCTATCTATGAGGATAAAGACATTTCCTTGTGTTGCTTGTTTGCTAAGTTTCTGTTTTTAATCATAGATGTTCAATTTTATCAAACTGATCTTCATTGAGAAAATGTGATTTTTCCCATTTTAAACTGTTGTTATGGAGCATTGTGTTAGGAAATGTTTCTATCTTTAAACCACACTTGTCCCTGGAGTAATTCCACCTTGGTCATAAAATATTATGATTCTTATATAATGCTTGACTCTGAATTTTTATTTG
Organism: Mirounga leonina; assembly: GCF_011800145.1. Taxonomy (NCBI): domain Eukaryota; kingdom Metazoa; phylum Chordata; class Mammalia; order Carnivora; family Phocidae; genus Mirounga; species Mirounga leonina. The sequence continues at coordinate 10,093,181 of NW_023270702.1, forward strand.
GGACTTTTTATTTGGGATTAAGGGGTGTTTCCATGATCTCTGTAATCTGGAATATTTTGTGTGAGAACAGACTGATTATTGATTATAAGTAGATTTTATTAGCAAAACCATCTGAATGTGTGTTTTTTATGGGAAAGTTTTACTATTGATTTTCTTTAATGGTTGTTGGATTATGCAGGTTTTCTATTTCTATTTCTTTTTCTTTTTTTTTTAGGATTTTATTTATTTATTTGACAGAGAGAGAGATAGCTAGAGCAGGAACACAAGCAGGGGGAGTGGGAGAGGCAGAGGCAGGCTTCCTGCCGAGCAGGGAGCCTGATGTGGGACTCGATCCCAGGACCCCGGGATCATGACCTGAGCCGAAGGCAGACGCTTAATGACTAAGCCACCCAGGCGCCCTATTTCTATTTCTTCTTAAGTGAGTTTTGATAAAATGTATTTTTTCTAAGAGTTTAATGATTTTGTTTTACATTTTATTTGCACAACCCTATTCTAATCATCATCATCTCAGATTATATGTAATAAAATTACAAAATGCCTATACAGCATTTACTATATGCTGTGTTGTTCTTCTTAACATATATTTTGTATTTAATCCAGATGTCATTCATTGAGATAGATTCTATTATTTTCCCCTTTTTTACTGATGGTGAAATTGAAGCAAAGACAATTAATTAACTTGACTGGGATCATACATGAATAAGTTGTGGAGCTTGGATATAAACACACCCAAACCTGTGGCACCTGGGTGGCTCAGTCAGTTAAGCATCTGCCTTCAGCTCAGGTCCTGATCCCGGGATCCTGGGATCGAGTCCCACATCGGGCTCCCTGCTCGGCAGGAAGCCTGCTTCTCCTTCTCACTCTGCCTGTCCCCCGTATCCTCTGGCTTGTGTTCTCTCTCTCTCTCTCTGAAATAAATAAATAAAATCTTTTAAAATAAAAAAGATAAACATACCCAATCTGGCTATGAAATTTGGATTTGTAAGTGTATAAACTACATTGGCTTTTACTCTCTACATCCACAGCTGTGGTCATGTCCTCTTTTCCTTTCCTAAAATCATTTATTTACACATTTATCCTTTATGTCTTGATCACTCTTACCAGAGGTTTGTCTATATTATTAGATTTTTTTAGCATCTACATTTGCTTTTTAGCATCCTTTTCATTGTACATTAGCTTTAATTAATTTAACTAACTTGTTTTATCTTTTTAATTTCTTTCCTCCTCTCCTAGTTGATATAGATTTTATATTCCTGATTTAGAGTTCAACAGTGGAGGGGGGACCAATAGTTTTTCTATCTAATTTCAGGAATACAAGCTCATGATAGGTATGGATAATCCAGTTATTTCTGCTCTATTCCAAGGTTTCTCAATCCTGGCACTATTGACATTTTGCATCAGATAATTGTTGAAGAATTTTCATGCATTACAGGATGTTTAGCATCATCTCTAGTCTCTGCTCACTAGATGTGACTCCCCAACCTGTGACAAGCAATGTCTCCAAACATTGTCAAATGCGAAGGTGGAGGAGGGCAGCAAAATTTCCCCTAGTTGAGAACTGCTGCACAGAAAAAAATATGAAAATTCCCAATTTTGTAAATTAAAATGGAAAATCAACTTAATGTGAACATGTGGAATCATCCCTAAACATAAGGTCTTTTGGATTAGAGCAGTAATTCTTAATTGGGCATTTTAGAAAAAAATAAGGAATGGTTATATCAAATAAATAGTGAGTTTTATTTTTAAATAAAAAATACCAAGATATTTTAAATGCTTTTTAAATTAAAAAAGTTAATGATGTTGCCATTGAATTTTGTATCTGCCAATAGAAATGTTTTAAGGCTCATCTAGAAAACAGAAAATAAGATATAGCAAGAAAGATTTATACCTTATGTATTTTTCCTTGTATACCTCAATCACTATAAAAATCAGAGTAGTTCATAGGTTCTTTGCACATAAATAGTTAAATATTCTTTCCATTTTATAGTACTCTAAAATTGGCACAAAAAGGTATTTTTAAGAATGTGCATCATGCATTTATCAACCAAGTAGAAACCTCAAGAGAAAAAGATATTTGGCAACCCGGTTCTGAAAGGCATTTCATTAATTTTACAAGTTGGGTGGAAGGAAATTAGTGTACTCCCACAAAGGGAGCTGCTAAAGAAAATATAGTTTTTACCAGATTGTATTCTCCCCCTCTGAATCACAGTTAAACAAGTAAGTTCCCATGGAGAATGCGAGGACACATACTGTGATGTTTCATGACCCATTCTTTTTTCTAATAAATATAAAACTGAAGTCCTGCCTCCCTAAAAACTACTGGGTGATTTTACGACATTTTCTTAACTCTTTGAGTATTTTATACGTTAGTAAAAGTTACCCTCACTTGAAGAGAAACCCACAAAATGGCACTGAGAGGGACTAGTGAGGAGCGTTTCAGTATGAATAACGGCGGTTGTGCATTGCAGTGAATTCCTCATGCAAACTCAGTGATTTACTCCGAAAAACTGTTAACTGGATGGGGACTAATAAAGTACTACCTAGCTGATGCCCATCAGCTTTGATAGATGAAAGTATAAAAATCGTTTCTAAATGACAGATTCTGAATATATGAATGACTGGTATTTCTGAAATCCTTAAAATGCTTAAAGATAATATCTTCTTTTACAAAGCTTAAGCATTTTTCTAAAATCTTAGACGCAAAAATGGGGCACGTGGGTGGCTCAGTCATTAAGTGTCTGCCTTCAGCTCAGGTCATGATCCCAGGCTTCTGGGATCAAGCCCCGCATGGAGCCCCGCATGGAGCCCCGCATTGGGCTCCCTGCTCCTCAGGAAGCCTGCTTCTCCCTCTCCCACTCCCTCTTGTGTTCCCTCTCTCTGTCAAATAAATAAATAAATCTTTAAAAAAATAAAATAAAATAAAATCTTAGACACAAACAAATTTGGAAGGATTTATGTACGCAAACACACACGCCAAGACATCGTCTTACAAACAAAGGAACTGCCGTCCCTTATTGAGCAGCAGAAATTCTATTATAACATATGTTCTTATTTCCTCATGAGTTGTCTGCCTCACCAGGTCCTCCTTTGTAGTATTCGTGTGCTTGGCAAAAGTTTTGTTTAAATAGAGGAAAAGTATAAATTTCACTGCCATTTCTCTCCACGTTATCTTAAATTCCTTTTTAGTAGTTACTGAAACTAAAATACAGTTTTATTATACGCCCAGATTTGTAAAGGCAAACAAAAAATATATTCAGTATAAGCACATGCTTTCTAAGATTAATAAGCAATTAATGAATAGTCCACAGTTTTCTAAAAGATTGAGCTACCTAAATCTGTTTAAAAAATTTTGACAACTTCTCACACATACGTTGTCGCTTTTTTTTTTTTCCAACTAGCTTTTAAGGCCCACCAATATATAACTGCAATCTACCTTCTCAATGTTATCTCTCAATGCTCACTTTAGAAATTCTAGCAAAAGCAAAGTGCTATGTACTTCTTGTATAGTCCCCTTGTCTTTGCTCAGCCATTTCCCCCGGTTGAGATGTCTCTTCCCTGTGTCTGTGTTTCTAACTTCTACTCATTGTTCAAGGCTAAACTCAGATACTATCTCAGTCTTAAAGCTTTTCCCAATCCTTCTAGATAGAAAAAATCCCTTTGTTCATCTTAACTTCCATAATCCTTTATATGCCATCTCATTTTTGCATAGTTATTTACAGATGTTTTTCCTCACTTGCAAGATTATAAGTGTTGAAGGATAGGGGCTGTGTTTAATTAAATTTTCTATCATCTGAAGGGCAAATGATAAGTCTATAACAAATACCCATTACTGATGGAAGAACAGAGAGATAGATGCCTAAGTGGTTTACCTTAATGATAACATGACACAAAACAAAAATCCAGGAGAGATGCTGAGGAGCTACTAATATAGTTCACTGTAACAGGAATCTTTTAGATCCTTAGCAGCAATAATTCCAAATTCAGTAATTTGCAAGACATATGACTTTGAAATCAGAGCTGTTGACTGAAGGTTCACAAACGCAATGATGAGTTTTGCAGTGAGGAGATACTTTTTTTTTTTTTCCTCCCACATTAAGTGCACCCTTACCAGCTGTTATGCCTGATCCTGCCACCATTTCTGCCAAAAACAACAATTTCCATCAGTCCCCTGCTTCTCAGCTGTGCCACTCCAAGACAGTGTTTGCTCCTCATTAAAAATCTGCAAAACCAACTGAGAGTCAACCCACCACCCAGGCAGCCCAAACCAAACTGGGGAGGAGAGACACGAAATCCGATCTTGGTTCCTCACACCACCGAGAGGGTGTGCTACTGCATTCCACACGAGCTGCAAGCAATGCAGAAGCCCTGCTGGGCGTCCTGTTGGGAGGCCGTGATGGCAATCAGACCATGTGGTCATGAGGGCACGTGCTGCTGTTACAAGGTCGCTGCAAAGCAAATAAACCACAAAATTAATCAGTTGCAGGTTGTGGAGACCACGCTACTGAAGAGGCACTTTTGCCACCTCACCCATGTCAATTGGACCCATGGTTCTGGTCTATATCCAAAGAACAAGCAAGGTTTTATAACCAGATGGGGCTCTAGACAAAGCAATTGGCCACGGATGCTGGGTTACTGGCCTTCCTGGTGGTCTGTGGCGACATGGAAAGACCCAAGACGTGAAGTTAAAGCACTCCAGATTGTGTGAGAAGGGACGATGTTTCGATATTATTAGAGCTCCCGGCGAATTCGCCAGATTTTGTGATTCTGTACCTCTTCTACCCATACCCGAGAGATCCGGTTATCACTGAGGTCCTTTCATGCTCTGAGCTAGCTGCTATTCAAAAAGAGAAGTATCAGCAATCTCAGAGTGCATTGTGATTCTAAAACATCTCTGCCTAAACGATACATTCCCCTCACAGTATATATTCCTTTAACCATATATATCACCTTATGATTTTGGGCTCAGAAATTACCAGTCCCTTCAAGGTTCAAACACTACAGGTGTTTAAAACTACTTACTATAATTACTTCTTCGGTTAAACATGACAGATCTGACTTTCTTCTTTAAAAATACAAGAGAGTAAATCAGAGATTTTCTTTTCTACAAAATACTTTGACTGTGGGAAATTTGCACACATTGGCAAAAACTTTCCATGTAGTTAAATGGCAAAGACAAGAAATTCAATCGCAGATATTTATTTTATGAGATTAGGGGTTACACTGAAGGAAAAAAAAAACTGAATAAGGCCAAGAAAATAATGAAATCTTTTGTCATAACAGCCATCTAAACATTTGTATTATATGTCAGATTGGAAATGTATCTTGGGATCATACACCTGAGTCTGGTTCATGCACAATGTTCTCAGGGATAATTCAGAGCCATCCAAAGGATGCTCAGACTGTTAAGTGTCAAGATCATTTTATCTGGCTGATTAACAGGCTCTAGATGTGCCAGGTTAACCAGCAGTGTGAGAATATAAATGGGAAATAAGGAGACACTCTACCTGTCAGGCCATTCTGGACCATTAGCTCCCCAGGACATGCTCAGGACGGCTCAACTGTCATTTTAGAATTACACCTTCCCATCTATACTATGAAGAGTCTGGAAAGAGCACTACTTACGAGGGTAAAAAGTAAGAAAATAAAAGTTGTATATTTTAAATGAATATATATCCAAAAATGAAGACAACACAGGGGAAGTACAAGTGGAACAAAATATATCCCATATATAACATATTCTAGCAGGAGTTGAAAGTAATGTTATCTGATGGTAACTTTTCTTCAAGAACATATAGAGTGTGAGAGGTTTAACATACATAAAAATAAGTTAAAACCAGCAGGTATCTAACAATTTCATTTAAAATATTGAAAACGGAGAAGTAAGGCAGCTCAAAGGATTTTAGTCATTTGTACACCTAACATATTTATAATTTTAAAAACATATCTGCAGATGGTAATTTCTGAGATGAGTAACTTGCAAATGCTACTAGCTTATTTCTGTGGTTATATGTCATTATTTTTATTAAATAATATCTAAGTAATATCTTAAAATATAAGTAAAATGTATATTTTCCTTTATAATATAGTATAGAAAATTATGATTTATCTTCATGAGACTTGTCCTTTACCTTGAATATTAAACACACATATATAGAATACATATGAACAGAATTATTTAAATTACTTACATAATATGAATTGCCATATTAGAGAAAATAATTTTAATTTGAATTACTAATACTTGTATTAATGTATGAGTTTTGTATAAAGCATACATTAAAATTTTTAAGTAAAATATTAATGTCACATATAAGTTATATAATAACTTAAATAACCAATCATAACCATCAATCTACTTATGCTATCCTGACAAAATAGAACAATGTAAATATTCCTTAATAATCATCTTAACTTGGGGGCGCCTGGGTGGCTCAGTTGGTTAAGCGACTGCCTTCGGCTCAGGTCATGATCCTGGAGTCCTGGGATCGAGTCCCACGTCGGGCTCCCTGCTCGGCAGGGAGTCTGCTTCTCCCTCTGACCCTCCTCCCTCTCATGCTCTCTGTCTCTCATTCTCTCTCGCGCGAATAAGTAAAATCTTAAAAAATAATAATCATCATCATCATCTTAACTTGGTTATAAACAACCTCTCCCAAATGTTGTTTTTAGAGAAACCGTAAGGTTTTTCTACAAATGACCAAATGTTTTAACAAGATTTAGAAACACTTGTGTTTTCTTCCATAAAGAGATTATTGACTCAGGAAGATAAACCAAATAGTAACATATTTATTAATATAAAGAATTAACATTCTGGTTCATTATTTTGTAACAAAGCAAAATGATACATTATTTTGTAATGAAGGGAAAATAAAAATTTTATGACTACAGTCTGTATTTAAAGCAACATTATAGACACCTCACTCTTAAACATAATATCACAATTTTAAATTGAATTGAGCTAAATTTTCCTGTTAATTAAGAAGACCTTAAGAATTTTTTAAACCAATGAAAAAAAAAAGGGAGTCACTGCCTCTCTCACATGAAAATGAATTATGTAAACATAGATTATATAGTGTGGGGGAAATATAGGAAGGCTATATCTGCCTTTTCTCAGCTTGCCAGGTCTGCATCTTCTCTATCATCAGCTATATGCACAAGGCACCTTACAAATCATAATAAGATAACAGACAAAATGTCATTTATGATTCATAATTATGTGTTTTACTTTTTGTCTGATATCATCCTTTCTCAGTCATATATGTATGTATATATGAATATATACAGGCATATACACTGCAAATATATATTACGTGTATATAGTATCTGTGACAGAAAGCTAGTTGTATCCATCACCAAGCTTATATTAATGTACATTGCCAAAAGTACTGGGGATATGCAAGTGTGTGTGTGTGTGCCTTTTGGGGAAGTAGTAAGCAAGAACATAGATGTTGATTTTCTCTACGTGGTGAAAGGCTTTTGTAGGAAAATTTTTACATATAAAATCACATCTAGCATTTTGGTCTGATGTTGGGTATCATGAATGACAAAACTAAGATTTTTGGCTAGCCATTTAAATCCTATATTCATATACATATACGTACATACATACGTACTTATATACATACAAACACATGTTTGTTAATTTAAGGAAGAAAGAAGTAAAATGAATCTGAACTAGTTCCACCATCTGCAAGTCACTAGTGAGGAACAGAATGTTTTCATCAGTCATTATGGGTCAGATCTCAATGATTAAAAACCCCAGAGCTTCTCAAGGGTATAATTTCCTGGTTCTCCACCTGCACACTTCCCAGTAGACCTCATCACCCTTGACTCTAACCAAATTCTGGAAAAGCAAGTTAATTCTAATTGAGAAGTAGAGTTAAGCAATACATGCAAAAGGAAATTAGTTATGTTGATAACCAGATAAATTACCACAGGATTTTGGCAAAAATATCAGCAAGCAATGTTTTGTTTTGTTTTTTACTTTGTCTTATATCATCTATTATTAGCTGATTGCAAAAAAAAAAATGCTATAGTAAAAAAATAGAAATATTTTCTTGGGATTTTACATCAAATATCATCAATAGACCGATAGTCACATTCCAGTGGTCTGACAAGCTCAATTTGACTTTTGAATATTTTAGAGTCAATAAACCCCCAAATGATTTGGACCAATCACACATCCCTAGTTATTTAAACCCTTGAGCATTTCAAAGGAAATTTAATCTATATGGTCTGATTCATTTACGCATTACTTATCAAAATGGTATTTGCAGGAGTTATCTGATGTTACAAAAGACTTCTTTATAAAAATACTTGAACCTGTACTTTTCAGAAAGAATGCCATTTCAAGATTAAGCTACTCCCCTGCACCTCTAAATGTTTACAATTAGTTCAAAACTCAGAATATTTCTAGTTTCTAGGGGTACTGAATTTTCATCAAAGCATTCTATCTTTCTCAATCACGGCCAGATCACAGAGCTTTCTTTCTTGATGCTTGTAATTCCAAGATGCCTCCATAATTACAAACAGTGCACTGTAGTTGTTCTGAGAGAAAACAGCCCTCTCTGATTAAGGAACTTCTAAAACAATGGGTTGAGACAGTCTTCTTAGACTTTATTTCCTCTTCAATAAATAGTGCTAACATCAGAAATAAATGGAATAAAATGTGGTCATGCTGGAAATTTTCAAAACAATTATGGAAAAAGAACTAAACTTTTGCTGAAAACCAATCTGGAAACAAACACCAGCAATTGATTCTACTGAAGATTCTAAGGTACAGCTTTATTTTTTTGTTATTGTTTAATTAGAATTTGGTATTTTTGTCTATTTTATCTACATTTATAACATTAGGTGATAGATATAAATCTGTAGTTTCCTTGAAAAACTTAATTTAGAACAGTATCTGATTACAAAATAGTATTTTATTTTATGATCATTTGGGAGTGCCAATTTTTACATAGTTTGAGGTTATATAACATTGAGGAATAAATGAGTCATTGGAGGAACCATATGTGGCATGAAAAGAATGGAATTGAGAAGAGAAATATTCTGGAGTTTTTGATATAATCCAAATCTCATCTAATTGAGACTCATGATTAGTCTACGTCCTGATACAACTAAGGTAACATTAATATGTGAGAACTGACATAAAATTTCACAGTTAACAATCATCATGCCAGAAAAAGAATAGTGGAGACAGTAAGGCAACAAAATGGTGCCAGACTACTTGGGTTTGAATCCTAGCTCTGCCGCTGAATTGGTGGATGACTTTGCACAAACCATTTAAACTCTCTGTGCATCTGGTTCCATATCTGTAAAAATAGAGATAACAATATTTATGTCTCAGGATTGTTATGAGGACTACTTGAGTCTTTGAAGAACTAGAACTTCAGCAATATAAATGCTAGCTCTTCTAGTATTTATCAGAAAATCAGTTGGACATTTGGGAATTGTTTTTTTTTTTTTCCCCTGTGCCTTCTTTCCTGTCCCCCACCCCCCATCCCCCCAGGGCTCGTTGTGTGCATATCCCAAAATAATATAGTAATATGGAATGGCTTTCTTAATTTCAAAAAGACGTATTGTTTGCTTACTGCTCCTTGATAAGGTTTTATCATCTAAAATTGAATATAAAAAATAAATAAATAAAGCCAGTTTTACGGCCTCATCTCCCTAAGTCTTGTTAAATTGGCTGTGGAATGTTGAATTCTATCACTGGCCACAGATCTTCACTTTAAGCCAATGTTTTTTTTCCATTGAGGTGTTCAGCAGTTACTTCCAGTATTGTGTAATCAAATCTTACCTTCATCTTTTCCACCTTTGATCCAACCATACAGTCATCTGAGTTCTCTTCAGATGTTAATATAACTTTTTGTCCTTTGGGCTTATTAATTTCTTCCCTTTGTTTCCTCCAAAATATCTTTGTATTTCTCTTCTTCCCCTATGCTCTAGATCTTCTCTTTACCTGAATTAAATAAATATCTTCTTCATTCTCTCCCTGTCATCTGATTCTCTCTTTCAAATTAGCCTGCCTACCACAACGAGATTCATCTTATAACATTGTCTTCCTTATGCTACCACAATTCTTTCTTGTCTCCAACATTAGGCCCAAAATCTTTTGACTGATTTTCACTTTGCATTTTCTGACTCCAGTGGACTCCGTCTGTTTCTGCCTTTTGCATTGAGGCAGGTTCATCCTGACCATTCCTACAGTGATTTCTGTTTGTTCGATCTTCTCCTATCATGAACCCCTCTCCTTTTCTTCCGCATATTTGTATCTTAAATATCTGCTAAGGTCATTATATCAGGGCACCTGGGTTGCTCAGTTGGTTAACTGACTGCCTTAGGCTCAGGTCATGATCCTGGAGTCCAAGGATCAAGTTTTGCATCGGGCTCCCTGCTCAGCAGGGAGTCTGCTTCTCCCTCTGACCCTCCCCCCTCTCATGTGCTCTCTCTCTCTCTCTCTCAAATAAATAAATAAAATCTTTAAAAAAAAAAGGTCATTATATCAAGTTTTACTCTCTCCAGAGATTGTGGGTGTCTATTCTGATAGCACAGATCACTCCCTTATAGTAGTTACTATGGAGCTTAACATCAGTACCTAAGAATTTAACATTTCACTTTGTGTTAGTTACTTCACCCACAAATCCCAAACTGATTACATACCTCTTGATGTCTGAGACAATTTATGTATTGTCTATCAAAGCTCTGGCAGGTAACAGACAAGCAAAAAAAATATATTATAGAATTAATTGATTAGTAATTAAAATGGTACAGAAATTTAGAAATAACTTTATAAATGCTAGCTCTTAAATTTCACCCCTGTGAACTAAAATCAGTAAACTACCCTCCACACATCCTTTACTCAGTCTTACTGAGTCCCTCTCATCTTCCCATGACTGTCTTTCTTTGTTCCAGTTTATTTTCTCTACCACCAGCGCAGGCTTTCTGAATCAGTGGTTCTGTGTTAGTTCTCCCACATGAGTTCAATGGATTCCTCCCCTTTCTTTTCTTTGATTATCAGAGTAGACACTTAGAAAAGTAATACAAGTTACAGTTGTGAGAATTAAACACCAAATTTGTCTAACTAAGTGGTTATTCTGACATCAAGAAGAGTTCAAAGGTCATCAAAAGGAAAAATCAGTTAGAATGGCTGATTTCAAGGGAAAAATTAATGTTTTGGTGTCCCACTAATAATCAAAATTGTCTATAGTTTTATAGCGTTATATGAGTGTGAGAAAGTTGTTTCATCATTACTTTAGTAGTGGTTGTGCGTATATTTGGTTTATAGATATAAAAACCAATGATCAAAATATTTTTTACAACTCAAAGTAAATTGACTTATGATTGACATATAGGTTTAGATACAATATGCAAATTGTCGATATTCAAAGTTTCCCTGAAACTTCCTTATCCTTCTAAGTTCATCTACCATTTCAGCCTAAACAAGTCTTTTTTTTTATTTTATTTTATTATGTTAGTCACCATACATTACATCATTAGCTTTTGATATAGTGTTCCATGATTCATTGTTTGTGTATAACACCCAGTGCTCCATGCAATATGTGCCCTCCTTAATACCCATCACTGGGTTAACCCATGCCCCCACCCCCACCACTCCAGCAACCCTCAGTTTGTTTCCTGAGATTAAGAGTCTCTTATGGTTTGTCTCCCTCTCTGACTTCATCTTGTTTCATTTTTTCCTCACTTCTCCTATGCTCTTCTGTCTTGCTTCTTAAATTCCTCATATCAGTGAGATCATATGATACTTGTCTTTCTCTGATTGACTTATTTCACTTAGCATAATACCCTCTAGTTCCAGCCACGTCATTGCAAATGGCAAGATTTTGGGGTTTTTTGATGGCTGCATAATATTCCATTGTATATATATACCACATCTTCTTTATCCATTCATCTGTCGATGGACATCTTGGCTCTTTCCATAGTTTGGCTATTGTGGGCATTGCTGCTATAAACATTGGGGTGCACGTACCCCTTCGTATCACTGCATTTGTATCTTTGGGGTAAATACCCAGTAGTGCAATTGCTGGGTCATAGGGTAGCTCTATTTTCAACTTTTTGAGGAACCTCCATACTGTTTTCCAGAATGGCTGCACTAGCTTGCAACAGTGTAGAAGGGTTCCCCTCTCTCTGCATCCCCGCCAACATCTGTCGTTTTCTGACTTGTTAATTGTAGCCATTCTGACTAGTGTGAGGTGGTATCACATTGAGGTTTTGATTTGGATTTCCCTGATAACGAGTGACGTTAAACAAAAGTCTTTTATGCAGTCTGGTCTCCTCACTGCCCTTGAACTTAAGCCTACTATTTCCCCATCTGGAATGCCTTTGCACGAAGGAATATTTATCCCAGTTTAGATTTACATTTCTGTTCTATCCCCCTCTAGTCTCTTCCTAACTATTGACCTTCTCTCTTTAATTTCTGAAAACTTATTATATAAGTTAGAACTAATTGGAAGCCTGCTTCTTAAATGAATGTTTCAAATATATGCCTATTTTATCTGCACCTAGAATGTAAGCATGTAACATTTAGGGACCGTATATTAACTTTTTTTTAATTATCATTATTATCAATTCACTCCCAGGTATGAGCACAATATGTAATTGATGCTGAATAACTCCTTTTGAGTAATAAGCTAATGAATAATTTTGCCTATTTTAATAACTACCATAAAGGCAGTTTAGTATTATGTGTGAGATTTATTAAAGACTTATACTCCAAAAGTTGATCATTAGTCCTAGTATATGACAACATAGTATGACAGTCCTATATAATGACAACATAATTAATAATAATAATAATGGTCATAAATAAGAAGAAGAGGAACTAACATTTAATAAAAGCTTAGTGTGTTCCTGGCACTCTTCTTTAACCCTTTCATGGATTAAATCACAAAAATCCTCATAAGATAGGCATCGCTATTGTCTCGGTTTTACAGATGAAAAAACTAAAGCTAAGAGGACCTAAATAATTTGCTACAGATCCTACAAAATTAGAGATCAACAGTAGAGTCACAATAAACACTAAATATCTGCCATGGACCAGGATTTTTGTTAAGTGACTTACTTTATTTTTCTATGTTACACTCACTAGAGTATTATCACATTTTATTTATATGAGAATTGATAGTTTCTATGACTTGCAAATACTCTTCTGATTAGTATGCCTGCAATACAATATCCAGTATTCTTTACCTGTTTTGTTTGGAACTCAAGTCATATTTATGTTTATTCATATATTTAGCTATATAAAACCAGTTGAAATTAAAATCTTCTAAGTGTGGCAGGGCAGGATAAGCCAAGAGGCAAATTTAGCCCATACTTAGGCCCACCAGAAAAACAAGGGCTTCTGAGAACATTTTTAAGTTTGTTATCTCAAAAGAGCTATGGAGCAGGTATAATGGGTATAATGGAAAATTTTATAAAGAAGATAGCAGGAGGGGAAGAATGAAGGGGGGGAAACCAGAGGGGGAGATGAACCATGAGAGACAATGGACTCTGAAAAACAACTGAGGGTTCTAGAGGGGAGGGGGGTGGGGGGATGGGTTAGCCTGGTGATGGGTATTAAAGAGGGCACGTTCTGCATGGAGCACTGGGTGTTATACGCAAACAATGAATCATGGAACGCTACATCAAAAACTGATGATGTAATGTATGGTGATTAACATAACCATAAAAAAATTTTTTAAAAATTTGTATAAAACATTCTTATAATTAGTCTATGTTTTAGTATCAACTGCTTCAATCCTCCACTCTAAGCTATAGCCATACTCTTTGCTCTGTGACTTTTCAGATTCTCACTAAAGGGGCAGGATATATTTTCCTGCTTCCTGGCTTCAGGTTGGACTTCAAGATTTGCTTTGGCCAATTGAATAAGACAGAGTTGAAGGTATGCCAGCTGTGTGCCTAGGCCTTAAGTTTTTGCATGCTTCATCTCCCTTTCTGAGACCGCTGCCATCAAAAAAGAATATGCCTGGGCTAGCTTGATGGTTCCTGAAGTATCATAAGACACAGATGGAGCCTAGCCAAACTGCTCATAGCAAGACCAGTCTAGATCATCGAGATCCCGCTGACCCCCAGAGCAAGGCCAGCTGAGATTAGCAGAACCACCCAACTGTGCCAGGCTTAGATCAGCTGACTGCCAACTGTCTGGATAAACACCTAAATAAATGTTGAATACTGTAGATAGCTGAGATTTTGTGATATTTGCTGCACAACATTATTATGGTCAATAATACTGTTTTTATTGGAAATTACAGATGGGGCATGGATGTAGAGCCATACTTTTTCATTGGTTAGAGCTATGTGATATGGCAATCTGATGCTTTAGGATGGTAAATCAGATTGGTCTCCAGTGTAAAATTGGAAGGCTTTTTTAAATCTGTTTGCTTCCATGTATGTTTTATTTTGTTTATGTTTGTTTTATTTTGAGGAGGAGAAGATAAATATTTTTCTGACACCTCACTGACAAAATTAGATAAGAGGGCATTGAGATAAGGATGACCGTATGCGACAGTCACTATTTTGAGTGTCATATGTCTTTCTATATAGCCTTTAGCTTAAATGTGTTCCTATGAAGGCTTCCTAACTTCTCAAATCTGAGTTAATTGTCCTCTTTTTTTTTTTTAAGATTTATTTATTTATTTATTTGTGAGAAAGAAAGGGGTGGGTAGGGGCAAAGGGAGAGAGAGAATCTCAAGCAGACTCCCCGCTGAGCACTGAGCCCATGGTGGGGGCGGGACTTGATATCATGATCCTGAGATCATGACCTGAGCCAAATTTAAGAGTCAGTTACTTAACCAACTGAGCCACCCAGGTTCCCCTGAGTTAATTGTCCTCTTAAGTATTTTCAGAGCACACTTTTTTCCCCAATGTCGGCTTTAGCTTTTTCACTTCCTTTACTTGTCTAAACTACTATGTCCATGAGGGAAAGGAACACATTTTCATTGTTTACTATAGTATCTCCAACAGTACGTATAGTTCTGGTCACATAGATAGCTATCAATAATCATTTTTTAATATGAAGCAGCATTGATTTTTATTTTAAAAATACCTTCTCTCATTTGCCTTTTGCTAATAAATATTAACTAATTTTAGAGATTTTAATTTCAGGTCATGACAAAAATTGCTTTTTTCTTTCTCAAGTGGTTATCTTATTATTATAAGAGTAAATAGACTAAGGATAGCAAAGTTCCAGATTTAGACATTTAGACAATGAAAAAGTAAAAGCCTCTCTTTTATACTTTTAGACTTTTCCCTAGACAAAACCATGTTAAATCATTTCTATTTTTTTCCTCTTTGATGGTTATTTAATTCAAAATTCAAAAAGTATGCTTATACTTTAATTTCAAAAAATATCAATTTAAATATTATCAATAGTTTCATTTCACCTTCATAGAAAAATGAATTTTAATTACCTTAATCACAGTATCTCTTCTCTTAAAAATGTTGAAAAATAATTTTTATTTTTCAATTTTATACATAATATAGTCAAACTTCTATTTCTTGATTTATCACTTCAGATAATATTTATTGACTCTCTAATGTGTAAGATGTAAATGTTAGGTTGCAGCAGGTCTAGAAAGTAAAAGTTTCATTGATATTAATGCAGAAAATCAGAGACTCTGAGATAAAGGTTCTCAGAACAAAGTGGATTTCCATTAGCAACTGGTGTAACTAAGGAGCTCTGTGTTCACATCGATAAGGTATAGCTAAATGCTGCTTGATATAAACAGGATAAGAGAAAAACAATTACAAATACCCGGTGTGGGTGGAGGGAGAACTGTATAATAACATCATAGGCCAAATATAAGCCGAACTAAAATCTCATATGACTTAGCAATCAATTAATTATGTTTCTTATTCAATGGGCCTACTCAAATAAACTTAGTTCTGACATAAATAACATTTTTATACTATTACATTTTAAACTCTAGTTTTAAATATTAGAACCACAGATTTTTTTATTGTGTTCAATTAGCCAAAATATAGTATATCATTAGTTTTTGACATAGTGTTCAATGATTCATTGGTTGCGTATGACACCACAGAATTTTTTTAAGTTTTCATTTAAATTCCAGTTAGTTAACAGACAGGGTAATATTAGTTTCAGGTGTACAATACAGTGATTCAACACTTCCATACATCACCCGGTGCTCATCACAAGTGCGCTCCTTAATCCCCATCACCTATTTCACCCATCCCCCCCACCCACCTCCCCTCTGGTAACCATAGGTTTGTTCTCTTTAGTTAAGAGTCTGTTTCTTGCAGAACCATAGATTTTTGAGGTAAGAAAAGTGATTTTAGTTACAACAAGAGATATAATTACAATAAAAGAT
The DNA here is from genome assembly GCF_011800145.1 of Mirounga leonina. Classification (NCBI taxonomy): domain Eukaryota; kingdom Metazoa; phylum Chordata; class Mammalia; order Carnivora; family Phocidae; genus Mirounga; species Mirounga leonina. The sequence continues at coordinate 10,109,533 of NW_023270702.1, forward strand.
AATGCTATGACAAAAAGAGAAGGAGGTGAAAAAGAACGAGGAAAGGTAGAAGAGGGCCAATGATAAAAATAATTATTTTTAATAAAGAGAAGTTTTAGAAGAGTCATTAAATTAAAATTAATGTAATAACTATGTTTAATACTTCTGAGTTAATAAAACTTCCTCAAAAATTGTTTAATTTGATTTTTAACAGATCTGACTTCCATATTTCTAAATTATTTCCACTTGTGAAAACTAGTGATTTTTGCATAACCAGAAGAACTTTCATAGCTTTATGCCATGTCAAGCAAATGAATTTTTTCAGGGAAATTGGATTCCTTTTGTTCCATTAGGAATTCCAACTTAGAGATACCCTACATGTCATTTCACTATACCAGTATCCCTGGTATTATTCATACATTCACTCCATATGTATTCATATATATGTATGCATAAATATCTGTGCAAATATTACCACGTAGTTTCAATTCAATGAAATATAGCACAGAACAAACAACTACTATTTGAAACAAAATGAGGGATTTCTACTTAACCATTATTTTAAAAATAAACTAGGAAAGATCTCATTTTCAACTTGGTAATTATAAAATGTTAATAATTTGCAATAACTGATACAAATGAGATGGATGTAAATAATCAAGGATTTCATAAAACCATCATTGTATGGGACACCTGGGTGGTTCAGTCATTAAGCGTCTGCCTTTGGCTCAGGTCATGATCCCAGGGTCCTGGGATGGAGCCCCTCATCAGGCTCCCTGCTCAGTGGGAAGCCTGCTTCTCCCTCTCCCTCTCCCTCTGCTTGTGTTCCCTCTCTCGCTGTGTCTCTCTCTCTCTGTCAAAGAAAAAAAAAAAATCATTGTGCCCTGATGTTCACATTTGTCCTGAGTATCATGAGGCTGGCTGGCTGGGACCACCCAACTACATACTGTGCACATGTGATTTGTAAGACAAGAACAGGTGCCTGTGGACCTGATACGGTTTCAGTGTATTCAAAACTTTGTAAAACCTTTTTTGTAAAAACTTACATTTCCTTAATAGCACTATTTTCCAGAACATACATTCCTTTTGTGAGGATTAATGTTTGGAAATTAATACATGTCATGAGTCATTCCAGAAAAATTAGTTCTAAATTTGGATTTTAAAACAGCACAGTATCCTGCAAAGTCTAATAGCTGATGGGAGAGCCCTAGGTTTCTGTACTTAATGATTTCTAGACTTCAGGAACCTCGTCTCCCAAATAAACCGTTGATTAGATAGTCTCTACGATCTCTTGAAAAATCAAACACTGCATTGTTTTAAAGAATGGGAAGGCAGATCAAGGGTGTCATCTGGTCTTATTTCTTCTTTAATATTTCCTTTATTCCCTTTGACCTTAAAGGAATTAAAAAGTAACTTCTCTCTCAAAAACGTCTGAACATCTTAGTATTAAGTGAATTTCAAACATTGTTTCAAATGATAAATTTTATGATTTGGACTAATAACAGTTAAGAAACTGTAATTTTAGGAACTTATTCCATAAGATACAGATTTTATATATTCTACTTTGCTTTATAGCAGTCACTCATAAATTCATGGTTTCTTTTTGTTTTTGTGGGCACTGTTGACTTTAATATTGGCTCGATCATATTTATGAGTATTTATCATCATTCTTTAGGCAAGTAAATGTAAATTCAAGCAATGTAAATTCAAATAGAGAATTGATAAAAATCAGATAACCTTTTATAAAAAAAAAATCTTCCCTTGTTGCAGTTTGAAGAACTGAACCTCAAAGGATGTAATGATTTTCAGTCACACAGCATGTAACTAGAATTGTTTTCTTCTGATTCCAACTTTCGTACATGTAATACTAGAAGACACATTGAATCTCCATGATCCCCAAAGAAACTATTTCCAGGAATTCTTTGATGATCTTTTCCTTTTTATGCTGGAAAATAAGAGACATACATCCGGGAAAAAGCTCAAATTTTAAAAGCCCCAATGCAAATGAAATTTTTGTAGATTTTTTTATTTGTGAATATTTTATCTTACAGAAATTGGTTGCTGCAACAAGAATAGACTTGAAACAAGCAGAAAGTCCACTGGTTTTTTTTTTTTTTATAACAGCTTTGTTGGAAGATGTAATTCATATAACATAAAAATCACTGTTTTAAAGTATACAAATCAGTGGTCCAGTAGGAATTTAACAATTACTGGTAAACTGCAAGAGTGCACCCAGATTTTAAAATGCTGCAAATATAAACAAAAATAGAAAGGAAAATAGAACTCTGGGTGATGAATATATGCAGTGGGGAGATTCTTAGATATTGATAAAAGTTGTAGAGGAAAATGGGCTGCTTGAGATAAAGGGGTTAAATATCTCAAAGCCATAAAGAAAATAAGAAGATGCTCATGACACAATAGTAGAGACAAGTAACTTTACATAAATAAAAGTCCCAATTTTGCAAATTTATTTTTAAAAACCTGAAACATATGTTTTAATTAAGAAGATCTATCTCTAAGTTCTAAAAATATAAATGGTTTTAGATTTTTCTTTCTTCTTTTCTATATTTTCTATTGATCTAGTGTTTTTTAATAATGAGGGAAAAAAACACTTAAAATGTGCACAGATATCTTCACTCTTTCATAAAAAACAAAACAAAGCAAAAAATAATTGCTCGGCTTACTTTTTTCCCTTCTACTCTTCAGGGCTACACTTTTCCAAAAAACAGTTACATGGTACATCAAAATTTTGTTTTGCTGAGAAAGGCGGCATGACCACTGTTGCCTTTAGAAAGTAGATTTTTTTAATTTTATTTTATATTTTTATATTATTTTATTTTCTTCAAAAGACACACCCTGCAGAATCTAATGCCACTTTCTGTTTGCAAATTTATCTCCCAATTGTTCTTCCAGTGATTCAGCTGTTGGTTCTAATCAGTTTCATGATCGTCCTCTGAACAAACCAAATACATTCATTAACGTACATGTTTGTTCAGGAAACCCTCCCAAGTACTGTCTCCAAAGCATTTATCCAGGTTCTATCCTCACTTTTGCCTCAAGATCAAATTTCATCGCTTCCCTCCCTCTCTGAGTACATCCATATAACATCCTCTCTTTTCTGAACCTCCGTAGGACTTGTTTCTTTAACTCTTATTTTGGCACTAAACTGTGTATAATTTTACCCTGTTCTAGTCTCCATGTTCAGTGTGTATTTTATTTCTTTCACTAGACTATAAATAATTACAAGGTTGAATTCATCACTAAAAGTTGTATGTTAATGCAGAAATGCCTAATAAGGATTTGTTGATTTAAATAATGAATACATAAAAGAAAGTATGAATTAATAACTTTTAGAAGTATCATAACCGGTACTTGGAGAGAAAAGAAAAAGTCATACTAGGAAAGGAAAGAACTATGTGACCAGAAGACTTGCTTCAGGAGATGAGTAAAGCCTTGGACAATCAAATGTTTCCACCTACCAAACAAACAACAAAAAACAAACAAACAGGGTGCCTGGGTGGCTCAGTCATTAAGCGTGTGCCTTCAGCTCAGATCATGGTCCCAGGGTCCTGGAATCAAGCCCCACGTCAGGCTCCCTGCTTGGCAGGAAGCCTGCTTCTCTCTCTCCCACTCCCCCTGCTTGTGTTCCCTCTCTAGCTGTGTCTCTCTCTGTCAAATAAATAAAATCGTTAAAAACAAACAAACAAACAAAACACATATTTGACAGTAAGAGCTAGATGTAAAACAAACAAACAAAAAACACATCTGCCAGCAAGAGTCCAAGGACTGAATTTCAAATCATGTATTTCCCCCTGTAATAAGGAGGAGTTGAGTGAAGCAGAAGGGGACAGGGGCAGTAAGTACTATTAACCAAAATTGAAGCAGAACTTAGCTCCAGGCTGTCCTTCAAGCAAAAGATAATCAGTTAGTAAAGATCAGCTAAACCATGAATAAAGGTACTATAAGAAGGCTGTGACAGTGAGGGAGGTTGGATAACTATGGTCAGATCCCTAGTCTGGCAGATGTGGGGCTGGAGCTGAAGACTCTACTATGGAGAACTTATACATGATACAGAAATCCAGTTATGGGGACCAAGGCAGCAAGTTCAAAATCCTGAGCAAGACATCTAATAGTTTCCCAAACTAGGGACTAAATTTATTCAAAAGGTTAGGTTGCAGATCAACCTGTGGTTGGGGAACAAGTAGAGCTGGTTGCCATGACGGAAGTAGGCAAATATGAAGCCTATTAGAGGAAGCTTCCATCTGCCAAATTTTAAATGCACAAATCCATCTTGTTTCTGTATTCTGTAGTGAATGTTTTTTTTTTCTTCTTCTTCTCTTTCTCTTTTGCCTCACTCCCTGATAGCTGAATCTTGAGTAGAATGATGCCAGTGACAGAAACAGTTGGAATGGATTCATCCTGAGAGAAGTATAATGAAAGATTTTTCTATAGTCTTTCCCTAGGTCCTGGGATTTTTCCAGATACCTGTTCTTCCTAAGGTAGACTATTTGTTATTGCTGATTCTGAAAGCTATTTATATCCATTTTGTGTGTGTGAGCTGAGAGTATCTAACTTTTTTATTATTATTTTTTGGTTGTATGGTTTTTATTTGACCATGATTGACACCCAACATTACACTACTGTCAGGTATACTGAATAGTGGCTCCATAGTTCTGTATGTTATGCTGTGATCACTACAAGTAGCTGCCATCACCATGCAATGCTACTATAATATCATTGACTACATTCTCTATGCTGTACCTTTCATTCTCATGACTTACTTATTCCATAACTGGAAGCCTGTATCTCCCTCTGCCCATGACCCATTTTCCCCATCCACCCACCTCACCTCCCTCTGGCAACGATCAGTTTGTTCTCTGTATTTGGAAGTCTGATTCAGCTTTTTGTTTATTCATTTGTTGTTTTGTTTTGTTTTAGATTCCACGTATGAGTGAAATCGTATGGTGTTTGTCTTTCTCAGTCTGACTTATTTCACTTAGCATAATAGTCTCTAGGTCCTTCCATGCTGTCACAAATGGTAAAAATTCACCCTTTTTTATGGCTGCATAATATGCTGGTGTGTGGGTGTGGTTGTGTGTGTGTGTGTGGGTGGGTGTGTAACATCTTATTTATCCATTCATCTATTCATATCCTTTTAATGCTTTCCTTTTTGTGAAGGTAACTAGAATTGGACAGATTTGAACCAATATCACAACTCTTGTGTAGTTTTAACACACAATGTCAAATAATGCCCATTTTTTGAGCATTAGTATCAGTGCTTAGAATTGTGTGCACTAAAGCATGTGTGACTAGAAAATACCACTAATTTTTCCAAATACGATGTATAATTTTGTATACAAGGAAATCAGCAAACATCACCTTATGTACCAGTTATTCTTAAACAGTGCTATATTTCTTTCATCATCTAAGCTTTTTTCATATCTGAAAAAAAGTACTTGCCACATAGTGAGACTTTGATAAATGTTTATTGAATGAGTGTGTTTCTTCTACGAATACTTCACTTTTCCATTGAATCCAACTGCAATTTATATTTCTGAGAATGTGAATCCCACAGGTGGCTTTTACTTTACAAGGTACCACCCATCCACTGAGAAGAGTTAAGGACTTATAATCAAAGCAAAATGTTAACCATTTTTTAAAAATTCTTTTTAACAATATATATTTTGATATGGAGATACAACTTCCCAGCTATAGAAAGTATAAGTACGTAAGTGTAATGTACAGCATAGAGAATACAGTAAAGGTTAACCATTTTTTCAAAAGGAAATTTGTAAGTGCTGAAAATATTTAAGAAACAGATTCTTAAAAAGATTGGACTGCCAATTAGAAATGTTGACCCCTGTGTGTGTGTGTGTGTGTGTGTGTATACACACATCCACAGAAGTTGTATATATATATGTAAGAAGTGTACACCCCGGTGTGGAAGACCCATGTCACGGGTATATATACATATGCGTGCTCACCTGAAAAGTGCTAGAAAGTGTCAGTGACGTGGGTCTTCCCCATTGGGGTGCACACCTCCTGCATACACACTCACTCTCCTGCCTTCCATTCCTCAGTTTAAGAACAGGGAAGTGTTAGTGACAGCACTCTGGATGATATTAATTGCCATGCCCAGGGAAAAAGGCAATTTATCAGATAACTGGGTCCCAAGCCATACATGGCCTTAGAGATTAAAATGATCACCTTGAATTGCACTCAGAGGCTAAAAGGCAATCAGCCCAGATGGCAGAGCCCAGGTGTAACATGCTTCATGTCGCCAATCTAGTTAAGCAAGCAGACCACAGCATTTTCAGGGTCTGAAGCTTCCGAGGAGTCTCTTAAGTGGTGTTCCACACAAAGCTTGGAGCTTGAATTGAATACAAATTTTTCACGTGTTTGAGGATTTCTCCTGGAAGAAATGATTTTTAAAAAGAAAACAAATGAAAAACCCTATGAAATAGGCTCCAGAGAATTTGTTAAAATCAAAGGATACTGGTAAAATAAAACATGCTGTTAAAATGGTGAGTAAGGGAGAGTTTTCAAGTGGTGTGTCCGACACATCCATAGGTTCTTATAACATTCACACTCCCTTTCCAAACTGGAAAACCACTGGAGACATTAAGCGTGCTGGCTATGTCCACCTGGAGTTCATCCGCACTTTTTAATGTAGGAAATACTATTTACTATCACAATTGAAGTCAGAGCTAAACAAACTCATTTAATAATGGAAGCATGTGGAAAGCCTTCCACGGGGCACAGGGTCCTTCTAATATCCAGGGGTCAGTGTAAGAAGCACATTGGATAAACACAAGAGAATGGCTCGTGGTTTAAGTATCAGGTTCGACATTTTGAGACTCCTTTGGACATTTGGTTTAAATCCCCTCGTGGTTAGTGCAGTCTTTCAGTAGTAGATAAACTCAATTTGTGCAATGAACCATGCTTTTCCTCTTATGATCTGCTGTTACCTGCCTCTCTGTTCTACTTTGGTGGTGCAAGAAAGTCCCCTATGTACATCTGTATCTGTAGGTTAGTAACAGCAGTGGGAGGAGATGTCAGGGTCCTTACCAATCTACCTTCCATTTGAAACCCATAAATAAGAGAAAGTGTGCCACAGGACAGTTTTCTATTTCTAGAAAATAGAAGTAAGATGTTTTATTTCAAGTATTCAAAACCATCAACACAAGGGATCTTATTGAAATACGACACATTTCACAAGTACTGCTTACCTTTAAAGGCAGGTAGATGATAAGGAGAAACTCCTGATCATTTCTAGAAAATTCAAACTTTAATTTAATATATAATTAATGAAAGCAAGAGCAAAGTACCTGTTATTAAAAGGAACTTCATACAGTCCTTAACTGATGAAAAGGGTCATCAAAAGTTGCAAAATGCAAGAGAAAGAAACAAAACAAACAGACTAACACGGAAAGTGCTAGAAGCTTAAGCATGTAAATCTTTGCCAAGATAAATGCTTAAAGTAGTTATTAACGCTCCTGAAAGAAACTGTCATGACATTAGATATAGAGTCACAAATGGGAGCCAAATTATCATCACACATGATAATTTCCAAGTTATTTAGAAATGACTAAGAGTCATTTTTTGAATCATCTTTCTCAGTAACACATTTATGTCACTCTTCATTGTATTCAAATTTTACAAGTTGATTAATTGTACCTAATAATTAGAATCTTGAAGTATAGTTTAAATCAAAACAGTCTTCTCATGCTTGTTCACTTTCTATCATTGCCGTATTAAATTGGTCTTTGATTTCTTACCAGCTTGAGAGCCAAGTGTACTCTTTCCTTAACTTATATTTATCTAGAAGATTTATGTATTTGTCTAGAAGACTTGAACTATTTTATGACACTTTCTCAACAAATGCTTGAAGCTAGAAAAAAACAATTCAGGTAGGCTTTGTCTCATTGACTAATAAAAGACAGCATAAATAAATGAAAATATTATAGTCTCTGACTATAGTCTCTGATCTTTAGCAAGGAAAAAACTACGTACACTGTGAAACTACATTTGTAGTGGGATACATAGTTTTATAGGGTTTGTAGCTACTCAGTCACTTGATGTCAGCTTTTACTGATGTAATGTTATATGGGTTAATACACTAAGGTTGTTAAGAGTGTAAATATTCTTTTTTTAAGATTTTATTTATTTATTAGACAGAGGGAGACACAGCGAGAGAGGGAACACAAGCAAAGGGAGTGGGGGAGGGAGAAGCAGGCTTCCCGCGGAGCAGCGATCCCGATGCGGGCTCGATCCCAGGACCCTGGGATCATGACCTGAGCCGAAGGCAGACACTTAATGACTGAGCCACCCAGGTGCCCCAAGAGTGTAAATATTCCAATACATTGATTCTCAGTATATGAACTTCTTAAAACTTCCTGGTCACATTTTTGCCCTATTTCTTTTGAGAGTTTCAGGAAGATCAAACCCATTCACCTCTTCCTTATCTTCTGATGTCCAGGATAAATAATCAGTGCTATAAAGAAAGTCTAGGGCAGTGCTGTCCAATAGTCCTTGCTGCAATCCCAAAACTGTTCTATAATTTCTGCCATTCAAAGTGGCACTCATAAGCCATGTATGGCTACTGGACACTTGAAATATAGCTAGTGAGATTGAGCAACTGAGCTTTTATTTTCTCTAATTTCAATTTGTTTAAATTTTTAAAGTCTCATCAGACTCACAGCTTGCTTATTATGTAAATAACTTTTTATTAAAACACACTTATTCCCATTTATTTACATACCTGTCTGTAGCTGCATTTTTGCTGTGCATTTAGGTGTGCTAAACAGCAGAGTTAAATAATTTCTACAGAAATTGTATGACCCACAAAATCATAAATATTTATTATCTGGACCTTTACAGAAAAAGTTTTCAGATATTGCTCTAGAGGATTCCTTTTGGTTTTGGACTAGACAGAGACTTCTTGATACCTGATTGAGTTTTACGAGCTTTCTGAAATGGCAGAGAACCTCTAGAACAATCTTACCTGACTTCAGAGTTTAATTACCATTGCTGAGATTTCTTGATGTCTCGTGGATTCTATAGATATATGTTCCAGGCCTATTTTGTCTTTTATAACCTGTGATAACCTTTCCCAAGGGAAAGGCTTGGGTAATTAGGGAGCACTGACTTACTGAGAAAATAAAAGACCTCTTTTATCCATCTATGCATCTCTATTGAGCACCTAGGAGGTGCCACATAACTTATTTGTTGAATGAATGAATGAATAGATAAATGATGTGCATGGATGAATCGAAGAAATGAATCTCACTACACTCAAAAATATTACTAGGTGTTGGGGCGCCTGGGTGGCTCAGTAGGTTGACCATCAGCGTCTTGGTTTTGGCTCAGGTCATGATCTCATGGGTCATGAGATGGAGCCCTGCGTTGGGCTCTGCACTCACAGGAAAGTCTGCTTGAAGATTCTCTCCTACCCCTCCCCCAAGCCCCTCTCTCTCATGGGCTCTTTCTCTAAAACAAATAAATTAATCTTTTAAAAAAATATTAGTAGGTCTATACTTGTGCTTTATTCTACTACTAAAATATTTCTAGGAGTCATATTTACTACTGAGAGGAAAGAAATCATGAGAAGGCTTATGTGTAACCACTGCGTTGTCAAAACTAGATTCAGATTATTTTATTCTTTAAAATAATTTATAATCAGAAAATGTAAAAGTCTCTTGAAAAAAAAGCTTATATCGCTAACATCTATAATCAAATGTTCTACGTGAAGAAATTATTTTCCTGGTTAAACAAATTTGGGCAACAGATGCCATTATGATGCCTATAAAAGAAAAAAATCTTTTCCTTTTCTTTGCTGAATTTTGATTGGTTGATCCTCCCCTGATCCACACACAACCATTTCATACAGTTTGTTAGCTTTCTTTCTTCCGGAAGTTAGTAAATAGTATACCTGAAATATGATTCTAAATCATACAGGATTTTTTTTTTAAAGTGATACCTACTTGAAAAAAAAAGAGGCCTTGGCAGCTTTGGTAATAATCAGTTTGCTTCTTATATATGCAGACTCCAATCCCAACAATAGGATTCATTGGTAAAAAATGCAAACCAAATGTTCTACTTGACCAAAAGTTCTCGGTCAGGTAAGCTTTTGGTCATCATCATCTGGTAACGAAAAATACATTTTAGGTGGACTTTAATTGTTTTTTTTTTTAAAGATTTTATTTATTTGACAGAGAGAGACACAACGAGAGAGGGAGCACAAGCAGGGGGAGTGGGAGAGGGAGAAGCAGGCCTCCCGCCTATCAGGAGCCCGATGCGGGGCTCGATCCCAGGACCCTGAGATCATGACCTGAGCCGAACGCAGACGCTTAACGACTGAGCCACCCAGGTGCCCTGAGGCGGACTTTAATTCTTGCTTCCCTCCACAATATAACCGCTCTGTGCTTTTGAGACCTGACTTATTCTCTCCAACGTATTGGGAAAACTCCCCCTTTCTCCACCTGGCATGTTTTCTTTAAGCAATCTGAGACTTGGCTACACCTTCTAGGCCTCCCACAGCATCCAGCAATGCATTTGTCAGGCACGAAGCTTCCTCACTGCACTGAAGTCATCTTTTAATGGGTCTTTCTCTCTGACTAGATTTCAAGCTTCTAGTAAGGTCCTTGAAGGCAAAGATTTCATTCTAGTGGGTACTTATCAAATATTAAATAGAATCTGTTCAACATATAGACAAAAATTTGTTAAAAATTACTGGTGATGCAAATCAGTTTTCAGTAGGCAGGTCTCTAAATTTGTCCCCATGATAACTGGGATGCATATGAATGGTAATAGAGAGGCAGGTGTGATATATTTCTGAAACTGAAATTGTTAATGAATTTTTCAAAAAAGGCTCTAAAGTCATGATCTAATGTTTTGAAGCACATGTTTCCTGCCTCACTGTACCTCTTAAAATCTATTAACTTAGAAAACTTTGGAGGGCGCCTGGGTGGCTCAGTTGGTTAGGCGACTGCCTTCGGCTCAGGTCATGATCCTGGAGTCCCGGGATCGAGTCCCGCATCGGGCTCCCTGCTCAGCGAGGAGCCTGCTTCTCCCTCTCCCACTCCCCGTTTGTGTTCCCTCTCTCGCTGTGTCTTTCTCTGTCAAATAAATAAATAAAATCTTTAAAAAAAAAAAAAAAAAAAGGGCGCCTGGGTGGCTCAGTTGGTTAAGCGACTGCCTTCGGCTCAGGTCATGATCCTGGAGTCCCGGGATCGAGTCCCGCATCGGGCTCCCTGCTCGGCGGGGAGTCTGCTTCTCCCTCTGACCCTATCCCCTCTCATGCCTTTTCTCTCTCTCTCTCTCTCTCTTTCTCAAATAAATAAATAAATAAAATCTTTAAAAAAAATTTAAAAAAAAAAAGAAAACTTTGGAAACTGAGTTTGTAAACTTGATAAGTTAGACTGTAAACTTACTTGACAATGTATTTTGAGTGTATTTCAGTTTTATTCCCCATTTATGAACTTTATGCAACATTTAAGTCTAATGCTTATTTCCTCTTTTACAATTTTCTTTCGCTTTAATTTTGTCACTATTTTTTATATTTATTTATCTTCTTTTAAATTTTTCTTCCTTTTCAATTAATTCTGCCCTTAGACATGTTTTCTGATCACTCTATCAATTTCCTAAAAAAGTCACACTCTATGTAGAGTTTCTCAAATTCGGTCCCAATCACATTTATAATTATTTGCAAGGCATCTCCACTAGGCTGTCCTGCCAATATCAAAATGCAGCAAGACCTAAATCACACTTTTCATCTGCATATCCACCTCCCTCCCCAGCCATACTCTAAAGTTCCTCTGTTCCTAAATTCCATGTTCTGGTTAATCGCACAACTTAAGTTTGAGCTTTGAAATATTTATTGGCACTCTCTCTCATAATAGAACATACACATGACTAAATTTATTGAGCATTTAATATGCAGGAGACAATGTGTTAATAGCTTTACATATACGGTTTTAAGTATCATTCACAACAACCCCGTATAATAAGTATTCATACTGTCCTCGTCTTACACATAAGATAATTGAGGCTTGCTAAGGTCACACAGCAGAGGTAATATCCAGTATTTTGTGCTTTCAACATTTATAGTTCATATCACTGGCTATGCAGAGGTGGTGAGAGAGGCCCCCCACTTCTCTTATATTCACAAATTTGCGACAGGCTGGTGAGGGGGTGAATGGTAACATGGGAAGGAATGATGCAATTCTAAGCTGTGGGGTGTTACCTTTTTAATGGAAGAGAAGCGGGGCAGATCCTGGAAAAGGCTAAGTGCTCAGGGTGCTGACTGGCTACTTTTCCTCTGTGCATGCCTGGGGGAGAAGCTGAGAAAGCCAGGATGCTAGGCCAGCGGCAGCCTAACTGCCTCCTTTAGGTGGTGAGGCCTTTCTGGCTTGCCTCAGGTAGAGAACACCAGAGATATCTCTCAGCCCTCTCAGGCCGCCAGAGTTCCACATCAGGGCCAGAGGCGTGCTCTGCTGGCCCTCCTTTAGGTCAGTGGAGATACCAGGAGGGCTGCTCCCAGTTGCCCTGCCTTCATCAGAGTGGGGGGGCCGCAGAATGGCCACCATTCCAATCACCCCCTCAAGTCACTGCTCTTCGTGCAGCTGACCACTTTTAGGTGGAAGGGAGATGCTGGATTTCACTTTCTTTGTCCTTGCAGATACATACACATCGTGAGAGGAAAGCGACGCAAGTGGCATGTCCAGCTGACAACTTTTTCCTGAGATATAAGCAAAAGGAAGAAAGACTATGACAGGGGCTTTTCCAAGCAAGCTCTGCAAAGCATGCACATCACACTGATTTAACACCATCTGTCCAGTTGCTAATCATCAAACATGCCCAAGTGTGAATCTCTCTCTCGGGACATCATCTCATTATTTCCCATGTGTAAAGTACCTTTCCTTCCCACATATACCAAGACAAATTCTATGTATTCTTTGAGATTCAGCTCAAAAATCACCTCTTCTTATGACCCTTACTCTACTTTTCATCAATAGCATTTGTGTAACTGTGGCATAACTCAGTCTTTTCTGCCTTTATTTGCTGTTTTTTATGTATCCATGTCTAATCTCCCCTAATAAATCATATGTCCCCTGAGGAAATTTCATATGGTACAAGGGTTCTGAGGAAAAACCACCAGTTAAATTCCACGAAATCACAGCTTTGAAGCAATATACAACTATTACCTTTCTGAGATAGACTAGTTTAGTGCCGTAGTTTGCATTTGATCAAAGTAGCACTTTGGATGTTCTTTGGAAGGACTTTTCCCATTCTGGAAAAACTGAGGCAATATTTTTTGCTGTTTTAGCCCTGCTTTCTTTCCCATACACTGTCCCTGCCTCTGTTTCCCATTGTTTATCCCCTTTCCTCTCAAACCCGGGATGCACAGTGTACAATTTAAAGCTTATTTTTTTAAGATTATTTATTTATTTATTTATTTATTTATTTATTTATTTATTTATTTATTTGAGAGAGAGTGTGCAATAGAGAGAGCATGGGCAGGGGTGAAGGGGCAGAGGGAGGGGAAGAAGCAGACTCCCTGCTGAGCAGAGACCCCGATTGATCCCAGGACCCTGGGATCACAACCTGAGCCAAAAGCAGATGCTTAACCCACTGAGCCACCCAGGCACCCTGTACAATTTAAAGCTTAAAGATAAATTGCAATACAGTTTTAGAGACACACACTACAGAATCAGAAAGGTAGACTTATTTTTTTTAAGCATTATATCTTTTTTTTAAAGATTTTATTTATTTATTTGACAGAGAGAGAGAGCACAAGTAGGCAGAGCGTCAGGCAGAGGGAGAGGGAGAAGCAGGCTCCCTGCTGAGCAGGGAGCCCATGTGGGGCTCGATCCCAGGACCCTGGGATCATGACCTGAGCTGAAGGCAGACACTTAACGACTGAGCCACCCAGGCGTCCCAGAAAGGTAAACTTATTAACCATTCCATCATCCAACCATGAAAATGAAATGCTTTTGCTTCAATATGAACATTCAGCCATCATGAATATAAAGTGTTACCTTATAAAAATAGTGAAGGACAAAATTCATCCCATACTTTCAGAGTTCTTATAGAGTCCCTTTGGAAATATGTACTGAGTGCCTCAAATGTATCTTGGATGAATTTAGAGCTAGAGCAGTCTTGCACAGGTTTGACAGGAAGGATATCACGTTCTATTGAATATGTTGCCAAGCAGCTGTTCTATATAATATAGGAGGACATATCACAAAGTCAAGTTACTTTGAAATTTGCCTCTTATTGGGTGTCATCTATAAGGAATAGCCAGCCTTGGGAATTAATTTTGAAAAAATAATTCCATAAAAAATTCATTGACATTTTCTAACAGAAAAATTCTAGGCTGGTTAGGAAGTCTGGGCACTTTGGCAGTATAAATAAACCACAGTGGTAACAGAAGAAAAATAGAAACTTATATTCAACTACCATATCGATATTTAGAATTTGAGTTTTAAATTTGTATTTTCTTTATGCAGATTATATACAAGAACTGGAGTCAGACAGGCATGGGTTCAAACTCTGACTCAGCCAATTTTTTGCCAGATAATATTAATTTGCTTAAATTCCTTCTGTGTAAAATAAAGATAATAGCCAACATTGAGATGGAATATGAAAATATATGTAAAATGCTTAGTGCAGCATTTGGTGCTAACCATTCCCTCATGAATGGAGATATAATCGCCTTTTCCCTCTTTTCCAATTTTTTTTTTAACACTGCAAATCATTTAGTTGCAAATTCTCTTGGAATATTTGTAGTATATATTACATTTGTGAAGTAATTTGTAATCCTTTAAAATAAAATTTACCATATAATTTCAAAGGGTTTTTATTCCACTGCTTTGCAAAATATTAAACCCAGTTCAGATATAGAGTCAGTTCTATGATTGCCTAGTTAGTGTAGGTATTGCTTGATAGTATGATAACAATTTTATTGAAAGCTAAATAAAATAATATTGACTTAAATAGGTATCTTGTTAAAAAAGACATAGAGCCTATGTCTCTATGTAGAGCACATTATAACACTGGCATGTGTTCTTAGGAAGCAGTTTTTCTGAAGAGAATTATATCAATAGAAAACATCTTATGGTCTTAATTCATTTAAAAGCTAGTTAGAAAGTTAAAACATAGAATATACACAAAAAGCAAACAAATTCGTGAGTGCTGTGAATTGTGCAAGACTGTTGAATTACAGAACTGTACCTCTGAAACAAATAATACATTATATGTTAAAAAGAAGAAGAAGAAGAAGAAGAAGGAGAAAAAGATAGCAGGAGGGGAAGAATGAAAGGGGGGAAATCAGAGGGGGAGATGAACCATGAGAGACAATGGACTCTGAAAAACAAACTGAGGGTTCTAGAGGGGAGGGGGGTGTGGGGAAGGGTTAGCCCAGTGATGGGTATTAAAGAGGGAACGTTCTGCATGGAGCACTGGGTGTTATACGCAAACAATAAATCATGGAACACTACATCAAAAACTAATGATGCAATGTGTGGTGATTAACATAACATCATAATAATAAAAAAAGCAAACAAAAAATGCAGAATCAAGCTGGCTCAAGGAACACATGGACAGGCAAACTGAGGAGAAATTTAAGTAAAATTTTCTGTTAAGGTCAGTTTTGTGTGAAATTTTGATAATTAGTTGAAAAGGACGGGAGGAGAGAATGGAAATGAGTAAAAAAGACCACGTGGGAGATCTCGTCAAGATATTTTCTAGAGAAGAATGTCAACATTTGTGGATTGTAGAAATTCTGTAGCCTGAGCTAAGAGCAAACTTATCCCTCCTGGTATATACTTTTCTCTTAAGAATTTGTGTTAAGCAATGTGGATCAAATCAGAATTTAAGAATTTCAAAGAGAAAATGTTTCTGATATTCACATTTTTTCCAGCTTTTCATGGTAGTATACCTCCATTTCTACAAAGGAATGATGAAAACAGACCAATGAGGTAAATGCATTAATTAGATATTCATAAATTTTAGGAAGTAGCCTAGTATGACAAAAATACCATAAAGGACTTAATGCTTTAAGCAAAAATTTGTAAGTGAATTCAAGAGAGAGGGGGAGGGAAAGAAAGGAGAGAAAGGAGGAGGAGAAGAGAGAGAATAGCTGATAAATGACTAGGTGGGGAGTGTTTGCTATCACTCATAAATTAAATACCTAAATTTTATACAAGCATTTTAGTTGTATTCCTGAAAGAAATGTTTATATAAGACTGATTTGAAAAACTGTTGATCGCTTTCCTAATAGAATAGATTATTTACATTAAAAAATATATTGCTAAGTTGACTAAGAAAGAGATTTTCATGTAAAATGTTAAGAAAGAGACTATGTATTTCAAGCAGAAACACGTTTTGTTAAATTCTATGTCTTGGTCCAAGAAATAAGCGAACAAAAAGTATTGGGGCTAAGAATATTAAAAGGAAACATTTCCCTCTCCTTTTTCATTATGAGAAAAAAAAAGCTAAAATAATTTGTGTGAAAGTGGACAGATAATTCATTCAGTGAAAATCTGGGAATAGAGGCACTATGTATGTAAACTAACCAGATGTTTATGATTAGTTCCTAGTTAACATCACCCAGCTGGCTAAGGATGATTTTTATGGAGGAGGAGCATTGTAGAATGCCACATGTTTATATAAATCATGAGTACAGCAGTCATGATCCTGGGGCAAAAGAGCTACACATCCCATTTTGGGTAACCTCTTCAAATCACACCATATAACATAAGAACAGCCATTACTCCCCGACACAGTATCTGTTTCCAGTTTCCTCTAACATTTTGATGGGTGTCATTATGTGTCAGCCTGCATTCTGTTTTCTTATGTTATAACACATCCTATGGATTTTGTACCAGGTGAAGTCCATTACAATGTTTTGCATTCATATCACAGGGTTGGGAAAACATATGACCCTTTTTTTACATTAAATATTTTCTTTGGAAATAGGTTGTTGACTTACTGTTCAGATATTTGAATCAATGTCTATATTTCAATTTCGATTAAAAAGCCAATCTTAACTAAATGTGATTCAGTTAGAGCTTTGTTTTTATCCCATTCAAAGATGAATATGTATATTTTTACACCAAATATATAAATATAAAATATATATTCAAGAAAGAAAGAGAGAAAGAGGAAAAAAAGAAAGAAAGAAAGAAAGAAAGAAAGAAAGAAAGAAAGAAAGAAA
>NW_023270702.1:10126739-10225687 GCF_011800145.1 Mirounga leonina
AAAGAAAGAAAGAAAGAAAGAAAGAAAGAAAGAAAGAAAGAAAGAAAGAAAGAAAGAAAGAAAGAAAAGAAAGAAAGGAAGGAAGAAAAGAAAGAAAGGAAGGAAGAAAGAAAGAAAAAGAAAGGAAGGAAGGAAGAAATGAAGGAAAGAAAGGAAGGAAGGAAGAAAAGGGAAGGGAGGAGTAAAGGGATGAAGGAAGGGAAAGAAGGAGGGAGGAGGAAGAAAGGAGAAAAAGGGAAAACAAAGGAAAAAATGGCCATTTTTTATTGAAAAATAATAAGTTCCATTCAAATCATGGTTTCAGTAATGGTAATAACGGTTAAGTTTTCCCTCAATATTTTATCACAAGCATTTTACTATGTTGTTAAAAACTCTTTAAAATCACTGTAATGGCTATAAAATATTTCATTTCATGAATTAGATAAAAACTAAAAAGATCTGAATAAAGTATAAACTTTAGTTTATTGTCTATTAGTTGTGACAAATGTACCACAGTAATATAAGATATTACCACAAAGGAAAACAGTGTGGGTTATACTGGAACTCTATACTACCTTTGTAGCTTTTCAAAGACAAATTTCCAACTAAAACAATTCTAAAATAAAAACGTTTATCAAAAACTTACTTAGCAATTCTCAAAAAATAAATAAATAAATAAATAAATGTTAATTACTTAACAGTTCTTTTTTAAAAATTTAATGCCAATGTAGTTAACATACAGTGTTATATTAGTTTCAGGTGTACAATACAGTGACTCAACAATTCTATATATTACTCAGTGCTCATCAAGATAAGTGTATGTACTTCACAATTCTTAAAATTAGGCATTTAATATTTTTTTCTATAGCATCACTATGAACATGAAAATTTTTTAGTATTTTTTATCATTTCCTATTCCTTGATGTGTAGTTATATCCAGGTATGAATATTATGAATACATGCACAGACTTTTGCAGAAAAGTTGTTTGCATTTACATTCTAACTAATAGCTTATAAGAATTTCCTTTATACTGTATTTTTCCCCAGCCATTCATTATGAAAATTTTCAAACATACAACAAAGTTAAAAGAATTTTACCTGAACACCCTATATCTACCACCTAGATTCTCCCATTTAATGTATGTATTATGGCCATCCCTCTACCAATCTATTTATACGTCTTATTTGAATGCATTTCAAATAAATTCAGACCTCTGTTCATGTGCCAAAAAATACTTCAGCATGCACATCTTTACTCAGAGTTTAATGTTTAAAATATTTTCACATGAAATTTAAAATGAAATGCACAAATCTTAATTATATATACTTGACAAATGTATATACTTGGGCAACTAAATCCCCTCTCAAGATACAGAGAGTTGTCATCAATCTCAAAATTTTCCTTGTGCTTCTTGCCAGTCAATCCTCACTCCCATTTCAACCTCCACCCTGAGGCAACTACTGTTCTAATTTTTCCACCACAGATTAGTTTTGCTTGTTCTAGATCTTAACATAAATGAATTCATACAATATGTACTCTTATGTAAGATTTCTTTCACTCGGCATAATAATATTTTGGAGCTTGACTTATTCTGTTACATCAGTTTGTTCCTTTTTATTGATGAATACTATTCTATTACAAGAATATACCACAGTGTGTTTATCCATTTTCCCACTGATGAACAGGTAGGCTATTTCCAATTTGGAGTATTATAAATAAAACCACCATTTATAATCATTTCATGATTATAGATTTATAATTATTTTGTGACAAAAAATATAATTATTTTGTGAATATAGGGTTTATCTCTCCTGGGGTAAAATTTCTGGGTCATAAGATACATATAAATTTAGTTTTATAACTGATAGCCAGAGCTTTGTCTAATATGGTTGTATCATTTTACATTCACACCAACAGTGTATATGACTTTTAGTTGTTCTGCATCCTCACAAATATTTCGTACTATCAGATTTTGAAACATAGCCATTCTATGGTGGGCATGCAATGGTATCTCATTGTGGTACTAATTTGCATTTTCCTGATGACTAACAATGTTGACACATTTTCATATCCTTTGTGACCATTGACAAATCTATTTTGTAACTGTCTGTTCAACTATTTTGTCCATGTTTAATTGGGGTATATGGAATTTTTATTTTTTAACATTAGGAGCTTGTTATGTCTTGGATACCAGTCTTTTGTCGTATATATAATATTTTCTCTCCCTCTAAAGCTAGTCTATTCATTTTCTTCACAGTGACTTTTGATGAGCAAAAGTTCTTAATTTTAGTGAAGTCTAAATTACTGATATTTCCTTTATGTTATTGCTTTCTGTGACCTAAGAAAACGTTGCCTAACAACAGGTAGCAATGATATTCTCCTATATTTTCCTCCAAATTTTCACACTTTGAGCTATTACATTTAGATCTATAATCATTCACAAATTTATTTTTGTGTATGTTATAAAGTAAGGATTGAAAGGGTTTTTTTTTTTCTATATAGACATTCTTCTCCTCTTTTAATTTTATTTTGCTATTCTTTTTCTATCTACTTAAGGTGAAACCACAGGCCATTTAGACTTTCTTGTCTACTAATAAACAAATATAGAGCTTTATGTTTTCCTTTTAGTACTATTTAGCTGCACAAATTTTGATCTTTTGACTTTTTACTATTACTCATTTTATAATATTTTTGAATTTTCCTTGTGATTTCTTTTTGATCCTTGGATGATTTGGAAGTTTGTGGTTTAATTTCCAAATATTTAGTGTTTCCTAGAGATCTTGATATTGATTTGTAATTTTATTCCATTTTGATTAGATACTATATTCTTTATGATTTTATTGTAAAAACTTATTGAGATTTGTTTTATGGCCCAATGTATGCTCTACCTTGCTAAATATTTCATACACAATTGAAAAGAATATGTGTTCTAAGTATAGTGTCCTATAAATATAAATAGATCTAATTGATTGAAAGTATTTTTCTTATCTTCCAGGTCTTTGTTGAATTACTTTCTACTCTTCTCAATTTCTGAGAGAAAAGTGTTTAAAAAAATCTTCAACTCTGATTGTAGAATTTTCTATTTCTCCTTTTATTTCTGTTGATTTTTAATTCCCATATTTTAAGGTTCTATTATTAGGTAGATATATATTTGTAATTGTGTCTTCCTAATAAAATAATAGAATTATTATTATGAAATATCCTTACTTATCTCTGGCAATACTTTTATTTTGAAGTCTATTTTATCTTATATTAATATAGCCTCTCCAGCCTTTGTTTTTTTAAGATTTATTTATTTATTTATTTATTTATTTATTTATTTATTTATTTATTTTAGAGCAAAAGAGAACATGTGAGCAGGGGGAGAGGTAGAGAGAGAGGGAGAGAATCTCAAGGAGACTCCCCACTGTGAAGCCCACCAAGGGGCTCAATCTCACGACCCTGAGACTATGACCTAAGTTGAAATCAAGATTTGGTCACTTAACCGACTGAGCCACCCACACACCCCTCTAGTTTCCTGTGCTTACTATTTGTATATCTTTTTCTGTCAATTTTATTTAGATATATATTTGTGTTCTTATATATGAAGTTCATTTCTACAGACAGACCAGAGTTAGGGCTTATTTTTTGAAGTTGTTGTTGTTTTAATCGACTTTAACAATCTTCGTATTTTTACTGGTTTATTTATTCCATTAATATTTAGAATAATTACTGACATAATTGAACTTAGGGTTACCATTGTTTGGGGCTCCCTTTTCTTTTTCTTTTCTGTTTATTACCTGTTTTTTGTTTCTTTGTTTCTCTTTTCAGCCTTTTTTTTTTGAGTACTTAAATACATTTTAGATTTTTATTCTAATTTATCTTTAGGCTTTTTAGCTACCTGTCTGCATTACTTTTGTTGTAGTTTTGTTATTATTGATCTGGAGATTTTAATATGCATTCTTAATTTTTCATGGTCTACTTAAAGTTGATTTTTTTTTAAAGATTTTATTTATTTATTTGAGAGAGAGAGAATGAGAGAGAGCAAGCACATGAGAGGGGGGAGGGTCAGAGGGAGAAGCAGACTCCCTGCTGAGCAGGGAGCCCGATGCGGGACTCGATCCGGAGACTCCAGGATCATGACCTGAGCCGAAGGCAGTAGCTTAACCAACTGAGCCACCCAGGTGCCCTAAAGTTGATATTTTACTATTTATGTAAAATGTAGAATACTTGCAATATGTAAACCCATCCACCTCAATTTAGATGCTAGAGCTTAGTCAAGCTAAGAATTCAAAGATACATAATCCAAATCTTGCTCCTGGGATAATATCCTAAAGAAATGTTCACACAAATTGGTAATGAAGATATTTATATTATAAAGGTGTTTCTCATAGCAAGATTGCTGTAGCAGGGAGATAGATGCAAATTAGATGCCCATGAGTGGAGGTATGGATAAACAAAATTTGGTGAATCACTTTGTTTTGTAGCACTTAGATGCAATGGATGAATTATACATTAAGCAATATCAAAAGATCTATAGTGCATATCATTTATGTCCTTTAAGGTATGTGAAACAAAATAATAACATATTAATAAAAAATACTCTGCAAATGTAATAGAATGTTGCTGACAAAAGAGTGAAGAATAAGGATAAAAGGGAATAAAAAAATAAGTAAAAAGGAGAAAGAAACTTACACAAAAATGAAACATATACAATAAAGTCTAACGTGTTCCTTACTTTCTTTTTTCATTCTATGGATTAAAAAAAATTAAGATATGGTTAGAAATTTACATGCATTAATTTCAAAAAAAGAAAAAAAAGTAAAATTTAGTACATGTGTTTGACACATTAGTGTCTGTTCATTGCATAAATAATATCAATTATTTAAGTCTTGCTCTTTTGTAAGGTTTTATTTCAGTTAGATGATATAATTGATGGCCACTTAAGCAAAAAGTAGTCACAATTTCTGTTCCTCAAAGAACACACTTGGTAGAGATTCTAAAATAATTTTATTTTACCAGTACCAAAATGTGGAGTCTTGTTATTATACTGTTTATATCATGAGGCATAATGCAGGTAGCTAGCAATCTAAAGTGAATTCAGCCATAGTTACACTTAATCATTATCATTCTCCTCTTTATTGCAAAGCACACTGAGGAAAAATTTAGAGATGTTATTTTCCAAATACGCTCTTCTTTTCTATTGAAGGAGGTTAAAGCTCTAAAAGGAAGGATTATATAAAATGTTCTTAAATTAGTTGGAAAGAATATTGTATGAAAGAGCAAAAGAAAGTGTTAGTATATTATTTCTTATCTATCTGAATCTCAAACATTTTGGATTATTCTTGCTTTAACATAATTTACTGGGAGTTTACACTTATAACATTACTCAGTAGGGCATCTCCAAAAACATATGTAAATTTCAGAGATATTTGCACAGCTTAGCATTTCTTGTCTTTCAGTGGTATAAGAACACAGTTCTGAAATTAGTAGTCTGTTCTAATTGTGACTCTGAAATACATAGTCTAGTTGAATCATTAACAATGTCTGTTTCCTTTGTGTGAGAATATTCATTTTCCCAAAAATTACAACAAAAGAGGAATTACCAAGCATATTCATATTCTGAGAACTAACTTCTTTGTATTTCTCAGGTCTTAAAGAGAGGAAAAACTACCACAAAGGTTAATCTTAAAGAAAAATATTTTTGGTGGGGCACCTGGGTGGCTCAGTCAATTAAGTGGCTGCCTTGGGCTCGGGTCATGATCCTGGGGTCTGGGATGGAGCCCCACGTCCAGCTCCCTGCTCAGCGGAGAGCCTGCTTCTCCCTCTCCCTCTGCCTGCCACTTTGCCTGCTTGTGCTCTCTATCTATCTGTCGAATAAATAAATAAAATCTTAAAAAAAGAAAAGAAAAATATTTGGGGGCACCTGAGTGGCTCAGTTGGTTAAGCATCTGCCTTTGGTTCAGGTCATGATCCCCTGATGTAGCCCCTCATTGGGCTCCCTGCTCAGTGGGGAGTCTGTTTCTCCCTCTTCCATTGCTCCTCCCCCTGCTCATGTTCTTTCTTGTGCTCTTTCTCTCAAATAAATAAATAAAATCTTAAAAAAAAAAAAAAGAAAAATATTCTGAATCACAAACTATTCAATTTTATCCTTTCAAAAAATCATTATCTTTCATTAGATTTCTAATCTTTCATAGTTGGTATAGGATCTCCATAGTGCATGTTAGTTATTTGTCTTGACTGTTGACAAAATAGAGTATATTTATAAAATTATGTCAGCAAATATTTCCTTCTCATTTTTCAATTTGAAATATATAAACCTTTTCCCAGAATATAAGCAACAATGTATTTGGCGGGAGGCAGGGGATGATCTGCTGGAGGGAATTTAAAAATACATATTTTTTTCAGCGTCAGGGTTAGATATCTATTCTGGGAGAGTATAACTTAGAGGTTTTGAATAGTAAGTGGTGAAATGTCATCCCATTATCCGCCTCATATAAAGAATGGATTTGGTAATGGTGACAGCAGTAGATAGAAAAACCAAATAGAAGAATAATTGGCTTGGATTTCTTTTTTGAGAAATAACCCTAAACTTCTGATACAAATAGTGTCTGAATTCTCAGTAAATGGCCTAAGAAAATTGATTGATATATGGAGCTTCCCAAAAAGCAGGTCTAAAGAGTAATCTCATGAATATACCAATATGTATGTAATGGTTACAAATACTCCCTTTGGAGAAATGTGTTGAGGGGAAGGGGCCAAAAACTTTTAAATACATGTGATAATTTGGGGACATTGAGACAGAGAAAGGACAAAATGGCTTCTCAAGAGTCATTGTAAAGTGAGTAATGTAGCAAGAGTACGCAGAAAAGTATAATGTCAAATCACCAAGTTGTACGTCGGAAACTAATAAAACATTGTATGTTAATTATACTGGAATTCAGAAAGGGAGGGGAAGGGAGGAGAAGGAAGGGAGGGGAGGGGACAGCAGGGGAGGGGAAGGGAGGAAAGGGGTTGTGATGAAAAGCATGGTAACTTCCCAGAGGAAGTGCGGCTGGCAAAAAAACCTTCACATTAACGGAGCTCTCAGAGATATTCCATGGCATTAGAAGTATGAAGGATAGGGATGCCTGGGTGGCTCAGTCGGTTAAGCCAGAAAAGTATAATGTGAGAATAGCATGAAAAGGAAAATCAGAGAGAGCGCCTAGTCACTGGCATGGAGAAGTGTCGTTAAATGCAAAGGAAGCCTAATTCTTAATTGGAGCCCTTTCACATATTTTCCCAGGAAGGAAACCTAACATCCCTATATGGAGCAACTAAGATTTGCAATGCCTCATTATGTTTCTTTTTAGCGGTCTCTAGCATTTGAAAGAAGGAAACTTGCAAAATCAGAGATGTGGTTCTCCCACTAAAAATGAGTTCTTGGAAAATATCAGTAACTCTCAGGGTGAGTGCCAGTGCGCTAGTTTAGATTAATTTCTAACAACGTTCCCTGCCACTACTCTTGGCTCACTTCCTTTCCTACTGCATCAGCCCCATTCTCATTCCTCTGCATAACCTCAGACTCATCCTTCAAACCTAATTATATAGCATAATCCAAACCAGACCCCATGAATCAATAAAGGCCACTTGTCACTTTTTCTAAAGAAAGAACCGAAGGGCTAATTTTACATTAAGTAACTGTCTTTTTTTCCCCTTTGAATTTCAGAAGGGAGAATTCTCTCTAGCAGAAGAGTACGAAAATTAGAGGAACAACATTGACTCAAAATTGAAACTTTTTCCATCAAACTGATTTTTGAAATGTGGGTACATTTCTATATTGTGATACATTAAAAGGGATTGATCTAGTAAAAAAATATTATGCTTTGACACTTCCAGAATTAGAATATAAATGGTCAAAATCTATTTACCTTGCAAACGATTTCTCATATTAATACAAAATATTAATCTCTTGAGTTATAAACGTATTCCTGATTATCATCCAAATAACAAACAAATAAAAGATTTCCTCCAGCTTCATGACTTTAAATACCATATATGCTAGAGGGCGCCTGGGCGGCTCAGTGGGTTAAGCGTCTGCCTTTGGCTAAGGTCATGATCCCAAGGTCCTGGGATGGAGTCCCTTATCGGGCTCCTTGCTCAGCAGGGAGTCTGCTTCTCCCTCTGCCTGCCACTCCCCCTGCTTGTGATTTCCCTCACTCCCTCTCTCTCTCTGACAAATAAATAAATAAAATCATTTTTTAAAAAAAGTATGAAGGATAAAATGTTGGAAGCTGATCCATACTTAGAAAGAAATATGACAGTACACTAATGGATAGAAAAAATGCTCGCTCTGTATTTTAAGTTATATGATAAAAAGTCAGGCAGCGTTTGTGTATTCTTGGCAAGTTTTTTTACAAAGACATAAAACATTTTAAATTTCATGGATTCTAATGTTTTGAATTACAGTGTACTAAATAAATGGTAGGTTTACTTTTTTATTTCCCTATTTTTTATAAATAGCAGTAAGAGAGTTTTTAATGTTTTCATACAAAAATTTCTTAAATATGGGGCAATTTTAATTTTTTCTCACTGATTATTAAAAATCAAGGTTTTAGCATACACAGACACTTTCACAGTCTGAACTACCATACCAAGTGAGGGTTGCTTGTATTTTATATATGCCATTTTATAGTTTTAAAATAAGTTTAATGATACTAATTTAATTTATGCTCTTGAACTATGATTATCTCTATGTCACAGTTAATGCAGCTAGGGCCCTTGAACTCTAGTTATATACCCAATATAAACACACTGGTAAGAACAGAAACAGACCCAATTTCAAGCCCCTACAACCATAAAATTGTTTATTTGTATAATTACTCACACTTATTTGAATATAGACTATGTGTTAGGAGCAGTGCTAGCCACTTAGGACAATTGTAGATAGGGCAAATAAAGCTTTCTTTTCTTCATAAACCTTATTGTCATCTGTACATTTCTGTTCCTTACTTTCCTGTAGAAAAAAATTAAATTCCATAGGGGAAAAAAATTACGGCAAGAAAGTAACATTACACTGGCATTTTGTTTAACACATTCTAATATTTTCTCAATGTAAGCTTTAGGTCAGATTTCTTTTAGGTCAAAAGCTAGTAACTCATTTGAGAATAATATATGCTTGATTAGGGGTACATAACTGTTTTTTAAGGTTTATTTATTTATTTATTTATTTATTCAAGAGTGCGAGAAAGAGCAAGCAGAGGGGAGGAGTAGAAGGAGAGGGACAAGCAGACTCCGAGCTGAGCATGAGCCCAGTGCAGGGCTCAATCTCATGACCCTGAGATCATGACCTGAGCAGAAACCAAGAGTCATATGCTTAAGCATCTGAGCCACCAGGCACCCCAAGAGTACATAACATTTATTATCTTGCTGTTTGGATGTTTCTAAAGTGTAATGTGCCATACACTTTCATTCATATTAAAGATAAATGTATTCTGTACTTGATCTCTAAGTGGAAGGCTCAAGCTTGTTCCAAAATGAATGATAAATCTTTGGAAACCTAAAATATCTGGCACTATATATCGTATTTCAAGGTATTTTTCTAAAGATTTATTTATTTATTTATTTGAGGTGGGAGGGGCAGAGGGAGAGAGAGTCCCAAGCAGACTCCATGCTAAGTGCAGAGGACCCGGGGCTGGATCTCACAACCCTGAGATCATGGACCTGAGCCAAAACCAAGTCCAACAACACTTCACTGACTATACCACCCAGGTGTTTCTCAGTTCAAGCTTTTGATATTGCTAATTAAATGACCTACAAATGCCAATTCTTTTATGTAAGAAATAAGATATTTAACCTAAATTTCAGCCGTGAAGATTAAGCCCATTTTAACAGATTATAAAATGTTAAATTATCATTGGGCTCTATAATAATGATGAATAACTTAGAATAACATATATAATGTTGCAGTAATTTCCCAGTGTCTATTTTCTGCTCAGAGGCACTATTAAAAGCTGACACCACTCAATGGACTCAAAGTCATAACATATATAGTACATATATGCTCAAATATATATATACTATATATACACTATTTATATATATTAGATATGTATACATTTATATATAAAAAGAGATCATACAAATGTTGAAAAAAATCTGAATATAAGATTTAAATACACATGGATATATGTATCTGTGATAGCTAAGCCAAAAATATTGTTACAATAAAAAATTATTTAATTTATGATCATTTTAAATTTTGCCTTATAATGAATTTCTTTGCCATTTATAATAAACCTAGGCAGATAATGATTTTTATTCATATTTTATTTCCAATAATTATAATTTCAAACTATTTAATATCCCCCACTTCATAATATTTGACAAAGTAATACTAAGGTCTACATTTACTTATATTTTTTTATGGATTTGTGTTTATTCTTGTACTCAGTAACTGATCTCCTATATCTCCATTAATTAACCAGATGATAATAACGGGAGAGTCAAATCTTACTTTTCTGTATAATATTTC
Organism: Mirounga leonina; assembly: GCF_011800145.1. NCBI lineage: Eukaryota > Metazoa > Chordata > Mammalia > Carnivora > Phocidae > Mirounga > Mirounga leonina. The sequence continues at coordinate 10,137,212 of NW_023270702.1, forward strand.
AGTTTTAGAGAGTACCCGTATGCTTTGATCCTCAATATCAGGAGCATTATGTAGGATAAACATTATACCTGGCTAAGAAAATGAGTTTAAAGCAAAGAAAACATTTTAACTGATTATGAGGTAAAAAACATTACCGAGTTCAGAATCTTTTATTCTTTGTATGTGATCTTGTCATTTTTTATTTCATTATGTAAATCAGGTTTATACTTACCTAATACTTTTGATATAAAAGAAACCTTTAATATCAAACATTTGTCTAAAAGTAGTTCATTTTGAAGGGGGGGAATCGGAGGGGGAGAATAACCATGAGAGACTATGGACTCTGAGAAACAAACTGAGGGTTCTAGAGGGGAGGGGGGTGGGGGATGGGTTAGCCTGATGATGGGTATTAAAGAGAGCACGTTCTGCATGGAGCACTGGGTCTTATACACAAACAATGAATCATGGAACACTACAGCAAAAACTAATGAGGTAATGTATGGTGACTAACATAACATAATAAAAAAATAAATTGAATAAAATAAAATTTTAATGATCTCACCACAAAAAAAATAAAATAAAATTTTTGTCATGCATTTATTTACAAATTCCTATTGTGCTTCAATCACTCTAGCAGATTATGAAAATACAAAAGTGAGGGCGCCTGGGTGGCTCAGTTGGTTAAGCAACTGCCTTCGGCTCAGGTCATGATCCTGGAGTCCAGGGATCGAGTCCCGCATCGGGCTCCCTGCTTGGCGGGGAGTCTGCTTCTCCCTCTGACCTTCCTCCCTTTCGTGCTCTCTGTCTCTCATTCTCTCTCTCTCAAATACATAAATAAAATCTTTAAAAAAAAAAAAAGAAAGAAAATACAAAAGTGAGTAAAGTTCCTGCCATGTGAATATAATCTATAAGATAAATATCACAATAGAAATTTGTACAAATTCTCATGGAAGTAGACAGGAGGAAAGTTCTCACTGAGTTGAGGAGAGTTCTGAAAGTTCCTTTTGTGATCATGTAAGTTTGTTCCGTTTAGATAAGCAAAGCCAACCTACCTACGTATTGGAGGTTATTCAGTAAGATCACTGTTGTGATTTTCCTTCTTAAAAAGTAGAAGCGGGGCACCTCGGTGGCTCAGTCTGTTAAGCTACCCACTCTTGATTTCAGCTCAGGTCATGATCTCTGGGTACTGAGATGGAGCCCCAAGTCGAGGCTTGTATCAGGCTCTGCGCTCAGTGGGGAGTCTGCTCAAGATTCTCTCCCTCTCCCTCTGCTCCTCTCCGCCGCCCCACCACCATCTCTCCCTCTCTTTCTCGCAAATAAATAATCTTTTTTTTTTTTTTTAAGTAGAAGCATGGAAAGTTTAGGTAGTGAGAAAGTTTTGACAGAAAATGAGTAGGGAAGGAAGATACTGCAGATTACATCTTGCTTTGAGAACAACTTCCCCCTAAGAATAAATCCCAAAAACAAAAGTGGGGAATCAGACTTCCCATGAGTCGCCAGTCTGTGCATTATAGAATTTCCATCGTTCCAGAAGATTGCACCAAGTCTGTGCTAGGGCTATTGGAGGATGGCTATTGGGTTAGGCATTTATACTTGCCCCTCTTGTAGCAGTGCTCACGTGTGCGCCTGCGTGTGTGCGTGTATGTGTGTGTGCGTGTCTACCTCTAATTTTAGACAGGATTCATTCACTCCATATAATGCTCATTAAGCTTTAAAAAGTTTTATTCCATCATCACCTCTTCTTTTACTTGTTTTCTATTTTGCCAATATCCTTATTTTATAATTTTGGTTAAATTTTAAAACATTACTACTGTCTACTTCTAAGCCACGTAACATGCCATGAATTACATTTTATTTCTCCCACAATTATTTTTCTGTTTATTTTCTTTTTCTCCATTTACTTGGTTTTCTGGTATAGATACCCACTTTTCCCATATATGTCAATAACTCATCATATTCCTTGCAATAATTTCTTCAATACTCAGTTGCATCAGACAATGCACCAATTTATGTGTGTTTTTAACCCAGAGATCCCCACCCCAACCTCTCTTCCTGCTCCAGTCTAGATGGTTTTCTCTCCAGATCCACTGCTCTGCAGCTTGGGTGAGTGATCCCTCAACCATTCTCCTGATTTCAGGATTTTTTGGCCTCTTTTCTCTTCACTCTGTTCTTCTTCTCCAGAGTTCCTGTTGGTCAGATGAGAGGCCATATAGATTGATCTTTGGAATTTTCTTTTCTTTTTCTTTTTTCTTTTTTTAGATTTTATTTATTTATTTGAGAGAGAGCATGAGCGGGGAGGGGTGGAGGGAAAGGAAGAAGCAGTTTCCCTGCTAAGCTCAGAGCCTGGCATGGGGCTCAATCCAGGGACTCCAGGATCATGAACTGAGCCTAAGGCAGTTGCTTAACCGACTGAGCCACCCAATACCCCCTGATCTTCGGAATTTTCTTTAACAGCTTTTTCCCTAATTTTTATCTCTGTGTCATTTTGTTCTACTTTCTGGGACATTTCCTCTACCTTAGCTTCTGGACATTCTATTTATTTCTTCTTAATTTCAATTCTCATATTTTTAATTTCTAAGATTTCATTTTTGGAAGGAGGTGAGCTTTGTTCTTTTTCTTATAGCTTCCTGGGTTTTTTTTCCCGACTATTAGTACAACTTCCTTTCTTATCTGGTTCATTATTTTAACAATTTAGTTTATTTTATATTATCCTTGATCCAATGTCTCTGCTTGTTTCTGTCTCTCTTTTTCTCTCTCTCTTTCTGTTTGTTTTGGTCTCTTTGTTTTGGAGGCTTTTGTTTAAGTATCTCAAAATGTCCTCTCTCTGTTTATAATTGAGTAAAGACCACTGAACTTCTCTGTAGGGGAAATAGGGGAGTTGGTGATCCTTCTCTATATAATGTCGGTGGTTACATTGGGAGTTCACCTGATGTCTCTGGGACACCTCATTGCTTGAGAGGATATTCTAGTTTCCTGCCTCATGAAATATATGCCTGAATGCTGTCCTGGGAACAAGGCAGGGAGAGAGCAGAAGGGAGACTCAGATCAGTCAACATTCAGGTTTTCATCTAATCCCCTGGTGTCAGCTCTGTGCCTCGCCCTTGCTTTCAGCTATACCTGTGTCCCCAATTTTCAGACAATAAACGTCTGGCTTGTGTGTGGGTGTGCGTGAGTAGGTCGAAATGGGTTGGTAGCAGCTTGCCTGAGCAGGGTGGAGAAGGGGAAGTGAAGGCCGGTTGCATTGTCTATGGATTTGAATCTGATTGCCACTTGTAGTCACAGCCATCAGGCTTCTGCAAACACTTAGATTGGAACTGCCTTTGTTCTTGTGAGTCAATTGCAATTCTCGAACCATCTTTGCAGGTTCCTAAAATTTCTTCAAATTTATGCTATATTCTATTGTTCTATTGTTCTTGAGGGCTAATACATTTTTTTTTCTAATTTGCTGGGGTTTGATGGTGTTTTAGAAAGGAGAGAAGATGAACACATATGCTCAATCCACTATGGTTATGGAGAAATGCCCTTCAATATATTTTGAAGGGGAGAAATCAAGAAGACACATTCCAACAGAGTAAAAATCTCTCCATCCTCAGGCCTGAGAGGAATTGAGAAAATTAGGTCTAAGAATTACCTTTGGGAACATTACATTACAAATCTGAGGCTCCATATACACCCCTGACTTACTTGCCAACATTTCTCTTGTAATTTTCACAATGGACTGAATTGGCTTCACATTAAACTCAGGAAAAGTGGGGATGTCTTGAGCAGTAGCTGATATACAAGAAGAATAAGACAAAATGATACTTTACTAATTATGGGCAAATTAAAGTATGTTTATTTAAATATGCAGTATTTTGAATGACTTTTATTTACTACAATGTTATAGCTATATACAGATAGTTGTTTTCGAAATGATGATAATTGAAATATTTTGCTATCCAGATTTTAAAATGCAGATGACTCTTTATGTTTCAAGAGCTTATAGTCTTAATTTTTAGAATGAATAAAAGTCCATTTTCATATGCTTTGATGCTTCTGAATGAAATAAGCAATTTGCCATTGATATCAAATAATAAATCTGAATATATTGGTCAGATTCACAGGAATCATAAGCGTGGGTCTGTCAAAGACGTAAGGAGGTCATCTGGCATACAGAGCAGATTTCTTTTTATTGAAGTAAAATACGCCCATTTTACAGCTGAGGTAGCTGGTACTCGTGATATAGCCTCTGCCATTACCAGTGGGAGAACCTTGTCTCCTGCTTCCCTAAACCAGTGCTCTTAAGTTTCCAAGGGAAACGCTATTACGATAGAACTAGAGGAAGGACTCCCAACTAAAATAAGTGCAAGCTAGATCGTTAGAGTCCCTTAGAACAATAGAATCTGGACCACTGATTGCTCGGTGACTGAATAGCCTTTGGACATCCTCTGCCCTGGTTAAAAATTCCAGTTAATTACTCCTTCCGTATATCTCTGCACACCGCCTCCCAAGAGCCCGTCCGGCGAGAGAACGATCTTCCTTTCCAAGGTGTAACTCATACAGCCGTAGTCAGTGTGTGATATTTCAATTGCTAGTTTTCAAAGATGTGGGCAAATATCAACTGGTTTGGAATTGAGATACCACGATCATTTCATCTTTGATTTAGAGCACACTTTAACCTCAGGTGCCGCGAGGCAAAAGGTTAATGCATCGACCTGCTGCTTTGGGTAACCCCCTTGCCATAACGGTCTTGTTTTTTGCCCCAGCTTGGTACCTATTTCAATATGCTTTACAGCTAGTAGGTAAATATGACATTCAGATGTTATTCCCAAGAGCACTGAAAGCTACTGAGATAGTACTATCTCAAATAATAGATGTTAGGGATATTTTCTTGTTTGAGGTTTATCTTTTAAAAATTCTTATTTTTTTTTTCCTTATGGAATAAAATCAGAGAGTGTTGCTTTTGGTATATCAAGGTAAGGAGAAACAAATTATGTACCAATTATGTTTAAACTTTCCTTTTATAAAATTACTTAAATATTTACATCTCCTGGAAAACAATATTTTGCTATAATAATAAGTAGGTGTGTGTTTGGGGATGGTGGGGAAGTAACAGAAATAGAATAACCTCAGGAATGGAAATTATACACTTAGCCTTTATGTAATTTTAGTGTATGATTGTGTAATATGCTATCACATGTCCATCTAACATAATTACATATTGTTCATCTTAATCGTCTTGTGCTTTTGTTCTCATACATTCTATTCATTGTATTTTTCTTCTTCAGATACCTATCCTTAATATATTTACTCAGAAATATAAGTGTTGTTATAGCCAGGAATATCCCCATACTTGGAGAACCAAAATAGCAAGAAAATAGTAATTAGCACAAGACCAGTGGAATTTCTGGTGAAAGGACATGAAAATAAAGCAAATAGCGTGACTTCATTTGCTAATTGACTACTTAAATCCACACTCATGGGAGGGGTTTACAAAATGTGTATTTAAACTGGCAGGTGATGTTTCTACCACAATAATGCCATCATCATCATTCTTTCAGGTTGATGGGAAAACTAGGGGCTACTTTTCCTTCCCAGCGTGTGGCAAGCTGTGAAGCTTTAAGCTGATTGAAAAAACAAAGGCATCTCTTTTAAATCTAGAGATCTTGTCTTCAACAAGTATGAAGCTAATGTTTCTCCACAGGGAGACAAACTTGGAAGTGAGAAAACAGGCGACTTTTAACACTGTTATTGCCTTATACTGTTATTAATTGTTGCTCTTTATTGCTAAGCTTTAAAAAATCAATTTCTTCTTAGTTTTCCTTTTTAATTCTTTTTTAAATCAGTACACATAGTGAATGATCCAAATCTTGTATTTGTTCACTCATTTTTTTTCCTTTTAGTTTCAATATTGTGAGGAAATTGAGAGCCCAGAACATCTTAACACTGCATCCATTCCTTGAGAGGATACAGAATCATAGTATTCTGAAAAAGAATGAGGCTAGCTACCTGCGAAAATATTCACTGTGGTTTAAGTTATGAACTTCCCACACAAGTTTTTGTAAACATTTAAAAATACTGAAAGATCATCATGCAATGTGTCAAAAAAACAAAGGAAAAATAAAGGAGAACAATTCAGAAGGAAAAAGAAAATTACTTTCATGTGGTATGAATTTTGAGGACACAAATAGACAAAGGTAAGGGGTACAAAAAACTTTTAGGTACAATTTTTCTGCAGTTGAAAGAGAGGAAACTACAACTATGCAAGATGAAAATATTTATTCCTTTAACCATTTATGTATTCCCCACTTTGTTTCACAAATCATTACAGACAGACGTACTCAAAACTGGATATGAAAAATTTTATCCCAAAACATAGGTTTCTGTTTTATTTTTCCTTATCACTGCATGGGATCAGCTATGAATCACCAGTCAATATGTTCAATATCAATGGCAGGATATGTTTCACAAATGTCCTAAATCTCACACCAAGCACCATTACTGAACAGGAAATGAGTGCTTTGGTTGAGCAGCTCCAGAGGAAAATAGTATAAATTATACACTTATCAATTAAGAGCAGTTAGAGGTTATTTGTGTAAATGACTTCCATACCACTAGGTTCTGAATGATGGGGGTTGTTTGGATTTATCAATGATTCTCAATCACCTGCCCCTTAATTACAGATTGCTCTCCAAACCTATAGGTAGGAGTATTAAAGTGAATGTTCCTGTCATTTGAGTCATGGTGTGGAGTTGTATGGGTCGCCACGTTAAAAGAGAATTCATTATGTCGGTTTCAGGGACTAATGTCGGTGATCACTTTCTCTATTTACTACCGTTGTATTGAGTAAATTATGCATAGCACTTCACTGAATGGCTGAAGTTAATTTAAAATAAGTACTCCTATATAATGGTAAAAAGTGAAACCGACCTGATTACTCTTGGCCTTTCCTGAATCACCTCACTGGGTTCATGTTATGGTAGTATATAATCATTTGGGCATCACATCTGGAATAAAACTACTCTATCATGATAACTTTTGAAAGATTCTATTAATCCAAGGACATAGCACATAAAACGGTTCTTACTCTTCAAGAGTTAGAAACATGAAATGCATAGCACTGTTGAGAAAAATTTTGCCCAGGATTTCCAGGACTTATCATCAGAGCTATAACAAGAGAAAATATGTGATAGTGAGTTGATACAGGAATGTGAAATGATTTGGAAAACTTGTCTTGATTTGTAGGAAAATCCAGCTACTGTATAAAATGCAAACTTAAACATCCCCACCTTCTCCTCCATCCTGTGCCTAACCCACCCAAGAGACATTGAACACCATGGATCTCGCTTCTGAAAATAATTGAAAATTAACCAAAGTGTGGCTGTGTGTGTTGGGGGGTGGGGGGGCACATGTATATAAATACTTGCAATTTGGTTATGTCGCCTCTTTAACTTAATAATATTTCTTTTAATTCCTGTAATTCTGTGTCTTATGCCAATGAAATCAGTGTGTGCTGTAAATAAACCACTCATCAACCAAATTTAAAAACAGAGCGAATGCATTTATCCAGTCTCATGTCTTTCTCTGTCTCGCCACTACCACGAATGCTTTCGATGTCTATTCGAAAACACAAGATTAAAATCACAGTGTTTCATACGTATATTTTATGAAAATACCAAATTTGATTTTATTCAACAGTTACAGAATTCTATGGATATGCTGCGTGATAATCATTGTTTTAAAATCTGTTTCAAATTACCAATAAGTCTCATGCAACCTGTGCTCCAAAGGACACACCAGGAGTATTGTTGCAGGACAACACTGAGATAGATTTCATGAGGAGAACTAAATAAAACTCTGTGCGGAACAGCAGACATTTTCCAGGGTAGGAGGAGAAAAACAAAAGAACACTTCAACTGCATTCAGTAGTAAGCTCATCTCAAGGAAATCTTTTAGGGGATTATTATACCTTAATTTCAAATTCTAATTCTGAAAATTTAGAACCACTGACTGCAATGGGTTGGTTTTGCCTACTTCCTTTTTTTCATAGTTTACTTGGAAAAAAAAGAGAAGCACAGATAAGACCTAAGCTTTCTAAAAAATGCCAAGCAAAATAACTCTTCAAGGAAAATATGCCATTAGGAAGGACAAAGTAGAAAAATGGAAGTCCCTGGATATGTTGAAAAGTTTTTTTCTCACACTTGACAGCATACCAGATGAAAAAGAATATGTCCATAAAATACTGAAATTAGGGGAAAATACATCATGCAACCTTAATAAATGTTGTACATAATATATATCTCTTTCTTTTCAAGATTGAAAATCTGCTAGATTTCCTCCCTTAAATATTTTCACCTACCTGACATATTTACATGTTAATTACATCCAATTCAACAGTATATTTTTGAGCATAGGGGATATTTCCTACTGGAAACTTCGCTGATAGAAAAGTGAACGGTTGGGGGCGCCTGGGTGGCTCAGTTGGTTAAGCAACTGCCTTCGGCTCAGGTCGTGATCCTGGAGTCCTGGGATCGAGTCCCGCATCGGGCTCCCTGCTCGGCAGGGAGTCTGCTTCTCTCTCTGACCCTACCCCCTCTTGCGCTCTCTCTCACTCTCTCTCTCTCAAATAAATAAATAAAATCTTTAAAAAAAAAAAAAAGAAAAGTGAACGGTTTTCAAAAAGACTCTCTCTTAGGTGTCCCAATTCTTAGTGAACTAGCTTCTTGAACTTTTTATATTACGTGGTTTTTAAGTAATAAAAGCATATTTGCAAATATGTAACAACTTCAGCATCAGAATGGAATAATATACACTTTTCGTAATTTATTATTTCCTTTTTTAAGAGCTATATCTGTGTTAAGTACAATTAATGTCTATTCATATCTCATTTGTAGATTCTATAGGTCCAGCTACAATTTTTTCGAATTTTTCTTCAGATATAAAATACCTTTACATATGGTTCAAGCTTTATGCCCAAATAGGTTTACCATATTGTAATTAAATATTGGTTTTCTCAGACATGCATATTTTATGAACTGAAAGCCATAAATCTTTCTATGAATACTGAATATGGTCACAATGTAGAATTATAAATTTTGTACTCAAAAAACAGGTATATACAATATTTTGATGTTAATTTGGATCTGTAATCAAAGAAAAATAAACTTTAAATTTTCAATTCTATATTATAAATGTTTCCATTTTAAATTATAAATGCTTTTATTTTTAAATAAGCTCTTACAGAAAATATTCAATATTGCTAGATTTCAAACTAAAATATAAGCTTTCATGAGTAAGAAACTATCCATTTCAAATTATCTACTGAACTATAAGGTTATATCAGGGAAAATATGAGCAAGAATATTTCTACCCCTCTTGGTTATAGCTAAATGTTTTCAAAATGCCTCTCAGTCTTGAGTTAAAACATTTATGCCAAGTGAGAGCATAATTTTCTTTAATTTAAATTTAATTCTTAAAATTAAACAAACTGGGAATCTTTGGGAAGAGGTATTTAATATCTTGTGAGCATATTTTTAAAAGTGAAGTGGAATAAAAGGTATGTCCTCTAAAAGTTTGTTACTATTGTAATAATTCTCTTCAACTGGGTGTTGGATTCCTACTCTGACTCTACATTGACTCCACCCATCTATAAAATGTTGAATCCAATTTCTAAACCATAACTCTAACCTGTATTCTCTTTTATTGTTGTTCTTGGCACCCCAACAACTCCACCATACCGCTCTTAACATCCATCCCTTCTTCTACCATCATAAATACTCATAGCTGTTTTTTTCCCTATCGTGGAGATCAAAATAATAGGATTTAATTTAATGTCCTATGGCATTAAGATATTTTCAATATTTATCCTGGAAAGTAGCACTGTATATCCCCTCTTGAATTAGAAAAATTGGATCCAGCATAGAGTGTGGTATTAAGAGAGAGAGACAGAGAGAGGGGGACTGAGACATAGTGATATGATAATAAGTAGTAACTATCGTCTGTGGCATCCTGATTTATCTGGAGTTAAATGGTTGCCAAGGAGAATTCAGGTGAAAACAAAGGCAGCTTGAGCCCACAATCCATTTTAAGGATTATAGGACTTATTAGCACATTTAATAAAGGAGAGAAGTATTAGGCATGTATGAACACATAAAAATTGATTAAAGTATCTCCAATCACTGGTTTAAACAACAACAGCAACAAAATTTGAAGAAAATGAAGAACTTCACAAAGAGTGTGCTAAGAAACTCTGGATCAATGTTCAACTATAAATATTTTGTTTCTGTCTCTGTTTTAAGTGAATAGAACTAAACCTAAAAACAAAAGACCACATTTTAAATAACCATTTTATAATCATGTAGGCAAAACCTGCCAGAAAAGAAATAGGTTTTACAGAGCCTTAAGATTAAAGAAAAATTACCTCAAAGCTTTTTTTTTTTTTTAAGATTTTATTTATTTGACAGAGAGAGACAGGGCGAGAGAGAGGGAACACAAGCAGGGGGAGTGGGAGAGGGAGAAGCAGGCTTCCCGCAGAGCAGGGAGCCCGATGCGGGGCTTGATCCCAGGACCTGGAATCATGACCTGAGCCGAAGGCAGACGCTCAACGACTGAGCCACCCAGGCGCCCGGACCTCAAAGCTTTTTAACTCCATCATTTCAAAATTTCTCCAAATGATCAACATAAAAATAGGGCAAAATTAAGAAAGCCTATTTCTTTACAGTGTAGTTCATAATGTTATTAGTATCTGTTCTATCTCAGTTAATGATGTGCTTTGTTGGAAAAAAAAAGAGGAAAAATACACTTCTTATTCTTAGGAATTTAATATTTATTTGGGTGAGTAACTCGTATGCCTATGAAGAAATCTAAAAATTAAAAGAAATATAAATATGTAGAAATTAGCTTCTTCTTATCTAGTGAAGAACAAATATGTAAATGATCTAAGATTTATATGCTACTTATGAGCCTTACTGTTCACAGTAGGTATGTTTTTAAAATACCTGTATAAATTTAATTTATCTAAACTGAATAACATTTTAAAGCAGGAGATGAGATTAACATTTAAAAATATTCAAATCATTTTTTCTAAAATGTGGAAATTCCTTTACAAAGGAAATAATTATCCTGAATTATATGATTTTTAAATTTGAATTTTTTAATCAGTATATTAGTATACATTTAATTAAAAGAGATCTTATATGTTTAATCTACATATGCTTGAAAAATAAAACAATTTTATCACTATAATTTTAAAGTAAGATTATATTTTTTCATTTGATCTCTCAAAAATATGTAATGAATTGTTGAAAAAGAGATTGTCAATTCAATAACATGATTTTGACTCTTAATATTTCAAAGGCCTTATAATGCTTTCTTTAATATGTATCTTTAGTTTTACTGTCACAAAACACAGGCCAATCAGTTTTCATTTGTAAATGTAATTGCCACCACTGCATGCTCAAAAATAATAATAAATAATACTTACAATATTTATTGTGATATTTAATTATTGTGGATTGTGCATTAGTAATTAAACAATATAGTACTTAGCAACTGTTCTAATGCTTACTCTGGGTCATTGGCTATAAAGTTGATTACATTTCAAATTTACCAAGGATTCAAAGTTTTTGTCCCAAAGAGGTTAACTGGAAGCATGAAGCCTAATCAAGGCCCAATAGACTGACTCCAGAATATGTTTTTACTGTTAGCAAGTTTTAACCAAATGAGAGGGAACATGTAATATTTCCTCTTCCTATCTAGATAATGCTAGCTCTCCCATATACATTCCAACTGGTTTCCAGAATTAATTTGCTAATTATGCCAATAATTCTCCATCCTCCACCACTGACATGTATCAGGGCAGATGGGTCAAAACACAAACCTATGCTTCCCATGGGGAAGGATATGAGTTGGCTCTGTAAGTACAGAGTTTGGGAGGTGAGAGATTACCTAAAACAGCAATTCTCAAAATTTAATATGCATACTAATTACCTGGAGAACTTGCAGAAATGTGAATTCTGATTTTAGTAGCTCTTAGGTGGGGCTTAATATTTTGCACTCTTAATAAGCTCACAGGTAACACAGACGCTAAGTCATCCATGACTGTACTTTGCATATAATCATTTCAATTTATAAATGAGAAAAATTGAGAAACCTGAGTCCTGGACAGGCTGTTTTAGAGATGGACATTGGTACTCAGCTGAATATAAGTCCAACATGACCAAAAACTTATACCTTATAGTTAATCTTACTGGAAGATCTTAAAGAACAGTAATCATGTGTTGAACATAATTTCATCAGCCATAGCACCTACCCAGGGTTTGATCTGTGTGAGGTTTATCAAATAAATATTCCCTGAAGGAATTAAACATGAGAAACTTTGCCTTTGTTTTCACCTCACTAAGTAGCTACGATCCAGCTTTAATCCTTGCCCGAGCAGCTTCTCTTCCAGTGTTCTCCGTATCAGTAACAACACCTTATCCGCACAGCTGCACATGACAGAAACTTGGAAGCCATCCATGACAGGGCCCTGTCCCAGACATCTAATATGTGGAAAATACTTATTGATTCCAGAAGAAAGAGATATCTTAAATTTGTTCACATCTGTCCAGTCTCACTGTCACCTTCCCCATCCAAGACTACCATCTCTCTACTAAACAATCAAAGCCTTCTTCATTGCTCCTCAAACTATCAGAGTTTCTTTCATTTTTCCCCCAACCTGAAAACCACCTGACTGTTTGCTCAATTCTGCTTTTGACCTCCCCCATCAATTCTCCTCATAGTATCCAAATAGATATTCTTAAAATACTAATTACATCTTGTCACACCCTTGCTTAAAACTTTTCAAAACTGCTCCATTGGACCTAATCTAAAGTCCAAAACACTAAAGCCCAGAATCGTTAATATTCTTGATTGATTATCTAGCATCTGCACACCTCTTAAGCCTCACGCTGAGCTATTCTCCCCTAACTCAACACTCTGACTCAGGCCTTTTTTGGTACCTCAGTCTTACATGTCCTTCCGGAAGCTCTGTCTGGAAAACTCTCTTGCCTATTTTATACAATGCAACTTCTACTCATCCTTCAGCTTAAATATTACATGCTCAAAAAGACCTTCTCTGACATCCTATCCTGCAGAGGTCATCCTGTTCTCATGATACCACATGCCTTTTATGAATCATTATAGTCAATGTATTATATGTGTATTTGTGTGATTAGTTGCTTAATTTCAATACTTCTTACTAAACTTCAATATCCATAAGGACAAGAAATGTGCATTGACCACTCTTTTATTCTCAGTCTTCTATTCTAGCTCATGAAAAATGCTTAATAAATACACTAAACAAATGAAATGATCTGTCCACGTCAAGCAGTTGAGAGCTTTCTAGAGCTATTGTAGGAGAAGATGTTCCACACTCTACTCTTTTAGTGATCATGTGAATGGCCAATTAGAAGATGAGGAAAGTCAAAGGTAAAGAAGAAGAGGGAGGAAAGAAGTTTATTACCTCAATCTACACAGTCAGGCATACATAGACTCACACACCACCACCACAACCAACAGCAACAACAACCTTAACTGTAGCCAAACTCTGGGTGCTCTATCTAAAGAAAATCATCTAACTCTCAGGGATTCATTTTCCTCATCCATCAAATAGGAGTTGTATCAAATTATACTCTAACATTTGAAGATTTCTGAGTCTACAGGCTGACGGAGCATATGGCTCTTTTCCATTCAACACTGATTTTACTTCTATAACAGCTTTTTGTCTTAAATCTTAAAACATTTCTACTCATCAGAACCACACTTTCAAGTGGAAATAACTATGAAGTACCATAACCATCATGAGCAAACATTTCATGAATTTCTTACGTGACATCAGAGATAAGAAAGTGTTATACACTAACATAGACCTGGGGAGAAATGATGCACATCTTCCTCTAACTTGTCTGCTACTTAGCAGTTTGAGCCATGCCTTCCTTCTTGAAATTTTCTCCTCCCTTGGCCACCAAGTCTCTGCTGGTTCTTCTATTTATGCAACCACTACTTTTTACAGTTACTTTATGCCAATTGATAAAAGGTACAATGTTGCTTTTAGAAATCATGAGTAGTACAAGGTATGCATTATATTTGTAATAAGTATTAAGAAATTAGCTTATTGACAATTTAATTAAGTTCTGCTTAGCAGGAAAAGAATTTGGCTCATTCTTAAAATGTGGAAAGGTCACCTGAATTTTTTGTGTCAATGTTGTATCACCTAACTTGAGTCCTTAAATGACATATGATCTTTGGTATACATGTGAATAGTGAATAGTCACATATACTATGTCCATGCCTAGAGATTTGGAATCTATACAAACCTGAGTATTCCATCACTAGGCCTGTGAGTCAATTTTAGAGAGGGGGGAAAAACATCACTAAATTCAAACCTGAGAGAGACAAGGTATGGAGTTTTGCATAGAATTAAAAGTGGTCTGGTGGAATGCCTGGGTGGCTCAATTGGTTAAACATCTGACTCTTGGTTTCTGCTGGGGTAATGATCTCAGCGTTGTGAGATTGAGCCCCATATCAGGCTCTGTGCTCAGTGTGGAGTCTGCTTAAGATTCTCTCCCCTCTCCCTCTGGCCCTCTCCCCTGTGCGTGCTCTCTCTCTCTCTTCTTCTCTCTCTCTTCTTTTCTCTCTCTCTCTCTTCTTTTCTCTCTCTCTTTCAAATAAATAAATAAATCTTGAAAAAAAAAGTGGTCTAGTGAGGGAATAAATACAAGGTATAACAACTTCTCAGTTTCATTTTTGTAAATCTCTCAGAAGACCTTGACCATCTAAAAAGAAATATGCCCTTGTCTGAACATGTGTCTCAAAGTATTCCAAGGTATTCCAAGGAGGTATAGCCCCCTTTTCAAAGTTAAAGTTATCCTATTACTCTCCTTCCAATATGTCTTATGAAATCAGTTGATGGCATTTTCACTGTCTTGTGCTCCCATTTAGCAGCTGTGTGACTCTATTTCCTGAAGCATCTTCCTTGCCTATGGAAATTTTTGTGACTCACAGATCAATTTTCTTTCAAAGTGTTACCACATGACTGGAATTACAGAGCTTAGCTGGCTACATACTCTGAAACTTAACTACCAAAGTTCAAATTTTGGATTTCTTTCTTTTTTTTAATGTTTTATTTATTTATTCATGAGAATCAGAGAGAGAGAGAGAGAGGCAGAGGCAGAGGGAGAAGCAGGCTCCCCACTGAGCAGGGAGCCCGATGCGGGGTTCGATCCCAGGACCCTGGGATCATGACCTGAGCTGAAGGCAGACGCTTAACCATCTGAGCCACTTAGGCGCCCCGGATTTATTTCTTATTGACCAAATAAATTCGGTCAAGTTTCCCAACCTTTCTGAATATCCACATAGGGTTATTGTAATAATTTAAAAACTGAATACAAATAAAGCACATCAGTTGAAAATATGGTAAGTGTGTGCTCAATAAAAGCTGTTATTATTCCCTTTTAAAAATATTTATATACTGTATATTTATATACTGTATCTCTCACAATTTTCAGAAACTTTAGTAAAATATACTATGGCATGACCCTCCCACTCTATAATTTTAGAAGTTCACATGTGTAAAGATTGAAATTTGATGTCCAATACTCACAAGATTGAACAAGTCACCTCAAAAATTTCACAAGAAATATTTCACAGACAAATGGCCAAAAACAATATTTCCCTATGGAAAAAAAATGATATATTTTCTCTCTTCTTTTCTAGATGTCCAGGATTATGGATGTAGGTCCAAAGTGATGGGGTACAACTTTTCAACCCACAACCTGGGTTCAAAATCTGCTCTGCCTCTTTGGAGTAGAGGAGAAGAGAAGCACACAAAATAAAAGTGAAATTTGAGAGGAATTTAAGAATGAAGAAATGGGGAAAACTTATGGCATGACAGACATCATTAATTTAATATTACTTTAAAATTAACTATTTCCGGGGACCCCTGGGTGGCTCAGTGGTTAAGCATCTGCCTTTGGCTTGGGTCATGATCCCGGGTTCCTGGGATCGAGCCCTGCATCAGGCTCCCTGCTCCGAGGGGAGCCTGCTTCTCCCTCTCCCACTCCCCCTGCTTATGTTCCCTCTCTTGCTGTCTCTCACTGTCAAATAAATAAATAAAATCTTTAAATGAAATAAAATAAATTTTAAAAAATAAAATTAACTATTGTCAGCAATATCCATAAACCTTAAATCAGGTTTGATCTGTTACATCTTTACTAAGTTTGAAATGACTTGGGAAGTTTCAAAAAAGTGGTAGCATTTAAGATATAAAGAATGAGAAGTAAATCCTCACAGAAAAATATTAGGACTATTAATCATTTTATTATTCTTAAAATGGAAAACCTAATTAATTGCTGTCCTGTGTTCCTAGTTGTGCTTATTCTTCAGAATGAGCCCTTCTTAGCTGATATTTCCAATGGGCACATGAAGATTTCTTGAACTAAATAACTAATACACCAGCACTGGCACTTAACATTTCAGAAAAAAACTCCTTAAAATTTCTTTCACTTCTTAGATCCTTTCACTATTTAGTTTTGGTAATAGAAGTTAGATAATACCATCATACTGAATTAGGAGTAAATATTGGCTATTTTTCCCTATCGCCTTATAAGGCTAGATATTATATCATACCCTCTTGATTTATGCTGCAGGAATCCAAGAGTTTTTTTGCCATTTAAGAAAACATTCCAGTAACTTCTGAATAAAAGCAATTATCTTTACAAATATAGGGCACTTGAATCACAAGCTAAAGTTGTTGTTCTCAGTATTTGAGAGGTAAATAATAAATTATGTAATTCCATAACATATATTTTATATCCAAGGAAGGTATAATGATAATAAGAAGAGCAAATAATTTGTTGAGCATTCGTTATATATTAGGCACTGTTTTCATATAATGCTCACGTCAACACTACGAGGGAATACAATTATCCCCATTATCACTGACAGGTAATTAGCTAGTGAATGAAGGAGCAAAATTAAACCCAGATTGTGAAGCCCACAGTAAAAGTTAACCTATACTATGTCAGAGAGTGATTTATTGCATCTGTGAGAGTACACCACTCTATAGCCTCATGATTAGTTGGTTACACACTCTACTTGGGTTGGAGGTGAAAAAGAAGCCCCAAAGTAGAACACAGCCCTAGGTGAGCCATATCTAAGTGAGTACAGCTTTCCTGGGTCTTCATGGTTTTCTCTTTTACTTCTTTTATTCTTTTTTGAATAATCTCCTCTCTTTATACTACCCTGTGACGCATGCAGTGAAAGGAACCTGTGCTGCCCGCCCTTTGAAAAAGGTCCATTCCACATTTTGCTCTCCCTTATCCTCCCCTGCTGCCCTGTTTGTATGGAATTTGGAAGTTTAGGCAAACTTTGCTCCAGAATTTAGATTCGTTTTCTTTCTTTCACTTGTTGCTTTTTCTACCTCAGATTCATTTCTCCTCGTCCTTCTTGAACCCAAGCAAAACTAATGGCATCAATCCTTATTTTAATGCCCAAATTAGGGAGGTTGGGAAATGTGACAAGTCTGCATTTTGTCTAGATATTGAGCTAAAGTGACAAGAGGGATCTTGTGACTCACAGGTGGTCTAGTAAATTTCACTTGGGAATTGCACAGAAGCTGGTATCAAAGCCCAGTCAGAAGTTAAGAAATCTTTGGCTGATTTGCTCAGCACACACATCCCCTGAAGATCATTTTGGAAAGGGTAGCACAGGGCAGAATGTGAGGCAAGGACTCATGGGCAGGCTTGGCCTATTCACTATCTGTCTCTCCTTTTCACCATGTAGTCACCATAAATGGCAATCATGCCTATATAAAATATTTTCTTGGACTAGCTTAATGTATGATCCCATTTTGATATTTTCTGACCACAGTTGTAGATTGAAGCAGCAGAACACACAATCTGTTTTACTGCTTAAAAGTTTTAAGACTCAAATATCCTCAATTACCCAATGTCCCTGTATGCCATAGTTATTTTCAGGTGTGTCTGTTTTGTTTATTTGTTTTTTGCAAGACAACTTTTATGCTCAATTTCACTCTGATAGGGAGCTATCGGTTTATAATCTAACAGTAAAGCAAAAATATACACATTATTTAAAATGTTAAATAGCACAACTATAAGCTATCACTACCGAAATGCTTACATTAGTACACAATGAGCAATCAAATGCCCACTGAGAACCTAAGAGTCTGCCACAGAAGACATTGCCCTGAAGACTTATAGTTGGCTTGGGATGAACAGGATGATTTAATGACAGGGAGAAATAAAAGCATGGCAGTTCGGAACATAGGCATAATCATCCATTGTTAATACCAGAATAATTAAAGTCAATTATTCATAATTTGGTTTACTTCATAAACATTCACGTTCTAACATGCCTCAGGACCTTTGCAATCATTCTCTCTGACAACAGTTCTCTTACTTCAGATTTTTCCATGTTTGTTCCTTCTCAGTCTTCATGCCTCAGCTTATCATTTTATTCCCGCCAGCTGTCACTTCCTATCACATGA
The DNA here is from genome assembly GCF_011800145.1 of Mirounga leonina. Lineage (NCBI taxonomy): Eukaryota > Metazoa > Chordata > Mammalia > Carnivora > Phocidae > Mirounga > Mirounga leonina. Next base: position 10,155,714 of record NW_023270702.1, read on the forward strand.
ATGTATTTTCTCATGGCGTGCACAAACGTCTAAAATGCACATTTGCTTTCTTCTTGTCTTTCACTCCTACTGGGAGTTTTTCTTTCCCACTGCATCCCCAGTGACTTGACCAGGTAGTAAATACAGATGATCTCTGACTTATAACTGTTTGACTTATGATTTTTTGACTTCATGATGGTGTAGAAGCAATATGCAATCGTACTTCAAATCATACTTCAAATTTTGAAATTTGATCTTTTCCCAGGCTAGTGATACGTGTTTTAATACTCTCCTGTGATGCCGGGCAGGGGCAGCAAGCCACAGCTTCCAGTCAGCCACACAATCACGAGGGTAAACAACCGATACACCTACAGCTATTCTGCACCCGTACAACCATTCAGTTTTTCACTTTCAGTAGAATGTTGGTAAATTACATGAGACATTCAACATTTTATTATGAAACAGGCTTTGTGTTAGATGATTTTGCTCAACTGCAGGCTAATGTAAGTGTTCTGAGTACATTTAATGTAGGCTAGGCTAAGCTATGTTGTTCTGCAGGTTAGGTGTATTAAATGCATTTTTAACTTAGAGTATTTTCAATTTATGATGGGCATATCAGACCTCAATCCCATTGTAAATTGAGGAAAGTATGTAGTCAGTAATTGTGAGGTGAATGAATGAGTCACAAGGACTGTTACGTTATATCCCAGTTGGGAAGGAAGAAGTGTTCAAAGGGGAGGGGAGGTAGGAAGGGAGGAACTTTTGCAGAACTAGCACACTATTTGACTCACAGAAGATATTCACAGACTGTCAGTCCAACTGATACTTAGTAAATGTTCGTTGAACCCAGCTGCATTAAAGAAGTTTCAGATGATTGTGGACAGAACCGAGAACTCTAGTAGAGGAATAATGCAGAAAAACAGAAGCTGGAATCAAATTCAAAGGGATCTTAAATGTTAAGCAAAGAAGTTTGTGATAAACTAATGATAATGGGGAATAATGGAAGGTTTTTTTGATCAGTAGGGAGTTAAGGTAAAATAGCTCTAGGAATAAAAAAAGGTTGGAAATTTGAGTCATGTGGTATGGTCCACCTTAGACTAAGAAAAGAAGAGAAAGAAAAAACAAAGTCAGGAAGGGACTTACTGCAATAAACCAAACATATCATGATAGATGCCTATTCTAGAATGACATGATGGAATCAGTACCTATAGAAGAACTGGCAGGATTTTTTACCTAATTCACTGTGGGAAACAGAGAAGACTTAAGAAATGACAGGGGGTTTGAACTTGGATGATAGGGAAACTGAACTTGTAGAAATACAGAATATAAAATAGACCAGGTTTTGAGAGAAAATAATGATATGTAGGTAGAAATGACTATTAGGCAAGTAGAAATACATAACTGGATATATGAGTTTTGAGGCTGGAGTGGGAGACATAGACTAGTATTTTCCAAAGTAAGTTCCATGGGATGTCATAAGGTGTTGAATAAGATATACAAAGAAAAGAAAAAGTAGCCATGGCCAGATAAATATAAATTCGAGAAGCGCTGAGTCAAAAAATTTCCTTACTGCAGAATGTCTGAGTCTTTAATATCCCGTGTGCCTTACAAACATCAATACAGTGGGTTTATATCGATAAAGCTTTCCAAATTTGTTCAAGCACCATTTATTTATTATGAAATATCTGTGAGGACTCCTAATCCACAGAAAGATAAAAATGGGAAAGACATAGATCATTGTTTAGTTTGCTAAGGCTACCATAACAAAATACCACAGACTGGGTGGCTTAAAAAGAAATTTATATCCTCACAGTTCTTAAAACTGGAAGTTCAAGAACAATGTGTCGACAGGTTTGGTGTCTTCTGAGGCCTTTCTTTGGCTTGCTAATGAGGCTTGCAGATGGGCCTTGCAAATAGCTGCCTTCTCTCTGTGCCCTCATGTGGTCTCTCCTCTGTACATGTATTCTACGGGTCCAAATTTCCTCTTTTTTTATGGACACCAGTCAGATTGGATTAGGGCTATCCTAAAGACCTCATGCTAACTTCATCACCTCTTTGAAGGCCCTATCTCCAAGTCTAGTCACAATCTGGGCTACTAGTGCTTCTGGCTTCAACATATGAATTTTGGCGGCCACAAAGTAGCTCATAATAGTAATCAATACAATGAGCATGGGTGGAAATCTCCAAAAAAGAAAGATTAAAGCCATAAGAAACTGGGTCCACAGACTGACATGGGGAAGACTCACAGGAAAAATAAAGCAAAAAGAGCCATGGAAGAGCTAAAGAAAGGACAGAAAGGTAGGACTGCCAGGATATTAAGCATCAGAGTGATGAAGTTTCCCTAGAAATACCAATGTATTCAAAAGTTATAGAGAGCAAAGAGAAAGAGATTTTAGAAGAGGTAACTTAATTAGGCAATACAGCAGTGTTGGTGACCTCTGGGATCCAAGTGAAGTAGTTTGAGATACAAGATATTAAGAACTGACAATATATTTAATTGTGAGAAACTAAATGCCATATTTGAGAAATCTGGCATTAAAAGAAAGGAAATAGCCTTTCTTTTGGAGTTACCATTTTAGACTGAATCATATGAAACTGTCATTTTTATAGGTCAAAAGAAAGTCAATTATCAGCAATTTCATATGATCCAACCTAAGAAATGATCTGTTTATTTTTAAGGAAGATCTAACATAGATAAGACAAGAGTAAGAAATATTGGGAAAAGTAGTACCGAAGAAGCTAGGAGTTAATAATTGAAAAGTTTGAGGAGAAACTGGGAGAATATTGGCAAAAAAATACTGAAGAAGGATCTTTTAGAAAGAAAATATTTTTTAAATAAGAAGAAAGTTTGAGGGGCGCCTGGGTGGCTCAGTTGGTTAAGCACCTGCCTGCAACTCCGGTCATGATCCTGGTGATCTGGGATCGAGCCTCTGGGATCCAGTCCCCATGTGGTATTCTGGATGGAGTCCCCAGGTTGGGCTTCCTGCTCAGCAGGGAGCCTGCTTCTTCTCCTTCTCCCCCTGCCCCTCCCCCTGCTCATGCTGCCACACTCTCCCTCTCTCTCTCAAATAAATAAGTAAAATCTTAAAAAGAAGAAGAAGAAGAAGAAGAAGAAGAAGAAGAAGAAGAAGAAGAAGAAGAAGAAGAAGAAGAAGAAGAAAGTGTGAAAAATGTAATGAAGAAAGTATGAATAGATGGGCTCAATTTTTGAACTTCCAATAGAAAATTTAAAATGGAAGTCTTGAAGTCTACACATTTCCTAGGTGTTCAACAAATTTCTGCAAATGTTTCTTTAGTTAGACTCTAATTATTATCTTCTATTTTATTATTTTGAGAGGTGGTATTTTTATGGCATTATCTAGTAGAATATGACCTAGAGCTTAAGAAAATTAAAAGGTATAAGATTTTGGGTCTCCTGGGTGGCTCAGTCGTTAAGCGTCTGCCTTCGGCTCAGGTCATAGATCCCAGGGTCCTGGGATCGAGCCCCTCATTGGGCTCCCTGCTCGGTGGGGAGCCTGCTTCTCCCTCTCCCCCTGCTTGTGTTCCTGCTCTCGCTAACTCTCTCTCTGTCAAATAAATAAATAAAATCTTAAAAAAAAAAGGTATAAGATTTCAAGTCTATTACTTTTTCTTATAAAGACAGTGATGATATAATAGAAATACAAGGCATTGTTCAACATTTCCCATACTGCAGAGGCTATGCAATTAGCCAATGAACTTTTTCCTACCCACTTGCACATCTCAGGAGGATTCCACAAGTTCTTACAGTAACTGTGAACTCAAGTATAGAGAAAAAGTTCTGAAAAAATTCTGCTCCAGTTGAGGTAATGGGAAGATAAGACAAATAATTGGGTTGCTATCTAAATTCTCTGCTATCAGTCACTGCATACATACAAAATTCTACTGGCACAGCAAATAAATGGTAGCTACACAAAATTTGAAGTGAGAAGTCAGAGATTTTTACTATCTTTTCCCCAAGACAGGGAGAGAACACTGATATTTGTAATGCATTTTCACTACTTTATTCCCCAACCTGGGTGAGAAATACAAAGCATAGTCACAGGAATAAAAATAGTATGTCCTTAAGCATAAATTTAACTTGACAGTTTTGAAAGGAGAATAATTTTTGAACTTAAAATATAGTATTGGCTATAATACAAAATGTATATAAACTTTAATGAAAAACTTGAAAATACTTATATGCAGCCAACCGCATCTGGCTCCGCCTCCAGAACCCACCTCTATAGAGAGTAGGACAGATTTTTCACATATTTGTTCTCCTCTGTCACTGGACTTGCTTTCTTAGAACAATTTGAGAACTGACAAGTGAAAAAATAAATAAATAAAAGGGTTATTGCCTATCTAAACATCCAACGTACTGTCAAGGAGTGATATTGGCACTAAATGGAACACTGTTCTTCATGTACAAGAAAAGTATGTCATTTAAAAAGTTGTTCATATGAACAGATTGCTAACTTTGGTTTACCTAACACAAAATGTCTATAGCCAGGAATGCATGGACATGGGTTTTATAGAATGAGCGTTAGTGTTTGCAGAATGAACTTCTCAACAAGATACAGTTAATCAAGTCCAGTTATCCAGAAAAAGAATTTTAAATTACAGTACTTGAGGGGTGCCCGGGTGGCTCAGTGGGTTAAGCGTCTGCCTTCAGCTCAGGTCATGATCGCCAGGTCCTGTGCTCGCTTCGGCAGCACATATACTAAAATTGGAACGATACAGAGAAGATTAGCATGGCCCCTGCGCAAGGATGACATGATCGCCAGGTCCTGGGATCGAGCCCCACCCACCGCAGGCTCACTACTTGGTGGGGAGTCTGCTTCTCCCACTCACTCTGCCCCCCCCCACTCGTGTGCATGCTCTCTCTCTCTCAAATAAATAAAATCTTTAAAAAAATTATAGTACTGGGGCGCCTGGGTGGCTCAGTTGGTTAAGCGACTGCCTTCGGCTCGGGTCATGATCCTGGAGTCCCAGGATCGAGTCCCACATCGGGCTCCCTGCTCAGCGGAGAGTCTGCGTCTCCCTCTGACCCTCTTCCCTCTCATGCTCTCTGTCTCTCATTCTCTCTCTTGCAAATAAATAAAAAAATCTTAAAAAAAAAAAATTTCCATGGTGACTTTCCACCAAGATATTAAGAGAATACCCTAAATGGAAAATTCTTTTAACATTTTTCAAAAAGGTCCTACAAGTAGAAGGGCACCAAGAACCACCTCTATTTTATAGATGGGGAAATTATATTCATGTGATTAAAAATTAAAATTAGAAGGGTGCCTGAGTGGCTCAGTCAGTTAAGCAACTACCTTCAGTTCAGGTCATGATTCTGAGGTCCTGGGATGGAGCACCACGTTAGGATCCCAGCTCGGCGGGGAGCCTGCTTATCCCTCTCCCCCTGCTTGTGCTCTCTCTCGCTCTCTCTTTCTCTCTCAAATAAATGAAATCTTTTTAAAAAATTTTTAAAAATTAAAATTAGATTCCTCTTTCCCAATTAAATGAAGGAAATACTTATTAGGCTTTACACTAAGTTTTCACTAACATGTTGGCGATCATAGAGTTTGCATGTATATCCTAAAGGATAAATTACACGCAGAAATCAGAAATTGAACTATGTTCTCCTATGTATTTATCTGATAAGTACATTTTGGAAAGAATATATATTAGAGACTTCTGATGAAATAGGAGATAGAATCTATGTGTTCAGCAGCGAGCGATAAGTAGATGCTCAACAAACTTATTTTCCTTTCTTCATAGGGATGCAGCCAGACTACATTTCTGAGCTTCTTTTAAATTTAGTCATAGCCGTGTGTGCAAACATGACATGTAACTCCTCAGCCTGCAGGTACCTCCACCCATAGGAAAGAATGTGGGCTCTTTTCCCTAATATGCAGAGGGTCCAGTAGGCTGCCAAGGCCCTGTTGGGTGGTGAAGCATCAAACTGAAAGGGGGCTGGATTCCCAAATGACCACATTATGAAAAGTACCCCAGTATACTCAACCACCACCTCCATTAGACTGTGATAAATTTGCCTGTGTGAGAAAGGTAAGAATGAACTGTGTTTTAAGCCTATGAGAATTGGAGTTTATTATTATATTCAATCCACTCCACAGCACAAAATGTGTTTACCTACCACTGCCTCCATAAAATATATTGAGGTAACAGTAAATGAAAAAGAAAGGCACAAACCAAAAGGACAAAGAAAACGGATTTGCAGTTATCAATAAATACATAAATATCTCATACTCTTTAAGAATGCTCATCAAAATTAACTTAAATGTACAATATAAGTACCTGAAATCCACAGGCCAAAGCTAAAATGTATGCAATTCAACAATCTGGTATTACATTCATCCAGTGAAGGTGAAAGTCTACTACATTAGAATAGATATTCACTTTATATTCACTAAATATAATGCACTGCATGGAATGGTGGGGAATAAATTATTTTATTTTTTGGTCTTAAAACTTCCACTGAACAAGTAGTCCAAATCACCTAATTTTCTCAGGATTCAGATATCCTCTCCATATGGAATGAAAGAGGAAAAATGGTTCTGGTTACCTAGTCGGAGATGTAAAAATGAATTATTACTTCTGTAAAGTGCATTGGCTTCTTGGAAGAGATTGTTGCAACACGAACAAAAATATATATTTTTTAATTTAATGGAAGACTTTGTGTTGTATGTACTGTGTACAAAGGCCAACCCAGCGCTTCCTTCCCAAAGGGGCCTTTCACCTCTCCTTTTGCGAGCATTAATGCTGTCTTGGATTAAAGAAGCACTAGAGAAATGACTTTTTCTTCTCGGCCACAAATACCAGTTTCATTGTAGCCTGGAGTGCAAGTTATTATAGTCCATCCCTCTCTAAGAAACTGTACCTGGATAGCTAATGTGCGACAACACAACAATTAGGTCCAAGGCATCCCTCAATTTCTTAAACTTTAAAGTGTACAGGAATCACCTAGGGATCTTGTCGCCAGCAGATTCTGGTTACGCAGTCCTGGGATGTGGCCTGAGAGCGCATATCTAACCAGCTTCCAGGAGATGTCAGTCTGGTTGGTCCTCAAACCACATTTTGAGTAGCAAGGATTAAAAGAGAGTGCCACCATGCGAATGTGGTGTGGGCCATGTAAATAAACATTACTCATCGTGCCAAACATTAACCACTTTTCAATGTCCATGCTAAGAATTATAACCATGGTCCCCTGACTTGAAGAAAGCTAGTGCCTTCTGGACTGAAACAACAAGTGGAGAGTGAATTGAAATTGAAAATGCATCATCTGCTTAGGTTATTCAGTGCCTTGCTGAGTTCATTCAGGATTTTTTCATCCTCCATTACCCTCATTAGGCCTCTTGGGTTAGTGCTCAGTGTTGATCTGTATCTTAGTCAAGACAATTGTTGCTGATTAACTATAATTACTGTAATGGGGCCAGCTTTCTTTCAGAGACTAATGCCCTCAGCTCATCCCTGCATTGTTCTGCCATAAAAGGTCCCAATCTGCTAGTCATTTACTTACTTATTCTTTAAACCAACAACAAGTTGCTTCATGTGTGGGCTTTTAAATACTGTCCACTAGGTCTAAATACCTTGAGTATACCTTTTACTTTACCTTTTCTTTTTCTCCCTCCCCTTTCTCTTTTTTTTTAAATTTTAGAACCAGAGAATGATGAGTCATAAAAAAAAAAAAACCATAGGTAGTGTTTACATACAATTCTAGAAGCAACAAAAACAAAAATTCAAAGGTACATTAAAACATCATTTAATATTTTGGAAAGATTGCAAATTTTTGCACATTAAAGATGGTAAACATAAGTAAAACAATTTACTAATTTTACTAACTTGAGGACCTATAGATATGATTCTTTACTTTTTAAATTTTTTTAAGTTTGCTTATGTAATAAATTTAATGCATAAAGCCCTATATGTACAATGTATTTTGTTATTTTTGTAAGAAAGTTTAAATAATAAGCAAACAACATTTTATCTAAAATGCTCTAGTTTTAATCATTTTCTAACTTTACCTTTTATTGAAACACTGGGCATGGATATTTGTCATTTGCAATAGAAATCCAGTGAATGTTTATTCTTTTGACAGTGATATAATTTGGGAAAGTAGTGTGGCAACTCTTTTCATGAAAATATCATGTCCCTAGCAATTGTAGTGGAGTTCAATATAAAACAGGCTAATTTTGGAAAAAATCCAAGATCTATTTATAATATAGTAAAAAGTGCTTAACATAAGGTATTTTCATAATTCCTAAGACGAGCAAAATACAGACATGCTTATACAGTACTAGCAAAAGAACCAGAGACTGGTATTTGAGATGACTACACCACTAAACAAACCTCGTGTATCAATATTTTCATTTACAAAATAAATTAATATAAAAGCCCTATCTACCTCAAATAGTTGTGAGGATTAAATAAAAATGTATGTGATAACACTTGGGAAAGTTTGAGGTATATTGTACGAGTTGGACAATTGAAATTAATTCAAATTAAATCATCTCCTGAAAAATTCTGGTTTGGTTAAAACTGGAATAGAATGCTTTGGGGTTTCATAGGTCCTCAAAACTCTTCGTTACTTCCAGGTTGAGAAGAAGACTATTTTCTTAGCATAACATTTAATAGCTGACACTAGCAAATCAGTCTAATCTCATTCTCAATACATATAGTAGTCATCTGGTTCCATACAAATGGGTTATAAAAAAATCGGTTGAAAATCAATTGTCTGAAGTGACAAACTAAGTGAAATGAAATGAACTCTACAATCAAATATTCAAACTTATATTTATTTATTATTTATTTGTAATATTTTGTCCTGTGGTGTAGCCTAGCAATATTGTTGTTTTGTTTTGTTTTGTTTTGTTTTGTGGGGTTTTTTTTTTTTTTGGTGTCAGGCTTTATTTTATTTTATTTTAAAGATTTTATTTATTTATTTGACAGAGAGAGACACAGCGAGAGAGGGAACACAAGCAGGGGGAGTAGGAGAGGGAGAAGCAGGCTTCCCGTGGAGCAGGGAGCCCGATGTGGGGCTCGATCCCAGGACCCTGGGATCATGACCTGAGCCGAAGGTAGATGTTTAACAACTGAGCCACCCAGGCACCCCCCAGTCTCAGGCTTTAATATTCTTGATTCACAGGTTTTATTATACATGTTTCAACCCATCATTTTAAAATCCTCCTCTTTTACTACTCCAGGTTTTATAAACTGAATTTTTAGCATTCGGTTTCATTTTTTCTGAGGCTGATTCAAATTTTGCCCCTGAATTTTCTGTGCACTTGTATAAATTTTTTAACAGTACCCCCAATTCTGATTGCCAAAGTTATGTGATATAGTTCTGTTAGATCTAAAAAGTCCTTAGCATAAGACAGTATTACATATAAATGAATTCTCAAAACAAGCAAAATAGAGACATAACTATACATAGTTAGAGAAAAATACTAGTCAGGAAGAACCTTTTAAAAAGCCAAAAGTTTGTGTGTACATGCACACACACACAAAATCTAAAAACTCTACATGACACTTAAAAGGATATAAAAAATTTCAAACCTACTTCCTAGCACCCAGAAATGCAAAAAACAAAAAAGACAAAAACCCCACAAAATTGCTGGAACATATTCATTATATAGTAAGGTATGACATGATAATGATGATGATGATGGTAACAATGATGAAGATCATGTCACATGCTAATTCTTATAAATTATACTGATAAACTTTATTATTTTTTAATTTGTTTTTTTTACTAATTTACTGATGTACCTTTTTTGGTGATTGAAAACCTACTCATCTTTTACTAAAAGTCAGATGGCACTCCTCTGACAATATATCCTCCTTACTCCTGTAGCACCATGTTAAGTAGCCTATTCAACATCTAACACATTCCACTGTGGTTCTGTTTATTAATCTATTTACTTAACACAGAAACATGTCTTACTAATAGCTGGTAGAAGAGTATGTGGCATACAGCAAGTACTCAATAAGTGTCTGATGAATTAATTCATATAAGCATACATTATTTTTCTTAAAATTACCAGGAATTATTATGTATAAAGAACTAAATTCTCACCATTTCCTTCCTAAGTACTAATGACATATTTATTACATTTCTAAACTACCAAGATATCACCTTTTCTTACTGGCATGACTTTCTCTTCCACCATCCATGTAACATAACATATGAGTAAATATTATTTCTAATAGTATATGTGTTAGCAAATATTATGAGTAACTAATATAAATGTTTGTACCAAGTGCTTACCAATATAAGGTACTAGGAACCAGTCAAATTACATAATTTTGTCATTTGTATTTAGTATGCTCTGAAGTGTCCTTGGTAAAATAGAAATAATTCTGGCTTAGGAATTAGATGATCTGATTTGTAGTCTGAACTGTACAGCTCAGTAAGTGTGAGACCTTGTGGGGATCTTATCCTCTCTGTGCATCAGTTTACTGATCTATAAAACTGTCCTTCCTAACATTACCAAGAATTTACATGGGCTAGGGTCATGTCTTTTTAATCTCTTTACATCATGCCAAGAATACAGGAGAACCCCAAGGAACATTTACTGAAAAGATAAATGAAAAATTATTGAGAATTAGTGAAGTATGTCTATTTGTAGTAGTGTTGGAGAGAGATGGCAAGGGGTTGAGTAGAGAAAATAGACATGTACATCAGTAACAATGATAGCAGATAATTCAAATAATAGAAATATATACAAAGCCACATGAAATATGGCATGGTGCACCTAAAGGATTATAGATACACATGGTTAGTTGAAATGTCTGATCTGAAAGAGGTAGGCTGGCTTCAGAGTTTTAAAGACCTTGAATAATACTCCACAGAGCTTGGGATTCATCCTGTAGGTTTGTGGAAAGTCAGAATTAGGATTCAGGCAGGAGAACAACATGAACAAATATGAGCTTTAAGGGGATTTCTGCATTGGGGAGAATATACGAGAAAACAGAAGCTAGAAAAAAGAAGGAAAGAAAGAAAATTTCTTAGGGGTTTACTCTAGGAGAGTGTTATTTCGTTTAATAATTACTGAATTATATTTAATATAATTATCATAATTATATAAGGAAATCATTATATATATATATATTTTTTTTTTATTTGAAAAGGCATCATAGCCATTGAGAGGCAGAAGTGGACACTGAACGCAGTCAGCTGACTCCAAGGTCAGCATTTTCCCACACAGCTTATCACCTCCCTCAAGCCAGGGAGACCATCTAGGGGTACTGCATTAATCTCAAGATCAAATAAAAATAAAGTAGTTGAACTGAGGCGGTGGCCATGAAAATAAAGAGGGAAAAGAGATTCAGGAAACATGTAGGAAGTAAGTTGACTGGATTTGGTGACTAGTTAGATATGGGGGTTAGAGAAAGAAGAAATTGAAGGTGTTTTTTTCTCAAACTTAGGGTTACTTGAAAATGTCCCAAAAAAGGATATAGTTGAAATTCTGAATAATAATACAAATTAGAGAAAGAAAAAAAAACTTTTTTTCACACATACATATATAGAACACTATAGTTGTTTTTTTTTCTAAATTGCTATTAACAAAGAAATAATATTGGTACTCCCATAATTGAATTTGTGGTATATATGAGAACAAGTTCAAATATGCATTGTATGTTTTTAATGATTACATTATTAATTGCTAAGGACTGAATGCTTGTGTCTCCCCAAAATTCGTATGTTGAAGTCTCAATCCACAATGTGACTGTATTTGGAGATGGGGCCTGGGGAAGTATAAAGGTTTTTAAGTTTTTAAGGTTAAATGAGTTTTTAAGTATTTAAGATTAAATGAGATCATGGGCTGGAGCCTTGATCCAACAGAGCTAGTGCCCTTATAAAAAGAGGAAGGGACACCAGAGCTCTCTCTCTCTCTCTCTCTCAATGAGAAGGCAGCTGTTTGCAAGCTAGGAAGAGAGCCCTCACTAGAAACAAACCATGCTGGCACCTTGATTTCAGACTTCCAGCTTCCAGAACTGTGAGGAAATAAATTTCTGTTGTTTAAGCCATCCAGTCTATGGCATTTTGTTATGGCAAGCCTCAGCTGACTAATACAATGATGTTTTATTAATTAATTTGACTGATATTTATTGAGTACCTTCTATGTGGAGAGGCACTATGATAGATGTTACGAAGTTCAATGTGACATTGTCTCTGCCTTCAAGAAATTTACAAAGCAGCAGAGGAAATTAGAAACATAGGAAAAATCCACAGCCCCAAATCTATAATATAGACATCATAAACAAATGTCAGCGATGTCATTAACTGGTCAAATGATCTGGAAGCAATTCTGGACCTTGTGCAAATTTTTCGTCATCAAGCAATTACTGTATTGCAATCTTACATTTCAGGACTTGATCCAAATTTAAGGAATTTCAAAAGCTAGGCAAAAAATTCAGTTTTTGCCTTTGAAGGTCAAAAGAAACAGTTATGACAAATGTATACATAGGTCATAATATATGAATAGATTATACAAATGACACTTACACAAAGGTGAACTTGTGGAATTAAGAAGTTACTTTGGATAACAAAGGGGGAATTCTAAAGGAGACATCTTTTGAGTTGAGTCTTGAATGAGAGTAATTTAGGAGAAAGCTACCCAGTATGGTAACCTCATGTGAAAGGTTATTAAAAAAAATATATATATATATATATCTGTCCTCCATATATATATCAAGCCACTAAATATAAAATAAAAGATGATCCTGAGTTATTTTCGCCATTAGTGGAAATGGATATGATGCAGAAAAGAAAAGGATTTAGGAGATCACATTTCTGAGATTGTCTAAAGTTATGTATCAGTTAACAACTAAGTTAAAACTCAAAATATTTTTCCACTGGAATTTGGCCAACTAACAATTCAGAAAAGCCAACAATTTGTTTTAGTATTGGTTTCAAACTACAGGAAAATATTAATAATAGTCATCATATCATCCTATCAAACATGTAGCAGATTTCATTCCAATTGCTTGCTTAATTGTCTATGAGCTTCTTAGAACTCACTAATAAGCTCTGGGCACAAGGGCTCTGTTTACCTTGTTTACCAATGCATAGTATACAAGCAGGAATGAATATATATATATATATTTTCAAGATTTTATTTATTTATTTGACAGAGAGAGAGCACAAAAGCAAGGGGAGCAGCAGAGGGGGAAAGAGAAGCAGGCTTTCTCTAAGCAGGGAGCCCAATGCAGGGCTCGATTCCAGGATCCTGGGATCAGGACCTGAGCAGAAGGCAGACGCCTAACTGACTGAGCCACCCAGGTGTCCCAAGAATGAATATATTTAGTTTATAAATGAATAAATCTACAATTATTTAACTCTACAATGCAAGGCCAGAATTTAATAATATAAATTAATCGGCCTTGCCACTTTGCCTAACTAAGGTTATAATCATATTTTAACATGAACTGTATAGTGACTAACATAACATAATAAAAAAGTAAAAAAAAAAGAATTTCAACACAAATTAATATAAAATTATGTAGTATTGTTAACCATTAAAGACTATTCACATGTTCTTAAAATGACTTAATATGTTGTAAGTGTACCTACAATTACTTAAATTCCTTTTGTAAAGTTGCAAATGATGCAGAGAATCATTGAGGACCAAAAACCACATTTCATGACATGGTAATGAAGGACTAGTCAAATGTTGCAATGATGGGAAGGGCATTAAGTAGTAGTTCAAAAGTAACTATATCATGTAGAAATAGATAGGCAGTGAATGTAGTTTTATTCAATAAATTCTACAAGAGTATTTAGAATAGTGTAATATATTGGGATTGCCGTAATGATTGTTTGCTCTCTTCTCAAGGATGTACAAATTATTAAGGTAATATTTAAATATTACTGACATTTGATTAAGGAAATGTAAGTCATTCTATTAGACACAAAGCATTTTTATATCATTTTCATTTTTTAATGGGCTGGACAACAAGTGATGTTATGTCAATCAGCTTGATTTTGAGATCTGGAAAGATACTGGATCAAGCTAACCAAATTAGAAGCTATGCATAAGGGGCGGAGAAAGATGACAGAGGAGTAGGAGACCTGGATTTCGTCTGGTCTCAGGAATTCAGCTGGATAGGGATCAAACGATTCTGAACACCTACAAACTCAAAAGGAGATCGAAGAAAAGAATAGCAACAACTCTCTGAACAGAAAAGCGACCACTTTCTGGAAGGTGGGACGTGCAGAGAAGTGAATTCGAGGCAATATTCGGGAGGACAGACGGTGGGGGAGGGGCCTCCATCAGCCGCTTCTGGCAAGTGATAGAGTCTCAGAGCACAAAATCAGAACTTTTAGAAGTCGGCTCCGCTGAGGGACATCACTCCAGTGGCTAAGTGGGGGGTGGAACCCTCACGGGACAGTGTGGTCTCAGGACCCTCGGAGTCACAGAAAGTCTGGGGGTGCCTGAGTGTGGCAGAGCTCCCAGGTATCGGAGCGGGGAAGCCGGCTGCAGAGACAGAGCTGAGGAAAAGGCTCTCAGCTTGGGGTTGCCATAAACCATGATCCGCAGCACAGTCGGGCCACTGCTTCTCCAGCAGGGACCCAGCAAGCAGCAGATTCTGGGAGACTCCCCTTCCTCCCCTGGGAGGAGCAGCATGGGAGCGCACCGCAGGGATCTGCTGGGTTTGGAGACTCCACATGGGGTTGGGTGCCAGAGATAGAAATGCTTGGTCACAGGCTGGGTGAGCGCGGAGTGCGGCCAGAGACTGGGGAGACGGGAGTGACTGACTGCTTTTGTCTGGGGGCGCACTGAGGAGTGGGGCCCTGAGTTCTCTGCTCCTCCGGGGCAGAGATTGGGAGGCTGCCATTTCACTCTCGGCCTCCAAATCTGTACAGAAAGCTTGCAGGGAACAAAAGCTCGGGAGAGCAAACTTGAGCAGATTACTTAGCCCGGAGGGCAAGGGCGGGGCAATTCCGCCTCCAGCAAGGACACTTGGGAACCACGGCAACAGGCCCCTCCCCTAGAAGATCAGCAAGAACAGCCAGCCAAGACCAAGTTGACCGATCAATGAGAACGGCAGAACTCCAGCACGGGGTGAATACTGCACAGAGAATCCATGGCTTTTTTACCATGATTCTTTAGTCTTTCAAAGTTAATTTTTTTTAATTGTCTTTTTTTTTTAATTTTTCTTTTTCCCTTTTTCAACCAACATCTTATCAATCCCTTTTTTAAAAAACATTTTTTTTTTCATTTTTAGAGTCATATTCTATCACTTCATAGTAGTTACCCTTATTTTTGGCATATATATATATAAGTTGTTCTCTCTTTAAAATTTTGAGATACAGATTCTTTTAACAGATCAAAATATACCCTAAATCTCTAGTGTATGGCTTTGTTCTACTCTCCTGCCTGATCACATTCTCTCCCTTTTTTTTCTTTTTCTTTTTTTTTTCTTTTAAATCTTCTTCTTTCTTCTTTCAAACAACTTCTTATCAATTCCTTTTATAAAATTTTTTATAATTTTCATCTTTACAGTTATATTCATCCCTTCATCATATCAACCCTTATTTTTGTACATATATAAGTTCTTCTTTCTTTAAAATTTTGGGAGGTGGGTGCCTGGGTGGCTCAATTGGTTAAGCAACTGCCTTCGGCTCGGGTCATGATCCTGGAGTCCCGGGATCGAGTCCCACATCGGGCTCCCTGCTCAGCGAGGGATCTGCTTCTCCCTCTGACCCTCCCAACTCTCATGTGCTCTCTCTCATTCTCTCTCTCTCAAATAAATAAATAAAATCTTTAAAAAAAAAATTGGGGGAGGGACTTTCTGCTAAGACCAAAATACACCCAAAATCTAGTGTGTGGCACTGATCTATGCACCAGCCTGATCATATTTGATCATATTCTGTTTTTTTCTGTTTTGTTCTGTTTTTGTTTGTTTTTATCTTTTTCTTTTTCTTTTCCTTTTTCTTTTTCTTTCTTTCCCTTTCTTTTCCCCAAGCTACAGGTCTTTTCTGATTTGTTTAGAGTATATTCTCTGGGGACGTTGTTACCCTGTTAGCATTTTGTTCTCTCATTCACCTATTCTTCTCTGGACAAAATGACAAGATGGAAAAAATCACCTCAACAAAAAGAACAAGACGTAGTACCGACTGACAGGGACCTACTCAATACAGACATTAGTATGATGTCAGATCTAGAGTTCAAAATCATGACTTTAAAGATACTAGCTAGGCTTGAAGAAAGCATGGAAGTTATTAGAGAAACCCTTTCTGGAAAAATAAAAGACTAAAATCTAACCAAGTCAAAATCAAAAAGGCTATTAATGAGGTGCAATCAAAAATGGGGGCGCTAACTGCTAGGATAAATGAGGCAGAAGACAGAATCAGCGATATAGAAGACCAAATGATGGAAAATAAATAAGCTGAGAAAAAGAGAGATAAACAACTACTGGATCATGAGGGCAGAATTTGAGAGATAAGCGATACCATAAGACGAAACAATATTAGAATAATTGGGATCCTAGAAGAAGAAGAAAGAGAGAGGGGGCAGAAGGTATATTGGAGCAAATTATATCAAAGAACTTCCCTAATTTGGGGAAGGAAACAAGCATCACAATCCAGGAGGCACAGAGAACCCCTCTCAAAATCAATAAAAATAGGTCAACACCCCAACATCTAATAGTAAAACTTATGAGTCTCAGAGACAAAGAGAAAATCCTGAAAGCAGCTCGGGAGAAGATATCTGTAACCTACAATAGTAGAAACATTAGATTGGCAACAGACCTATCCACAGAGACCTGGAAGGCCAGAAAGGATGGGCAGGATATATTCAGAGCACTAAATGAGAAAAATATGCAGCCAAGAATACTATATCCAGCTAGGCTGTCATTGAAAATAGAAGGAGAGATAAAAATCTTCCAGGACAAACAAAAACTAAAGGAATTTGCAAACACGAAACCAGCCCTACAAGAAATATTGAAAGGGGTCCTCTAAGCAAAGAGAGAGGCTAAAAGTAACATAGACCAGAAAGGAACACAGACAATATACAGTAACAGTCACCTTACAGGCAATACAATGGCACTAAATTCATATCTTGCAATAGTTACCCTGAATGTAAATGGGCTAAATGCCCCAATCAAAAGACACAGGCTATCAGATTGGATTAAAAAACAAGACCCATCGATATGCTGTCTGCAAGGGACTCATCTTAGACCCAAAGACACCCCCAGATTGAAAGTGAGGGGGTGGAAAACCATTTAATATGCTAATGGACATCAAAAGAAAGCTGGGGTGGCAATCCTTATATCAGACAAATTAGATTTTAAACCAAAGACTGTAATAAGAGATGAGGAAGGACACTATATCCTACTTAAAGGGTCTATCCAACAAGAAGATCTAACAAGTCTAAATATCTATGCCCCTAACATGGGAGTAGCCAATTATATAAGGCAATTAATAACAAAAGCAAAGAAACACATCAACAACAATACAATAATAGTGGGGGACTTTAACACCCCCCTCACCAAAATGGACAGATCATCTAAGCAAAAGATCAACAAGGAAATAAAGACTTTAAATGACACACTGGACCAAATGGACTTCACAGACATGTTCAGAACATTCTATCCTAAAGCAACAGAATACACATTCTTCTCTAGTGCCCATGGAACATTCTCCAGAATAGATCACATCCTAGGTCACAAATAAGGTCTCAACTGGTACCAAAAGATTGGGATCATTCCCTGCATTTTCGGACCACAATGCTTTGAAACTAGAACTCAATCACAAGAGGAAAGTTAGAAAGAACTCAAATACATGGAGCCTAAAGAGTATCCTAGCAAAGAATGAATGGGTCAACCAGGAAATTAAAGAACTAAAAAAATTCATGGAAACCAATGAAAATGAAAACACAACTGTTCAAAATCTTTGGGATACAGCAAAGGTGGTCCTAAGAGGAAAGTATATAGCAATACAAGCCTTTCTCAAGAAACAAGAAAGGTCTCAAATACACAACCTAACCCTACACCAAAAGGAGCTAGAGAAAGAACAGCAAATAAAGCCTAAACCCAGCAGGAGAAGAGAAATAATAAAGATCAGAACAGAAATCAATGAAATAGAAACCAAAAGAACAGTAGAACAGATCAACAAAAGTAGGAGCTGGTTCTTTGAAAGAATTAACAAGATTGATAAACCCCTGGCCAGACTTATCAAAAAGAAAAGAGAAGTGACCCAAATCAACAAAATCATGAATGAAAGAGGAGAGATCACAACCAACACCAAAGAAATACAAACAAGTATAAGAACATATTATGAGCTACTCTATACCAGCAAATTAGATAACCTGGAAGAAATGGATGCATTCCTAGAGATGTATCAACTACCAAAACTGAACCAGGAAGAAATAGAAAACCTGAACAGACCTATAACCACTAAGGAAATTGAAGCAGTCATCAAAAATCTCCCAACAAACAAAAGCCCAGGGCCAGATGGCTTCCCAGGGGAATTCCACCAAACATTTAAAGAAAAATTAATACCTATTCTTCTGAAACTGCCCCAAAAAATAGAAATGGAAGGAAAAGTTCCAAACTCGTTTTATGAGGCCACCATTACCTTGATCCCCAAACCAGACAAAGACCCCATCAAAAAGGAGAATTACAGACCAGTATCCTTGATGAACATGGATGCAAAAATTCTCACCAAAATGCTAGCCAGTAGGATCCAACAGTACATTAAAAGGATTATTCACCACAACCAAGTGGGATTTATCTCTGGGCTGCAAGGTTGGTTCAACATCTGCAAATCAATCAATGTGATACAATACATTAATAAAAGAAAGAAGAAGAATCATATGATCCTCTCAATAGATGCAGAAAAAGCATTTGACAAAGTACAGCATCCTTTCTTGATCAAAACTCTTCAGAGTATAGGGATAGAGGGTACATACCTCAATATCATAAAAGCCATCTATGAAAAACCTACAGCAAATATCATTCTCAATGGGGAAAAACTGAGAGCTTTCCCCCTAAGGTCAGGAACGTGGCAGGGATGTCCACTATCACCACTGCTATTCAACATAGTATTAGAAGTCCTAGCCACAGCAATCAGACAACAAAAAGAAATAAAAGGCATCTGAATTGGCAAAAAAGAGGTCAAACTCTCACTCTTTGCAGATGATATGATACTTTATGTGGAAAACCCAAAAGATTCCACCCCAAAACTGCTAGAACTCATACAAGAATTCAGTAAAGTGGCAGGATATAAAATCAATCCACAGAAATCAGTGGCATTCCTATATACCAACAGCAAGACAGAAGAAAAAGAAATTAAGGAGTCGATCCCATTTACAATTGCACCCAAAACCATAAGATACCTAGGAATAAATCTAACCAAAGAGGCAAAGGATCTGTACTCAGAAAACTATAAAATACTCATGAAAGAAATTGAGGAAGACACAAAGAAATAGAAAAACATTCTATGCTCATGGGTTGGAAGAACAAATATTGTGAAGATGTCAATGCTACCTAGAGCAATCTACACATTCAATGCAATCCCCATCAAAATACCATCCACTTTTTTCAAAGAAATGGAACAAATAATCCTAAAATTTGTATGGAACCAGAAAAGACCCTGAATAGCCAGAGGAATGTTGAAAAAGAAAAGCAAAGCTGGTGGCATCACAATTCCGGATCAAGCTCTATTACAAAGCTGTCATCATCAAGACAGTATGGTACTGGCACAAAAACAGACACATAGATCAATGGAACAGAATAGAGAGCCCAGAAATGGACCCTCAACTCTATGGTCAACTCATCTTTGACAAAGCAGGAAAGAATGTCCAATGGAAAAAAGACAGTCTCTTCAACAAATGGAGTTGGGAAAATTGGACAGCCACATGCAGAAGAATGCTACTGGAGCATTTCCTTACACCACACACAAAAATAGACTCCAAATGGTTGAAAGACCTAAATGTGAGACAGGAGTCCATCAAAATCCCAAAGGAGAACACAGGCAGCAACCTCTTTGACCTCAGCCGCAGCAACTTCTTCCTAGAAACATCGCCAAAGACAAGGGAACCAAGGGCAAAAATGAACTATTGGGACTTCATCAAGATAAAAAGCTTTTGCATAGCAAAAGAAACTGTCAACAAAAGCAAAACACAACCGAGAGAATGGGAGAAGATATTTGCAAATGATATATCAGTTAAAGGGCTAGTATCCAAAATCTATAAAGAACTCATCAAACTCAACACCCAAAGAACAAATAATCCAATCAAGAAATGGGCAGAAGACATGAACAAACATTTTTCCAAAGAAGACATCCAAATGGCCAAAAGACACATGAAAAAGTGCTCAACATCGCTTGGCATCAGGGAAATCCAAATCAAAACCTCAGTGAGATACCACCTCACTCCAGTCAGAATGGCTAAAATTAACAAGTCAGGAAACAACAGATGTTGGCAGGGATGTGGAGAAAGGGGAACCCTCCTACAGTGTTGGTGGGAATGCGAGCTGGTGTAGGCACTCTGGAAAACAGTATGGAGGTTCCTCAAAAAGTTGAAAATAGAGCTACCATACGACCCAGCAATTGCACTACTGGGTATTTACCCCAAAGATACAAATGTAGGGATCCGAAGGGGTACATGCACCCCGATGTTTATAGCAGCAATGTCCACAATAGCCAAACTATGGAAAGAGCCAAGATGTCCATCGACAGATGAATGGATAAAGAAGAAGTGGTATATATATATATACAATGGAATATTATGCAGCCATCAAAAGGAATGAGATCTTGACATTTGCAATGACGTGGATGGAACTGGAGGGTGTTATGCTGAGCGAAATAAGTCAATCAGAGAAAGACATGTATCATATGACCTCACTGATATGAGGAATTCTTAATCTCAGGAAACAAACTGAGGGTTGCTGGAATGGGGGGTGGAGTGGGAGGGATGGGGTGGCTGGGTGATAGACATTGGGTAGGGTATGTGCTATGGTGAGCGCTGTGAATTGTGCAAGACTGTTGAATCTCAAATCTGTACCTCTGATATAAATAATGCAATATATGTTAAGAAAAAAAAAAAAGAAGAAGAAGATGGCAGGAGGGGAAGAATGAAGGGGGGGAAATCCGAGGGGGAGACAAACCATGAGAGACTATGGACTCTGAAAAAACAAACTGAGGGTTCTAGAGGGGAGGGGGTGGGAGGATGGGTTAGCCTGGTGATGGGTATTAAAAAGGGCACATTCTGCATGGAGCACTGGGTGTTATGCGCAAACAATGAATCATGGAACACTACATCAAAACCTAATGATGTAATGTATGGTGATTAACATAACAATAAAAAAATTTTTTAAAAGAAGCTATGCATAAAAGATGATAAATGTATATGATAAAGCAACAATACAGAGAACAAGTTATGTTAGCTCAACTTATGTCTATGTAGGAATACTGGGTATAAAAGTATAGAGAAACAGTATTTGTAATACTGTTCAACTCAGCATTAGAGCTATTTCTGACTTTATCCTAAGTGTCCCTTATTTACTTTAAAACAAACTGATTAAATTTGCTGTAATATCATTTTCAGACAATGGTCATCAGTGGTTAGTTGCCAATATAAGAGAACACAAAGTGGGGCACCTGCGTGGCTCAGTAGGTTAAGCATTTGCCTTCTGCTCAGGTAATGATCCAGAGTCTTGGGATCCAGCCCCAAGTTGGGCTCCCTGCTCAGCGGGGAGTTTCCTTCTCCCTCTCCATCTGCCCCTCTCCCCAACTTGTGTGCTCTCTCTCTCTCTCAAATAAATAAATAAAATCTCTTAAAAAAATAGAGAAAGAGAACACAAAGGGACCACACAGGAAAATTACATAGAGCTTAGATTATGTCCAGGAGTAATCTCTTGGTATTTTAGTAAGATGACTGGGAAATAGAGTATAAATATGAATACATTTGCTCATTGTACAACAGTGAAGTGTGGCTTGTTTTATAGAAAATAAGAAATTTAAGTAATTCTTATCTGTCTTTTACAGAGAGGGGAAGGAAAATATTCTGGGTACCAGAAATACATACGAAGAAAGCTGCTGAGCAAATTTTCTGCATGTATATTTATGATAGTAAACTGAAGACATAAAAGTACCTGAGATATACTGAAACACTGGCAGAGGAGGGGGCACTCTTCATGCTTGTGAAATTTCCTAAAGAAAAAAAAAAGTGCATGGTCTGTTAGGGAATTGCAATCTTTAAGTATCTGGCCCAGACAACTGAAGATGGCTCTGCTATTCACCCAGGGGATGCAGGTAGGACTGATTCAATGGGAAAGTAATAAGTTTTAATATGTCAATTATGTAAGTAGCCTGCTGGTGAATACACTCAGACAGCTTTTGGGAATATGATTCTAGCTTTCGGGGGTGAAACCAGAATTAGATATATGCATTTGGGAATCATATAAATATAAAAGGGTGGAAGTTGAAACCAGTCAGGGGTAAGAATATCTAAGTAGAATGGGAGGATGAAAAATGAAACAGTGGAACAAACTCTAGATAATTCTAACACTTAATGGGCACTCAGAAGAAGAGGGTAATAGGACTCTCTACATATATCTTAGTCCTATGTTTACCACATCATGTTATATTGAGCAATCCTTCCCACTTTCTCCATTTTGGTCATTGATATGTTCATCTCTGGTTTTTACTCTTCCCTCTATATAACTCCCTAGTCAAATCTTATTGGTTTCTCTTTAGAAATATGTAGGCTCGGGGCGCCTGGGTGACTCAGTCGTTAAGTGTCTGCCTTTGGCTCAGGTCATGATCCTAGGGTCCTGGGATTGAGCCCCACATCGGGCTCCCTGCTCAGCGGGGAGCCTGCTTCTCCCTCTCCCACTCCCCCTGCTTGTGTTCCCTCTCTTGCTGTGTCTCTTTCTGTCAAATAAATAAAATCTTTAAAAAAAAAAGAAGAAGAAGAAGAAATATGTAGGCTCAATCTTTCTCTTATATTCCCACACAATACCCAAATCCAAGGTCTTCATTACTGCACAAAACTCCTATGTAATAATCCTGATAAAGATCCAGTGGCTTTGTCCAGGTCAGATTGGACACTAGACATACCATTTCAAATCCCTCTCTACTAGACTTCACTGTGTAGCAATGAAAGTTCCCTTTAACATTGATTTCTAATATTCACATCTTCAGGTAGGGGTTACCTGAAGCCTGAAGATGAACTCAAATATTTCAAAGACCAGGAACTTAGTCTTCCATCATAATTTTAATTGTTATTATTTCCTACCATCAGAATGAGGGCCAAAATATGCTTCACCTCCACCAGGCTAGTTTCCTCGGTAGCTTCATCTCCACAAAATATAATCAAACTCATCTTTGAAGGCCTACTTTTTTCAGTTAAAGACACTCAAATCTAAATCATCCTTAAGGGTGGCAATTCCTCTATGAAATCTCCCTAATTTAGATATCATTCTGTTCAATATCTGAACACCTGTAAAAATTATTATTATAATTATAATTCAATTTTCCTCTGATTTATAGGTCTCAAATTTCCATAACTCTTATACATAATACTGTGCCTTCTTCCACTAAATTTCTCAAGGTTAGTGACTATGACTAATACTTTGTTGTTTCAACAGTGCAAAGTATAGTTAGATAAAACCCTCCAAAATAAATATGTACTTCTTTAAGTTGCAAAAGCAGGCAGAAACCTACTCCTTGTTGTCTACTTCTTTGCATTCTATAGAATGACACCAAAATAATTGAATGATATATATATGTATGTATGTATATATACATATATATGAAGAATTTGAAGATTATAAAAGAGAGCCTATAAGTATTTTAGTATTAGTACAGAAGGAAAATGAGCACCTGATTAGTCTGCCCCAATTGATGACCTAAGAGAAGATGACCTATTAAATGAATGAGGATAGGAAATTAAGCATAGAGGCATGATCAAGAATGAATACTTAGAATCTAAGAAATCTTGGGGCACCTGGCTGGCTCAGTCAGTGGAGTGGAGTGTGTGACTCTTGATCTCAGGGTTGTGGGTTCAAGCCACATGTTGGGTATACAGATTACTTAAAAATAAAAAAAAAATCTTATAAAAAAAGAACCTAAGAGGGGCACCTGGGTGGCTCAGTCGTTAAGCGTCTGCCTTCGGCTCAGGTCATGATCCCAGGGTCCTGGGATCGAGTCCCGCATCGGGCTCCCTGCTCCGCGGGAAGCCTGCTTCTCCCTCTCCCACTCCCCCCGCTTGTGTTCCTGCTCTCACTATGTCTCTCTCTGTCAAATAAATAAAATCTTTAAAAAAAAAAAAAGAACCTAAGAAATCTTGTCATCACAAATACAACATACATATGGTACACATGTCCTTATCAATACACTTTTTTAATCTTATACAAAATAATATACCAGACATAGACACTATTTCTGTTGAATGTTTCTGCTGAAACATTTCCCCAACCAGAGAGGTCAAATGTTTCATAGACAGAAATAAAAGAGGTAGTTTAATGAGCAAAATGAAAACATTAATTATGCACACAAATGTATTAAATTTATATCAATAAGATGAATCATAAAAGTTGTTTCAATGGGTTTATACCAGACAGCATTCTCTATTTCTCCTCCATTTGGTATTGGATATTTCATGATAGGAATAGGATTTTAAGAACTTATTGCCCTACTCATTCTGTGTTCTCTCTCATTTTCTCTGTTGCTTCGATTTCATCCTTAATCTTGGTTTATGCATTGTTACTCTCCTGCCCAACATTCATCATGGTTTTTCCCACATTTAGAATTAAATTAAAAGTATGACAGGGCCCAAACGATCTGGCCTCTAGTTACTTCTCCAGTTATCTCCACCATTATCCCTTTACCCAATGTACATCAGCCAAGTTGGCCTCCTTGCTATTCCTCAGTCAAGAGTGCTACTGCCTTAAATACTTTATACTTATTTTACTTCTGCATGAAATGCTCTTCATTACTTCTATACATCTCCATTTAATATTATAACTCAATATTGCATACCAGCAGCCCTACCTTTTCCTAATGATCATGTTCAATTACTGTGCCAGAACAGTGACATCTCTCCTTGTCAGCTCATTTCTTGGTACCAGATGCCTAAAGTTATCGGTGATAGCTATACAGTATAGCCTAAGTTAAATGAGACGCTTACATCCCTGGGTGGAAAACTTCCCTCTCTGAGATTCAATATCTCTAGGCTGGCAAAATCTAAACTTTCAGAACAGGGATTATAAATTCATCAAGTGGGTTACAGGAAGTGGTGATGAAAGACAATTCCTATTTCTTTTTTTAATTTTATTATGTTATGTTAATCACCATACATTACATCATTAGTTTTTGATGTAGTGTTCCATGATTCATTGTTTGCATATAACACCCAGTGCTCCATGCAATATGTGCCCTCTTTAATACCCATTACCAGGCTAACCCTCCCCCCACCCCCTCCCCTCTAGAACCCTCAGTTTGTTTCTCAGAGTCCATAGTCTCTCATGGTTCGTCTCCCCCTCCAATTTCCCCTCCTTCATTTTTCCCTTCCTACTATCTTCTTTTTTTTTTAACATATACTATATTATTTGTTTCAGAGGTACAGGTCTGTGATTCATCAGTCTTCCACAATTCACAGCGCTCACCATAGCACATACCCTCCCCCATGTCTATCACTGAGCCACCCCATTCCTCCCACCCCCCACCACTCAAGCAACCCTTGTTTGTTTCCTGAGATTAATAATTCCTCATATCAGTGAGATCATATGATATTTGTCTTTCTCTGATTGACTTATTTCACTTAGCATAATACCCTCTAGTTCCATCCACGTCATTGCAAATGGCAAGATTTCAGGTTTTTTTGATGGCTGCATAATATTCCATTGTATATATATACCACTTCTTCTTTATCCATTCATCTGTTGATGGACATCTTGGCTCTTTCCATAGTTTGGCTATCGTGGACATCGCTGCTATAAACATTGGGGTGCACATACCCCTTCTGATCACTACATTTGTATCTTAGGGGTAAATACACAGTAGTACAATTGCTGGGTCGTATGGTAGCTCTATTTTCAACTTTTTGAGGAACCTCCATACTGTTTTCCAGAGTGGCTGCACCAGCTTGCATTCCCACCAACAGTATAGAAGGGTTCCCCTTTCTCCGCAACCTCATCAATATCTGTCGTTTCCTGACTTGTTAATTTTAGCCATTCTGACTGTTGTGAGGTGGTATCTCATTGAGGTTTTGATTTGGATTTCCCTGATGCTGAGTGATGTTGAGCACTTTTTCATGTGTCTGGACAACTCCTATTTCTACATGCCTATTTTCTTAGTCCCTGGACTCATGCATTTATCTACTAGGGACACAGTACCATATAAATGCTATGGATCTAGAGTAGGCCATATCCTAGAGGATGGTGCCCCAATCTGGCAACTCAGCTGTGCTCACCACCCCTCTATAAAGTCAATAGCATTTGAATAAGACTGGTATAACCCAAACTCATATTCCCATCATCTTTACTGAAAGTTGGTTTTTATGGTCTGAGGTGGTCATACATTGAGTCTCAAGTTAGTAGGTCAAACACTATAAATCTTCCACTAATGTTGCTGGCCAATACTTAGGGTCATGAAAACAATCCTATAAACAGAACTGTGTCAGTTTCAGTCAAGATGAGTTGTTACCCCTTCCAAAGCCAGAAGGGTCCAATGTCCACTTGCCAAAAGTGGCTGCATTGGCTTTTTTTGGGGGGGGGGAGGGTAACACCATATCAGGGCCACAGTATTAATCTCTGTTGTTGACAGGTTAGACATTTGACAATGGAAGTAGCTGTATCAGCCTTAGTGGAAGCCCATAATGTAGGCTGTATATATAGTCTCCCTCCTTGCCACCATTAGTACCTCATGCATGTACCCATATTTCAACACTTGGGAGTAATTTACTGATGAAAATTTGCTGAATCATTCTTTCTACTTGGTTGTTCAGTGTCTCTTCTATGGTGGATAATGTCTGGTCGGTAAAACAAAAACCTTCACATATATCATCTATTCCCACAGATGATTTTCATAGACTCTTGAACACAATATTTTAATCTTTTCCCTTCCAGACTTACTAGTCAGCTAGGCTACTCACTCTGGCCTATACTCCATGTATATTTTTATCCCAGTGTAATTTCTCTACCAAACAGTTGACCAGTTGCACAGCCCAAAGTTCTGCCCACTGGGAAATTTCTGCTCACTGCACTCCCTTTGGGAAGTGCCCCTGAGTAGGCTTTCATTGTACCATGGACCACTAACCATGGACATATCAAGTCTAGCCAATTGTGAAGCATGTGAAGCCATTTTCCACTGTCATTCATGATGATCCCAGTTGATAAACTGGAACCAGATTGATAAATTAGGGATATAACAGAGATCACCATCCTGTTTAAATTTGAGATTCTTTAATTTTTAATGTAACATTAATCTTTCCTCCCCACAGAATGTAGTATTATTTTTGATTTATGATCTTGGATGAGTAGCTCTGCTTTCCACTTGGCTTTCATCTCTACAATACCTCTTGCTGGACCCTTCTTTGTAGAAAACTTTCCTTCAGTCAATGAGTTCTGGGTCTGAGAACTAGGTCAAGTAAAGCAACTTATCAAGGCACCTTTTTTGTTGAAGTGACTGCCTTCAGCCTTTTGATCAGCCTCCATTCTTGATTCCTTTTGAGTGAATAAGTTAAGCCAATCCATATTTTGGCTGCCCATGTATCTTGCCTCTAGGAACACTGTGTTCTATTAATCATTTCTATATTTCTCTGGCTACCAAACAAGTCTTCCTACTCATTGAGATAATAGCACTTTTCCTTTTTTTCTGGTGGCTAAGTACCACTACCTCATCCACTGTTATGGATTCCAAGATTTCAGGATATCATTATCCCCATTGCTATCAAGAAACTAGATCCATAACAATATCTCCTATTATCAGCCCTGGCTACAGAGTACAGACTTCACTGAGTTTATCAGTGCTGTTGGTAATGCTCTTATCAGCATATTCTTACACTTACGGGAGAAGAAAATGTTGTCTAGGCTCTTTTGTGCAACATATCCAACCAGCTAGTGGGGAGTTCCAGCCTTACATGGTAGACCCACTATGCTATACCAACTCTAGGAGCCTATCAATCCTCTCTTTCATCACCTGCTAAAGTTGTGCCAACATTTCTACTTAAATTTGTTTGTCCCCCCCCCACTCCCAAGCTTCCAAGAGCCACCGTAGCTACTTATTAACACCATACTCAAGGTTCATGCCTAAGTGTTAAATTCTGTTCCATCTGAATATTGATAAGCTCTCCCATATTCAACTTTATATCTCTGCCACCTTGATCCAGCACCCTCAGGATCGAGGCTCATGCATACTCCCTAGATTCCTACTGATACGTGTTAGCCACACATTGCAGCTCCTTTTGCAATTGCCCCACTCCTACCTTACCAGGTTCAGCACAGCCCTAGCTGAGCTATGCTAGAATTGGATTCTTGTTGTTTCCTTGGTTGCCAGGAAGGGAGGGCCAAGTGTTGTCTTATAAGGACCTGCCTCATTTGAGGCCTCTTCACTGGTTTTCAAATAAGGGTTTCTTGCAGAAGGGCCACTTCTGCAAGACCCAGCAAATTTAAGGGGAATTGGGAGTTCAAGGATCTCCCATGCATCTTCCCAGTGTCTCCTGTTCAGTCTCAGAATCCCATTCCCTCCCTATTAGGGCCCTGCCCTTGGCATAGTAGACATGTTGGGACTAAGAATTCAACTTTTTCAGAAGGTCCATTACCCTTAAAAACTAAATCCTGAAACTGTTTCTTCATTTTTTCTGCTTTTAGCTAGAAGAGATGAAAATTTCCTTCAGTGCTGCCAAGGAGGTCCTCTAGCTTTTACAAATTGGTGATTAATCAGCCCAAGCCTGTCATTATCCCCCCCGTGGTGCTCTGCACCAGCTTTGTAGTTCCATGTTCTTAATAGTAATTACCATTTGTCTCATACCTTACCAGCTAGTGCAATATCCTCCTCGGTATTTCATCCTGGATCACCACCAATGGTGAAGTAAAGTACAAAATGCTTTAAAAAAAATGGAAATTCCCACCAACCTTGTAATCCCTAGAACTGGAATGAACCTTCAGAGTTGTCCCAACTTGAAGCAAGTGGCCCAGACTTTTTTAGTCTCATATCAGACTGTGAGGGCACAGGCTGAGCCCTAGGAGGGGTATCACCTTGGAAGAGGTGCTACCCTGGGACCTTTTGCAATCCCCAACAAGGGCTATACTCAGTGACAGCAGAAGATATCCCCACTATCAAGAGGGGATTTGGGCAGAGTACTGGTATAGTCTTCACTATAGCTGAAAACAAATTAAGTAAACTAAAGAAAGCCAGAAATGACCATATTTTGTAAGATTTGGAGATGAAAAAGTGAAGTGAAAATGGTGATTATTCAATTCCTTGTTTATTGCAATGTAGAAGTCAAATATAATTCATATCCAATAGTGTATAGTGTTTCTGAGTATCATACAAAAACATATCCATTAACTTAAGGTTTGTTAAGAGTTAAATAATTTGGGTAATTGGTCTATTAAATGTTTATAAATATAATTATGCAGAAGACTGTGAGAGATTGTTATATAAGGAGTTGAGAGTTTTAGGCTTTTAGTGAATTGGTATTCCCCATTTGAAACATGGCATATAGGTTCCCACTCTCTGAACACATTTTCAGGAATAGATTGGGTTTGGATATCTGTATTCTCCAAGAAGAAAAATTCTATTAGTTATTAATATGGAATGCCAATTCATAAAATTAGAACTCATTAACAATAAATGAGAGTTCTGACTGTGGAAAAAAAAAGTAAAATAAGAATAGGTCACTTATAAAGCATGAAACATTTCAACAGAGAGAAATTTCAGCTTTTAGTTAATTTTGAAGCATCAGTGAAAGCCTACTGTGTAACAAATTTTGTGCTATATTCTAAGTATACAAGAATAAATTAAGAGCTTTCCATCCAGTGTGTGTGTGGGAACATAATAAGGTAAACAAATAATTGCAATGTAATTTGTGAGATAGAATAATAGCAGAACTATTACTAACTGTGGTATAAATAAGAAAATAATCAACTATGGTTGATCAGAGAGAAGGAAATCCCTATTGGGGGACTTGAGGTTTTTTGTTTTTTGGGTTTTTTTTAAGATTTTTATTTATTTGTTTAACACAGAGAGAGAGAGCACAAGTAGGCAGAGCAGCAGAGAGAGGGAGAGGGAGAAGCAGGCTCTCCACTGAGCAGGGAGCCTGATACGGGGCTCGATCCCAGGACCCTGGGACCAGGACCTGAGCCGAAGGCAGCCGCTTAATGACTGAGCCACCCAGGCGCCCCTGGGGGACTTGAGGTTTGAGATGAGTTTGTAATATATGTGTGTGGGGAGTTAGGAAGCTTGGGGGATATGAAAAAGAGAATTCCAATAAAAATGAAACCCATTTAAAGGGACCAGATGAGAAATAACAAAAGAAGAATATCTTGGAAATTAGGACAGTGAGAGATTGAATAGGCAAATAGTGTGGGCATGGAGTGAATTAGACTTAATTAGGAGTTCTTACTCCATACTCTCAAGTACCCTGTTACTACATCTATTAAAGCAATTACTACATTCTACTGTGACTTTCCTGCATTATATTAAGATTTTTTTTTATTAACATATATTATTTGTTTCAGGGGTACAGGTATGTGATTCATCAGTCTTCCACAATTCACAGTGCTCACCATAGCACATACTCTCCCCAGTGTCCATCACCCAGCCACCCCATCCCTCCCACCCCCCCCACCACTCCAGGAACCCTCAGTTTTCATAGATGGCTTTTATGATATCGAGGTATGTACCCTCTATCCCTACACTGTGAAGAGTTTTAATCAAGAAAGGAGGCTGGGGGCGCCTAGGCGGCTCAGTAGGTTAAGCGTCTGCCTTTGGCTCAGGTCATGATCCCAGGCTCCTGGGATTGAGCCCCGCATTGGGCTCTCTGCTCAGCAGGAAGCCTGCTTCTCCCTCTCCCACTCTCCCTGCTTGTGTTCCCTCTCTCGCTGTATCTCTCTCTGTCAAAAAGATAAATAAAATCTTAAAAAAAAAAAAAAGGATGCTGTGCTTTGTCAAATGCTTTTTCTGCATCTACTGAGATGATCATATGGTTCTTGTTCTTTCTTTTACTAATGTATTGTATCACATTGATTGATTTGCAGATGTTGAACCAACCTTGCAGCCCAGGGATAAATCCCACTTGGTTATGTTGAATAATAATCCTTTTAATGTACTGTTGGATCCTATTGGCTAGTATTTTGGTGAGCATTTTTGTATCCATGTTCATCAGGGATATTGGTCTGTAGTTTTCCTTTTTGATGGGGTATTTGTCTGGTTTGGGGATCAAGGTAATGCTGGCCTCATAAAATGAGTTTGGAAGTTTTCCTTCCATTTCTGTTTTTTGGAACAGTTTCAGAAGAATAGGTATTAATTCTTCTTTAAATGTTTGGTAGACCCTAAGATATTTTTGAGGCTAGAGGTTGTGTCTTGGTCTCCTCTGTATCCTCTAACACTGTTGCTGATACATAGTTGAGTGGATATTTTGAATTTCACATAGACAAAATGCAACATGAACAAATAATAGTAATCATAATAATAATAGCTGTTAAGAGTTTTGAAGCATTTGTACCATGCAATGGTAAATTTTATCTAATTTTCAAAACAACTCTGTAACTTAGATACTGTCGTTTTCCACAGTTCATCTTCACATGAGGAAATAGAGATCCAGAGATCCAGGCAGTAATATATCCAATGTCACAGAGCTAGTTAACAGTAGCCCCATTACTCAAACCAGAAAGCATGCTGGGCGTAGGGAAAGTTACGAGAGAGGGCATAGGGCCTAGAAGATGATTCAGAGAAAAATGTATTTGAGGCTGAGGAGGAACTTTGTTTACAGTATTCCCTGGGTGGCTAGAACTGCTGCTGAGTAGCTAGCCTGCTCTCTGTCCTGTGGCTTCTGTAGCTCTTCGGGCTTCTACCTGGAATGCAGACTTGTTAGAAGTCTGCCATTGTCACCCCACCCTGATCTCCCCAATCTCTTCCATTTCACCCACGTGAATCAGTTGATATTGTTCCCACCTCTCCTTACTCTCTCCTACTAGTAAAAAGACAAAGAAAGGGAGCTAGGGGAAAAGAATAATAGAAATAATAAAAGATAGAAGCATTTGACCTCACACTGCTGCAGTTTGGGGGGAGCTAAAGAACCTCCTTCCTCCACATGGACTTTCGCAGGTGCTCTTTCACCTCTCTCGCCATCTCTACTTTGGTGACCCTACCCATGAGAGCTTCTATAGTAGCTGTCTGTAAATTTCTTTTTTTTATTTTTTTGATGCTCATACTTTATTTAGGATTCATTTCACAAATACAATTTTAAAACTAGAATATATTAGTTCAGTTCAAAAACAAAAACATTAATTTCATTGATCCCCTATTTTGTGTGAACATCTTGCTAGATGCTGTGTGGAAAAAATGAATAAGAAACGATCTTTGCATTAAAGGTGCTTGTATTCCATTAGGGGGACAAACACAATATGATTTTAATATAATCTGGTGAATAGAATATTAATTAAAATGTAAAAGTAAAACAGGTGAAGAACACCTAAGCCAATCTGTGTAATTTAGTTAGGAAAAGGCATTCAGGAAGAGGTGCCCCCTAATTTGAGTGCTCAAGTTTAAAAAGTCAAGTAAAGAAAGGTAGGTAGAACAGTTGAAGCAGAGGCAAAAATACAGTGTCATACAACAAGGAAATTTGCCAAGTATATTGGTAATTCTTCTACAGGTGGGAGACAGTTTTAGTCTAATAAAAGCCCAGTAAATAAAACTGCAAAACCCTGCATCTGTATGACATGCAGAACTCAGCCAATTGTAATTAAATCTTTTTTTAATATTATTTTATTATGTTATGTTAATCACCATACATTACATCATTAGTTTTTGATGTAGTGTTCCGTAATTCATTGTTTGCGTATAACACCCAGTGCTCCATTCACTACATGCCCTCTTTAATACCCATCACCAGGCTAACCCCTCCCCTATCCCCTCCCCTCTAGAACCCTCAGTTTGTTTCTCAGAGTCCATAGTCTTTCATGGTTTGTCTCCCCCTCTGATTCCCCTCCCCCATCATTTTTCCCTTCTTATTATCTTCTTTTTTTTTTTTTAACATATAATATATTATTTGTTTCAGAGGTAAAGGTCTGTGATTCAACAGTCTTCCACAATTCACAGCACTCACCATAGCACATACCCTCCCCCATGTCTATCATCCAGCCACCCCATCCCTCCCACCCCCCACCACTAATCTCTAAGTGTTTGCTGGACTTTTTTACTGCACTTCTTTGACATGGTTTCCTCACTTACTTAGTTTAGAACACCATATCTATTTCTGTTGACATGTTGCCCCATTTCAGAAGATTTTATTTATACACAGAACCCACAATCCTGTGAATCCATCACTCCTATCTCTAGTCCTACCCATTATCTATAAGGAAATGAACGTGCACCATTTCATAGTCTAGAATATTGTTTCAATTTCTGTTCTTTAAGCACCTTCCCCTAAGGAGAGGAAGTTTGAGGGTGAGAATGGGTTATAGCAAAGTTGGAAGGATGCTCTGCTTGATCATTAGTCTCTACCAGATAAAAGCCAGAATTCAAGGGAAATGAATGATTCATGTTAATGATGATTCCTTTAGCTCACCAGCTTCCTTCCTTCTTGACCTTCCCTCGGGAACCTATGTAGTGCCTACAAATCCCCCCTTGATGTCAGCCCAATGAGAGCAGGGATAAAAGAGCCTTTATCTGGCAAGCAGAAAACTTCTCCCACATTTCCCTGGCAATAATCCAGCACAAATCCAAGCCTCAAAGTTGTCCAGACCATACTAAATGGTCTTTGGGGAATAACATCGGAAGGTTTGGGATTTCATTCCATTTTCTCTTTTGCATTGCAGAACTAAAGCTAAAGGCTGACTTCTGCAATATGGCGAACAGTCAGGTGATACTTTTGGTAACCTTTACTTAATGCCCCAGAATACTCAGGATAGGAAGAGAAGACCAGAGTGCTTAACAATAAAACTCAAGGTCACCTCATGTTTCATCCTTCAAGTCTCAGCTTAAATGTGAATTATTTAAGGAAACATTCCCTGACTTATCAGTCTATGAAGACTCTCACAGTACCCTGTGCTTTGCCTCATAGTAGTTACCATAATTGTAATTGTTATTTCTACAATTATGTTAATGCTTTCCCCACTAATTCCTGAACTAATAAAGCTGACCTGACATCTTATTTAATACTGCAGACTGCACTCTTATGCCCATATTCCCAATGCCCCTTTACCATGTCTATTTTCTTTTTTCTCTTAGCTCTTATCACCTAATATCATCCTATATAATTTATTTATTAATCATGTTTATTACTTATTGTTTGTCTTCCACAATTAGAATGAATACTCTACAAAGTCAGTCACCTTTTGTATTTTGTTCATTGCTATATCCTAAGTTCCTAGAAGACTGTATATATAGAATGTTCTTGATAAATATTTATTGAGTGGATAAATGGGGAGGGGGAAAGATTTGTCTGGTATACTTCACAACCTTAATATGTGGTTGATTGTCTTCCCAGGATTTCACACTCAATGCCTACTAATTTGAACATTAATGAAGACAGGAGATGAGCGTGAATGAATAAATAAAAGATGCAAATAACTTGAAATGTTATTTTAACTAGCTTTAACTAAATTCTTCAAACCAGTATCCTACCATAAAACAGTTTTACTGAGTTTATTCTATAAACTGAAAACAGCCCCATCATACAAGATATCAAAATTATGCAGGCCCTATGTAATCCATGTAATTCTCTTCCGGTTTGTGTGAATATGTATGTTTCTGTATATGTGTGTGTACATCAGGCAGTGATATTTTTCTTGTGCCACAGACAAGATGGAGAACTAAGGAAAACAAAAACATAGACGATTTATTGTATAAAAATAATTTTCTTTGGCTTATTTCCAACCTTATTTTTATTTCATCCCTTTATTTAGATGAGGATTTCTGAAAATACATGTTATGTAATATTCCAGTGTGTGTGTGTGTGTGTGTGTGTGTGTGTGTGTGTAGTAGGTAGAAATGTAAAATGGTACAGCCATTATGGAAAATAGGATGGTGGCTCCTCAAAAAAATTAAAAATTGAACTACTATATGATCCAGCAATACCACTCATGGGTATATATCACATAAAGTTTATTCCATATCATAGGTGTTTAGATATGACTATATGTTTGGGAAGTCAGCATATATTTATATAGACATGTAATTCCACACAGAAAAATTAAGTAATTTCCATACTAAAATATCTAATAATTTGAGTTTTTCTCAGTTTAGAAATAATAATTTCCCATGAGAAAACTCCCAAAATATATGTTTTCCTTAACAATATATTTTTGGAAGATCTTATCCAATATGTAATAATATTCACTTTAGTTGAACCCTTCTATTTCTCTTTTGCTTTTATTTAATTTCATAGCCAAAAAGTATATTTTAAAAAGCTTTATTGAGAAATAATTGGCAAATATATGTATTTAAAGTGTACAACATGATGAATATATATAAATATATATATATGTACTTAGTAGAATGATTACCAAATTAAGATAATTAACACATCTATCACCTTACATATGTAACATAGTTAACTCTTTTATGTGTGTGTATGGTAAGAATGCTTAAGATATATTCTCAGCAACTCTCAAGACATATTATTAACTATAGTTATCATGCCATATACCAGATCCTTAGAATTTATTCTTATTATAAATGAAAATTTGTACCCTTTGACCTACATCATCCCATTCTCCTTCCTCTCAGCCCCTGACAACCACCATTTTATTCTGTTTTTTATGGAATTGGCATTTTTTTTTTAGATTTCACATACAAGTTATACCATACAGCATTTGTCCTTCATTTTCTGATCTATTTCACTTAGCACAATGCCCTACAAATGGCAGAGTTTCCTTCAGTTTTATAGCTCAGTAATATTCCTGTGTGTGTGTGTGTGTGTGTGTGTAGTTGGTAGAAATGTAAAATGGTACAGCCATTATGGAAAACAGGGTGGTGGCTCCTCAAAAAAATTAAAAATTGAACTACTATATGATCCAGCAATCCCACTCATGGGTATATATCTGAAGGAATTCAAATTAGTGGATTTCAATGGATACTTTTTTTAAGAAATAAGAATCATTTATTAGAATTAATATTTTGGCAGATAGTTTTAGAATAAAGCTGTAGTCCTGGATATTATATGGACCTCTAACATCCTCTTAGGCTACCAGAACACTGCCCATTGCATAATATTACCAAGTGGTTATGAATCCAATAGGCAGTTTCTGAGCTATAACTGAGATCAACAATGGATTGCAATCATAAAATCTTAAGATTACATATTACTAATAAAGAGAATTCAGAATGCATACTGTGTCTTCATCAGTCATGTGCATTTCCATAGCAAGTCTTTGTGTTTGTGTTTCTAGATTACAACTGAGAAAGGATCCATGAGCCATAGAAAATCAAATGGGTGGCTGACCAGGATCCTTGTTAAGTGATTATGTAACTAGCACTTAGAAGTAAGTGAAGAAGCAATACAATCAGGCTGATAATTTTAGTAAAAATAATACTTTAACTTAAATATTCAGATAATTGTAAGATAACAGCTTAAGGCCAGAGTATTAGGATAGCTATATCCATTTTTTTTTAAAGATTTTATTTATTTTTTGGGGGGTGAGGGTAAAGGGAGAGGGAGAGAGACTTTCAAGCAGACTCCATGCTGAGCATGGAGCCCAATGTGGGGTTCAATCTCACAACCCTGGGATCATGACCTGGGCCAAAATCAAGAGTTGGATGCTTAACCACTGAGCCACCCAGGCACCCCTAGTTATATCCATCTAATCAGGTCCTTCCACCTTTAAATCTTTTTTATTTGGTATATAAATTTTTTTACGTGGTTATTTCACTTAGCATAATATCCTTTAGGTCTACCTATGGTGTCACAGATGTCAGAATTTTCTTCTTCCTCATGGTTAAATAATATTCCATTGTGTATATGCCACATCTTCTTTATCCATTCATTTAGAGGTAGATTATATTGACTACTGTGACTAATGCTGCGGTGAACAGGGAGTATGTATATCTTCTTGAAATCATGGCTTCATTTCCTTTGTACATATACCCAGAAGTGAGATTCCTTGATAATATGATAGTTCTATTTTTAATTTTTTGAGGAACCTCCATTCTGTTTTCCATAGTGGTTGTACCAATTTATAATCCCATCTAGAGTGTACAAGGGTTCCATTTTCTTCATATCCTTGTCAACAATTGTTGTTTCTTGTCTTTTTGACAAGGTGTGAAGTGATATCTCATGGTTTTAATTTTCATTTCCCTCATGATTACTAATGTTGAACATCTCTTCATATACCTGTTGGCTTTGTGTATGTCTTTTTTAGGAAAACGTCTATTCAGTTCCTCTGCTCATTTTTAAATAAGATTGTTTGGGTTTTTTCTTTCTTTGTTTTTGTTTGTTTTGTTTTGTATTGAGTTGCATAAGTTTCTTATATAGTTTGGATATTAGCCCTATATCAGATATATGATTTGCAAATATTTGGTCCCATTCCATTGGTTGCCTTTTCATTTTATTGTTTATTTCTTTTACTGTGCAGAAGCTTTGCTATAATCCACTTGTTTATGTTTGTTTTTGATGTAATCCCACATGTCTATTTCTCCCTTTAAATTTGTTGGTATTTGATTAATATATTTAGTTGTGGGTGTGTATATATATATATATATATATATACACACACACATATATACATACATACATATATTTACAATTATTATATCTGATGAATTGACCTCTTTATAGTTTTATAATGACCTTCTTTGTCTCTTGACACAGTTTTGGTTTAAAGTCTATTTTGCCTGATATAAGTATAGTTACCCTTGCTGTGTTTTTTAATTTCCACTTGCAGAGAATAGCTTTTTCCATTCCTTCATTTTGGGCCTATGAGTGTTCTTAAAGCTGGAGTAAGTTTCTTTTAGGCAGCACGTAGTTGGAGCTTGTTTTTACATCCATCAGCCAATTTGTCTTTTGGTTAGAGAATTTAACCCATTTACACTTAGAGTAATTATTGATTGCTATGAATTTACTAATGTCATCTTATAGTTTTCTAGCTGTTTTGTGATTTCCTTTTCTTCCTCCCTTACTGCCTTCCTTTATGAATTGATGACTTTCCATAGTGGTATGCTTTGATTCCCTTCTCTTTGTCCTTTCATGAATATAGTGTAGGTTTTTACCTTGTGGTTACCATGAGGTTTATGTGAAACATAGATATAGCAGTCTATTTTATGTTGATAAAAACTTCAACTGCACACAAAACCTCACTTTTTTATTCACCTTTTTTCATGCTTTTGATGTCAAAATTTACCTCTTTTTATGTTCTGTACTTATCTACAAATTATTATAGGTATGGTTATTTTTTTTTAAAGATTTTTTTATTTTATTTTTTTTGAGAGAGAGAGTGAGAGAGAGAAAGAGCACAAGAGGGGGGAGTGGGAGAGGGAGAAGCAGACTCCCTGCTGAGCAGGGAGCCCGATGCGGGACTCAATCCCAGGACTCCAGGATCATGACCTGAGCCGAAGGCAGTCGCTTAACCAACTGAGCCACCCAGGCGTCCGGTATGGTTATTTTAAATACTCTTGTCCTTTAACCTTCTTTTTAGAGTTATGTGGTTGACACACCACCATATTACAGTATTAGAGTATTCTGAATTTGACTATACTTTCCTTTACCAGAGTGTTGTATGTTTTCATGATAGTAGTTAAAAACCTTTCATTTCAGCTTGAAGAACTGTTAGCATTTCTTATAAGGCAGACCTTTTGTTTCTCTGGGAGTCTATTTCTCCTTCATTTTGAAGGATACATTTGTTGGATAGAGGATTCTTGGTTGGCATTTTTTATCTTTCATCTAACTTTCCCCTGGCCTGTGAAGTTTCTGCTGACAAATCTGCTGATAACCTCCTGGGGGTTCTCTTGTAAATACAAGCTTTTTTTCTTGGTTTTTCAGATTCTCTCTCTGTCTTTAATTTTTGACAGTTTTATTATAATGTATTTTGGAGAGGATCTTTTTGAGTTTGTTTAGTGATCTATGAACTTCAAGAACTTGGATACCCAAATCGCTCTCCAGATTTAGGAATTTATCAGCCATTATTTTTTTAAATAATTTTTCTGCCTTTGTCTCTCTCTTTTCTCCTTCTGGAACTCCAATAATTTGCAAATGGTTCCTTTGTTGTTGTTGTTATCACATAGATCACATAGGCTTTCTTCATTCTTTTTTTTACTCTTTTTCTTTGTTCTCCTCTGACTGGATAATTTCAAAATTCCAGTCCTCTAAGAATTTTTTTCTTCTGCTTGATCCATTCTACTGTTGATACTCTCTATTGCATTTTCTATTTCATTCATTGTATTCTTCATATACAGAATCTCTGCTTGATTATTTTTTTTGAATTTCTATTTCTTTATTACACTTCTCATTCTGCTTGTTTATTGTTTTCCTGACTTTTGTTGAATTGTTTTTATTATTTTAGCTTTACTGAGGTATATTTGATATATAAAATTGTAAGATATTTAAAATGTAATTGTGGTGATTTTATATACATTGTGAAAAGATTCGCCCTATCTAGTTATCACATCCATCATCTCACACATTTATCTCTTTTTTCATGATGTTTCTGTCTTTTCTTGTAGCTCATTGAGTTTCTCCGTAATGTTATTTTGAATTCTGTAACAAGTAAATCATAGATCGCTGTGTCTTTGGGACTGGTTACTGAAAAATTATTGTGATCCTTTGGTGGTGTTATGTTTCCTTGATTTTTCATATTCTTTGAAGTTTTGTGTTGCTGTCTTTGGATTTGAAGTAGCAGTCACCTGCACCAGTCTTCACTAACTCTTCTCTCCAGTGCATCCAAACTTGTATTTTTTTGTTTCAGTAGTGTGCTGGCACTTCTCTGGTGGAAACCTGGATTTCCACAGAGGCTCTCTCATCCATGAATAATAACCTAAGACAGTCTTTTCTAGTGGCTTCTGTACCACAGCACAGAGGAGCTGGATTCAGTTCAGGGGCTACTGCAGAGACCACAGCTGGGACCAAGATCTGTATGTGTGTTATCCAATACAGGTGACAATATGCCACCAGGTCCCTTGGTATATGCTGCTGGATCCCACAGCTCCCAAAAAGGCACTTTTATCTATGGATGGATGCCAAATTGTTACTGTTGAGAGAAGGGATACAAAGAAGGGACATCTTATTCAGTCATGATCCTTTTTTTATTTAAATAATATTTACTTAACAATATTGCATTTTGTTACTAATAGTCAAATGCAAATTGGCTATGAAGAACTATATGCTATGCAGTTCCTTTATGCCATGCCTAGTAATAATTTTGAATATTTTACATAATTTTCTAGTTGGTTAGGAAATATCTGTAGTCTTCCATGTTAAAATGCAACTGTATTTTTTAAGGATTCGATGATTATAACTTAGAAGGATTTTTGAGGAAAAAAAATCTAGGTTATGAGTCTTCATTCTCTCCTGTTTGAAAGTTTCATGTCTTCTGAACTATCTGCTTCTCAGGAGAAATTTATTTTTCCAGTACAGAATTTTCAAAGTTATGTTCTACAATATTGTTTTATCATGAATAAATCAAAGCTTATAAACGGATAAAAGAAACATAGGTTCTCTCAACCACCCTCTTCCTCTCTCTCTCTCTAAAATGGTCTTTCTCTTTCCAGTCAAGATTTATCCACATGAAGAAAATATGACCAAAATCCCCAGTCATCCTGCTATGATAACTATACATCTGCTTTAACCCCAGCTTAAATGAAGCAAATATTCCAATGACTTTAATATGCTTGGCAACAGTGGTAAGAATATATTAAATATCATATATTTATAGGAACTAAATTTAGCTCTGCCTATGTATTTAAAAAGATAAATTCAACTAAATTTACTGAACTTCTCTTACAAATGGCCATTTTGGATAAATGAGAATAGGGAAGAATAGAAATAAATATTTTTCTCAGTCACTGGGTCTATGCTAGCAGAAAATGTAATGCAAGCAAATCGGGTCAAAACAGTAAACATTATATTTCAAAATATCCTTCTGTTCTAATTATTTAGATATTTCTAGTAATAACACGTTAAGGTTGAAGTATTCCTATAGCTCCCTTGACTCTTTCTTTATAGACACAAAGAAAATCTATCAAAATCCTGAAACAGTACAATCAAAATTATAATATTGAGCAGGAAATCAGAGATTATTTATTCAAAATAGAGTTGAAATAGGTTTTGCACATATCAACAAAAATGAATACAATTCTTTTCCATTTAATGCGTAAAACTCAATCAAATTCATCTGATACTAAATGTGTTAATTTTATGTGGTATTTTTTAGACCTTAGCCAGTTACATTTAGCGTTTCAGAGCTCTGCGACAGATAATTTTTTGACTCATTGCATCCTCTAGCTTTATTGCTAAATATTTTGCTGTTATGTCTGATTACTTATTTTTAAAAAATATTTTATTGGCAAAATTTATTTCTAAATCTCCAATTTATAAATATCTTATCCATGTTGGCTAACATTTACCAATATAAAGCTCACTTTCCCTATCAATTGGAGCCATTTGTAAAGAATAAACCAAAAAAAAAAAAAATACTATTTTCAGATTCACTTTGCTATCTACACTCTTGCTTACACCACTACTACCTGGAAATATGGGCTGTTCTGTATATGCTCTAAGTACAGAACATTCCGGGGCAAACATACTGTTTGGACGCTCCATTATATATTTTTGTCTTCAGTTATTTCATTTTGAATTGATGTTTTATTTCAGGGACATAGAAATGTTTCTACAGTGAAACATCTCTATCTAACTATCGCCTACAATTACTGTGCATTTACTGCAGCACCATCACATGAGAGGCAATAACTCAATCTGCCAAAACAGACCTAAGTCTCTATAGTCACTGGGAAATTAATTACTACATAAAGAAATAAAACTAGTCACATTCCCAGATTATTCCAAAGTGGTCCTTTTATAAGATTGCCTTCTAGGGGATCATTTTGATTGAGGACACCATTTCTACCTGAAATTTCTGCCTCCTGAAAACCAAAAGACATCAGGACAAAACTAATTTCATTCTATTTAGGCCACTCCTATTATCTCTACACCTTGCACCATTTTATTTTCAGCCTAAATCCTGGGAGGTCCTTTTCTTAATTTTCCTACCTTTCTCTCACCAGGAGTCAGGCACTACCCAGTTGGCCAGAGCAAAAACGATTGATAAGGAATTACTGCCATCTTGTGGCCACTACAGTTGAAGGCAAATCACCCTACTGCACTGAGCAAAGAAAAAAAACTTTTAAAAAAAGACTCGGTTGTTATACGCTGTCTTTTATCCATTTACCTCCAGTATACATCATTAAAGAGGCACTATAATGCACATTCTTTTTTTTTTCCTGAAGATTTTATTTATTTATTTGACAGAGACACAGCGAGAGAGGGAACAGAAGCAGGGGGAGTTGGAGAGGGAGAAGCAGGCTTCCCTCCAAGCAGGGAACCCGCTGCGGGGCTGGATCCCAGAGCCCTGGGATCACGACCTGAGCCGAAGGCAGACGCTTAACGACTGAGCCACCCAGGCGCCCCTATAATGCATATTCTTAATGAAAATATGTGCACTGGTATTATAACATTCAAAAAGATGGTATCTTTTCCACACTTGGTCAAAATGTAAATGTAAAGTGATCTAAAATAAAAACTTGAGTCTGCACAGGGTAGAAAATTATGTAGTCAACTAAACAGAGGCATTAATATTACCTACTGCCTACTTCGGTAATTTATCTTCATTCTTTTTAATGTTAAGAATTTGTAAAAGGTCATAATTCAGGAGGTTCAAATATTTCCAACTCTGAGGTGACATGTTTGCCACACATCTCAATAGCCCGTGTCAGCACCGGAAATTGGGCAAAACCTACTAATAACCAGAAACAGATTTGAAACAAATGCTTCTCTCAGATCTGTATGGCACATGTTGTCTTCAATATTCTGTCTCTTGACATGTGACAAATCTGCAAACTCTGTGTTTTTAAAATTCACATGATACAGTCACTAAAACACTGGCAGTTAGATAGAATGAGCACATCTAAGAACACTTTGTTCTGAAAGTAGAAAGCAAAAACTCTACCCTGTCTCTCTATCGAGCTCTATGAAATGCCATATAAAGTTTGATGTTGAGCGGAAATCTCAAGGTGTATTTATCTGCGTGTATTTGATTGAGGGAAACATCTTACTAAAAACTTGTTTTTCAAACAACTAGAGGTTCAAAAGGAACATTTTCTCGCCATAAGATTTGTATTGAGTCTAAAGTGTAAAGCTTTAAATACTTAGTAGAAAACACTCCACCTGGTGGTAGAAGAAAACGGGTAGCCACTTTCTCCAAAAGACCCTCAGAAAAAAAGATGGAATCAATCAACAGAATACACGTCTACTGAGAAACCGTATAAGATACCCCACTGCAGTTGGTGAGCATCTTAAAAGCAAAATCCAGACAGAATCTGTCTCTCTATAAATCTTTCCACCCCTTTCCATTACTAGTTAGGTATTGTTGGCTCTAAGCCATCTGATTTTACTATGATTTATTAACTGCTATGCATTATATATGAGATTCAGGTTTGCTGAAGAGTTACCCTTATGGTCATTGTTGCATACAAATCAGCTACTGTTAGAGAGGTTTATTGCATCATTTTATGCTGCTAGCACTTTTGTTAGGCAGTAGTAGAATATGTAACTGGGAAATTTCCTGTTATATTTTTCCAAATT
This sequence comes from Mirounga leonina, assembly GCF_011800145.1. Classification (NCBI taxonomy): domain Eukaryota; kingdom Metazoa; phylum Chordata; class Mammalia; order Carnivora; family Phocidae; genus Mirounga; species Mirounga leonina. The sequence continues at coordinate 10,199,663 of NW_023270702.1, forward strand.
GTTAGGAGCACACGCAGTGCATGTTAAGAACAATAGGCCTTTGTTCCAGTCTGTTTATAAACAGAAGAAAAAAGATCCAGAACAACGGATGAGAAGAAATAAAAACCTGTTGTCTACATCAGAGGGACTGGTATTCTCCAAATCGTTGCTACAGCATTGAGTCATTTTCTCTGGTAAGACCAACTGAAATGTGAGAAAGAGCAATAATGTGAGCAAAACCAATTTACTCTTGGTAGGAAATTGGAAAAACGGTAGCAGAGATCTAAGCAGATCTGTCTCTGAAATAAGCCCCCACAAAACAGTGCTTCCACACTCTTTACATCTAGACATTTGATTAACTAAGTAATTCAACTCAAATTTCCAGTCCAGCCCTCAGCACAATGACTTGAAAGCTTGCCTTTAGCACCTTTCTCACCCGTTTCCTCCCAGCTAGCATAAACAATCAAGACGAAAGCAGTACATTACCTAAATGGCTGTGGTTTACCTATAACAATAACAAAAAAAATAAGAACGGCTATTGTCTTACATACTCAACAGAAAGGGAGAAGATGTGAGTGATCATATTTTTTAAAAGTGGGAAGGAGAGAGGGATGCATTCCTTCCTCTCGGCAAATCTCGTCATGTTCCTTTAACCGCAAGCATCGTGGTCCACTTCAGTGTGACATATGTTATGAAGTGTTTCTGAAGAAAAGTGTCATGGTTCAGGAACAGCACTATGTCCAAGAAGAATAAGGCAAATATTCTGCAGTCTTAGCTTTTGGTATGACTGCTCAAGGTATACTAGAATCATATCTACTGAGACATATGTAAAAGGGCTTTAGAACCTCCCGTATACGGATTATTAAGGGTGTATATGCCTTTAAATTTTTGTCGAAGCCATCTGCGAATGCACTTCTTAGTTTTTTTTAATAGCTTGATTTTCTCACAATTAACTGAGTAATAGTAATTATAAGACAGTTTCAACTGGATTCACGTGTAAGAAAATCTGGATGAAAAAGTTTAGTTCAACAAAAAAAGTTTCGCTTTCTTGCATGCCCCCACTATGTGTCTACTGATAACTTTTAGGTATAACGGAGATAAATGGATAGTTAGTTGACATTAGAGATTCTTAATCTCTTCAAGTCTTTGATTTTTAATGTATATTGAGTATTATCCCACAAAAACTGCCAAAGGAAGATGAGGCATTGAGGAGGACAGGTAGAAGGATCCAAGACAACCAGCTGTTCCCAGGCACGGGGAACTTTGCCAAGGACCTATAGGTTACCATACAGATCCATAGTCAATGAATTCATGGATGCCTTGAAACTCTCAAGACTATTCCAGTTCCTAGGATCAATGGTTTGAGAAAATACCTTAAATACAGGGTCACAATTTTGTATCATAATCCCACCCCCAACCTTCTTTGAATGTTCCTCCTCAAAAGGTATACGATTCAGAAAGGTGGAAAATTCAACTCCTATAGAGAAACTATTAATTAGTATATAATATAATTATTAAATGCTTTGTTTCCCTTCAGGGAGGGAAAAACACTGAAAGCACAAAGTTCTGTTTTTAAAAGATCTTCAAAGTGGATAGTTGAACAAATTTCAAAATCCAGCCCCAAACCATTCTCCCATGCACTTGGCATATATTTCTTATTCTTTTTTACGATCAGTGTACATGCTGCCTATTTTCCAGGTGCCTAGCATGAATTATAATGAACTACACAACCAGAGAGTGCAGATAATGGGTATGCAATGTTTATTCCTGTTTCTCTTTCTTCCAATGACACTGTTTAAACTGATAAACATCATTTGGCCTTGGCAATCTAGACCCTCAGGTCTGCAGACAAACCCTAATTAAGCTAAGTGGTACCTTTTCCAAGGACATCTGCTACCAGAAGTTTCAAATATCCATAACAAAGCATGATTTCTCAGCCTCCAGAAACATTATGATTAATATAGAAGTATTTTTTTTTCCAAAGGGGTAGAGTTACAGATTGAGACGCTGCTTCCATTTCCTTAGAACTGCAAAACCTTGACTTACTCCACTTATTTCTTTTCTTTTTATTTCTTCAGGTATTGAGACTGTCTCTCCAGTTTGACAAGTTTAATAGTTAAGACAATGTAAACAATCAAACAGCAAAGCATCACAATGAAGCAGAAGCTGGAAGAAAATCTAAGATGGTGTTTGGTTGTTGTACCTCTCAGTCTTCGCAGATTTATGAAAACAGTTTCTTTCAGATGGTGTCTCCACAAGGCAAAGTAAAATAAGCACTTTTCCAGTTGATGTGTTCTAATATGAATGAAGTGGTATAAAATGATGCACAAGTAAAGAAACGACATGCAAGTGACAGTTTTTACTACATCGCTCTAAACTATAAATAGTTTTTGTCTGTTAGCGCCAAACTTGTGAATTTGTGTGACAGGTTGGACCAAGATAATTAATTAATATAAACATTTCTTAATGTCTCTAGATGTACAAAAAGTTTGGTTTTGATTTATTTTATTTTTTATATTTTTGGTGATAAGAAAAAATGTAATTAAATGGTTGTTTAGCCTAATTCTATTAAATATACCAAAATGCAAATTCCACATTTTCTGGTAATCAGAGATTTAGGGGGCACAAACTGGTTTTTAAATACACATATAGGTAGAAGTCAATTTGGGGTTGTGTTAAAGTTAAAGGGCGCCTCTCTAAGCAACACTGAACTCACGCAAAAGCTGAATTTTTATTTGGTTCAACCAAGGTTCAGCGGTGCGTTTCAGTGATGATAGTTCTTGAATGTTACACAGGAGAACAGGTATTCCAAATTGGGAGGTAGGAGAGGACTCCACAAGTCTTAGAAGATTTATGACAGAATTTGATCTTTGTTTTCTAAAACTAATTGGATTTAGGTTACACAGATCTCATCCCTTGAGCTACCAGTAAGAATATGGAGCTGCATCCCGCACGCCATATAGCATAATTCGATTTAATGCATTTCATATATGTCATGCTACATTACAATGCAGCTTACACGTATTCAAAACAATTGCCATGCATACTCTTTAAGCTACAGCTTTTGTCACATTGTGCATTATTTACAATCACTTGTAAATCCAGCAAAATACACAGGCAGAAAAATGAGAGCAGGAGGTAGAGCTTGTTTTAATGTGATTATATTGGCATCTGATATGATGGTGCTTTGGACCATATTGACACGAGTGAGGATTCTATGTAGCAACTGTTCAATACCATCCGTTGGACTTCTCTGATAGACCACTTAACTATCTCAGCTTTTCCAGTGATCATCTCATTTATCTAGGATTATTGCACTGAATTTACTGTTTGGTTTTCTTCCAGAACTGAAATGTCAAGTCCAGTGTCATGTATGCTTTGTGCTGTGAGAGCTTCACAGATCCCCCAAAAGCTGCTAGCAGTTGATCTTTGGATAGAGCTAGAAATAAATAAATCCTCTTTAGCAGATCAATATTCATCCCATTTAATGCTTGATGTGAAACTTGTGGATTTGTGGTGGTAATGCTGATGTACAGCTAATCGTTGAAAATGGGCATTAGGGCTTTTATAGCATGGCAACATATTGTCAGGCAGGAAGGAAAAGAAGTGGTGAGCACAGCCTGGAAAAAACATGGAAAGTGTGTATAAATTGGCTGCACACTTGGAATTCACTTGCAGTGCTTTACTATGCAATACTACAAACGAATAATATGGACAACAAATGGATCTGCTATGTAAAAAAAAAAAAAAAAAAAAAAAGAATCCTGTAACCTTCCCTTGGTTTGCCACTCTTCATGGTACCATCTATACAAATGAAGTACCTACACTTGTTTTGAGTCCCTGGTGCTAAAGAAATTGATACTGAAATATTTTCCCAATGGCGATTGATGTAATTGCCATTAATGATAGCATGGAAAACAGTTTAGCATAAAAGCCAGACACTTTTGGGAGCGGTGGGGGTTTTATACCAGAAATTCATACTAAAAATGGAGACACTCAAAGAAAGGAGTGTAGTGTCCCGAACAATTAAATCCAACTGAGAAAAAAAAAGACATCCTGCCAGTGAGCAAGATCTGAAACATGGCTCATGTCAATAGTTAAGGTATTTTCTCTAGTCAATGGTGTGAAAGTCCTATATCAGACTTTCCTTTGACTGCAAGGGTTAAATTGATCACTTTTGATTTAACAGTTTTCTTTTTTGCTGTAAATATATGATAATTCATACTGTCATGGTGTTCGGAAAAGCAAGTTGGTGCCGGGCATTCTTTGCATGCAATAGCTTTCAGCCTGACCACATAATCTGTAATATAGACATTTGTGGTTGCCAATGGTATATATATTTTCAACTGTATTTCTCCATTATTAATTTAATATAATGCAAGCAAAATGTGCACATGATCTCTGTGTGAAAACCTCGACTTGTCAATGTTCTTACAGACTCAGGCTGCCCCCGTTGAATTTTAGCAAGCATCTAAACTTATTTGCACAAAGGGATGCCTTTGTGAATAAAGCATGAGAAATATGCACTTACTGTAAGTATTGAAACTAGAGAACTAGTATTGATTTGTTTTCCCAGGAGAAATGATATTCTTTCTCAAGTAGTAGGTTTTCATTTAGGTTTACTGAGAAATGAAACATTGTAATCTTTACATGGTGGGAGAGGTCAGTAAGTTTAAAACATGCAGAGTAACATCTGCTGGCTTCAGATATTCACTGGACTATTTAGAAGTGTCAGTTTCCCTCGTGCAAGTCCCAAATTTGATATTCCCTCCCCACCACCCCACCCGACCCCCCCCCCATAAGGATCTCGGGCACTCATAGTTCCTTTGGTTGGCAAAGGAAGACAGGCTGAGGGCAGGTCATGGTCACAGGATCGTGTTTATCTGGTGAAGAGTAAATCAGTAAACAGGGGAGGAAAGGTATGTTTATGCTTGAGGCCATGAAGGTTGGGAAATAGTAATGTGCAAGGCCAAAGATGACAATTGGGAAAGTGTGTGGGTGTGTCTTTGATAGTGTCTTTGATAGTTATGCCTGTGAATTCGTGCGCATACATGCAGAAATATGTTCAGTTAACCTGGATATGCAAAGAGGCATGCTAATATATGAATATGTCAACACCCGGAGACACGCTCCATCTATATACTATGTTATGTGTGCATGCAAGCGTTGTGTATGTGTGTATAGTACATATGCATGCACTGGGATATCTTAATCCTATCCTAGAGCTTGAAAGGGCTTATGTCTTTGAAAATAACTCCCTGAAAATGAGAATTTTAGAGCTTATTTGAACTCATGGATAACAGAGTAACGAAAGATTTGTCACAGAAACTAGGGTGTCTTTTCTCTCTCTCAATTTTGAGGTTGTTATCAGGGAAGATAAATAGGCCTTTGCTCTGCATGGCAAACCTTTCACTGGAAGAATGTTGGACTAGTAGATTACTACTATGACGATTCTTTCCTTGATTTAAAGTGACATATGAGTCAGGGATTTTCTGTTTCTTTTTTCTATCCAGAAAACAAATCTTTTTTCCAGGTTCTGAATGCTTAATTTTAAGAAGTTATTGTTAAGAACTTCGCAGCTGGCATATTATTTGACAAACGGGGCCACTAGAAAGCCAAGACTATGGACTCTGAGAAACAAACTGAGGTTCTAGAGGGGAGGAGGGTGGGGGATGGGTTAGCCTGGTGATGGGTATTTAAGAGGGCACGTTCTGCATGGAGCACTGGGTGTTATGTGCAAACAATGAATCATGGAGCACTACATCAACAACTAATGATGTCCTGTATGGTGACTAACATAACATAATAAAATTAAATTAAATTAAAAAAAAAGAAATGGTATTTTTTTTTCCACTTCCCATAATGGCTATATTCACTTGTTTGAATTCAGGAGAGTACTACCTATGCAGCTTCTTAAGAATAAGGAGAAAATGCACCTCCATGTACAAAGTGGGACAACTCACTTCATACTTCTTCCCTCAGCTACCATCCTTCTTATCTAGAGAGAAAAAACTTTGAAAAATAAAAGTCTGATTTTATGAGATTTACCATTTTGTGTTTATGTGTTTTGCTACTAGGAAACCAAGAGACAGGCTGTGCATTTTCACCTCTTAAACTTGTCCTTACGTTTATCATTTCCCTATTCATTCATTTCTTCAACAAAGAATGATCAAGCACATTTTGTGTATTAAGCCAAAACGTAGCCCTTCATCTCCAGGATGTTACACTCTTATTTTCTTTTTTCCTTAGTCCCTGAAACATTGATGTATATTCATATATATTTTCTAGATGTCCATACTGGTAGTCAACCATACCGAGTTATTTTATGGAGCAAGGTCAAATATAAATAACATACAGATAATTGGGTTGGTGTCTGGGTGGACCACAACTGATAGGTATTCTAAAACCATGTTTATAGATATATAGCTAGCCTGTGGATAGTGTGAAGAATCCTATGTGCGTATGTGTTCCTGGTTATACTCATAAACTACAGAGCTATGCTATTCTCATAGAACAGAGTCTATCAGTTGAGCAACAGATTACATTCTTCTTTGGGAAACAAAACCACCCAGGCCAAACTATTCAGCAAAAGAATTCCTGCACGACAGGCTCAGCTTCCTAAGATAGGAAAAATAAGACTTAAATTTCTGCTAGAAATTCGCTGATTTGGGCACCACCCAAATTTAGCTAGAGTGGAAAATTGAAGGAAAAACTCAATGACTCAGAAACTTTCATCAGAGAGGGATCATCTTAGAGTGAGAAACATGTATGTAAAATGAATTTCTTTTATGCAAAATACTTGTGTTTAATACAAAATATTGTGTTATAGTAAAGAGGTAAGTTTTACAGTCTGTCTCTTGGGATGATAGTCTTCGAAGGTAACATATGGCCCTAAAGAATGTATTGGCTGATGATTATCTTCCAGAGGGCTTAAAATTATAAAATAGTGGAGTTACATAATCCTTGAATATTCTTAGCCCAACTTTCTAAAAATTATTTTTATACCAGTAGTGAAATCATGGTGGTCTATGTGAGAATTAGTAATATTAACAGTTAGACTAGATGGGTCCATTGTCTAGAAAGTTTTCCTATTGTGACATGTCTTCTATGGACTCATGCTCACAAGAGAAACTTGGACTCGTGAGTCACTGCCAGACTGATGCTCTATCAGTGCATTCCATCTGTGCAAATATAGTCTGTGATATTTTAACTAAAATTTGCCAGAAAAACTATTTAAATGTGGAAGCTTATCACTTTACCTCCTTTCCTCTAATCCCTGTTAAAATATTATAAATAACACGGAGCTTAGAGTTGCAAAACAGAGACCCAACAAGACTTAATCCAAAATCTTTTTTCTGAAAGATTCAAATAAAACCTTACAAGAGATAAACCAAACCAACCCACTTTGATCCATATGAATTATCTATAGTCCTAATTCCTCTTATCTAAAAAAAAAAAAGAAGAAGAAGACAGAGAAAAAAAAAACCTTCATATTTGAAGCAGATTATTTTATAGACTTTCCAAAAAAAAAAAATCTGTAAGATTTCATAATATTTTTCTGGGTAACTCTTCTTCCAAGAAGTAAGTGTTTGATTCCTTGTTACAAACCTGCAGTCCCTGCTTATTGCTGGAATATGCAGGGATTACTTGAAACGCTCCCTGAAAAGACCTGGGCCCTCCTTTTTTTCCAGGACAATGAATGAATAGGATTTTACACACAGACAATGATAAAGAGACAGGGAGACACTTTGAAATTAACTAATTTGACAAGAAGTTTTGGGATTCTTAAAAAATACAAGGATCTTTGCTGAATTTTTATTTTGTTTGTGTTCTGCCTTGAGTTCACATAGGCGGGTTCAGGCAGGAAGCACAGCCTGAACAGCTCAGCCAGATCTGGAGGGATTAGTTACAGCAAAGAAGGCTGTTGTGTGAATCTGAGTCATTTTTTTTTTTTTTTTATGGTAGCAATTTTAAAGAAAAAAATTCATGCACATGTAAGCATGCCAAATCCTACCTTTACAATAAGTGTATCTGGTCAAACATTTTAATATAAAATCACCTAAAAATTCCTTACACCGAAATGGAATGATCTTTCTATGGTAATGCTTTATTGGACTCTACATGAAGACATCAGTTTTCTTATTTCTGAATATAATGTGATTTTAGCCATAATTTTAAATATTTAGTTTGGCATGGGCTTTGTGCTCCCTCAATATGGCGCTGTCAATTGCTTTTAGAGACAAGTAATTGGTAAGGTCAGAAGATAAGAATTAAGCAAAGTGAGAAAGACTTCCATTCAATTTTAAGAACAATGGGGGGGATGTTAAAGCTGAGAGAGTGATCCAAATTTTCCACAATGCTTTGGGACTAAACTATGGGTAAAATAAAAAACAATTATTTTCAATTTTCAAAAATATAATTTCCTAGATAAATATATTCCAAATTGAAAGAATAAAAACCACCCTTTGAAATATACCACAAGCAAAGACCTGTTATAAAATATCATTAAGGGGGCACCTGGGTGGCTCAGTTGGTTAAGCACTAGACTTTGGCTCAGGTCATGATCTCAGGGTCCTGGGATCGAGCCCTATGTCGGGCTGCCCGCTCAGTGGGGAATCAACTTGTCCCTCTCCCTTTGCCCCTCCCCCTGCTTGTGCTCACTCTCTTTCTCTCTCAAATAAATAAATAAAATCTTTAAAAATATATATCATTAAGGATTTGTTACTGCTATAGCAAAAATTGCATCACTTGTTAAAGTTTAGATTTTACCTTCTGCTCTCCAACCAGTCCCCAAACCTGGAACAATCATGTGACAAATGGAATATCTTAACTAAAACGTTGACTCGCCTAATTGTAAGCTTCACCTCCTGTTACATTATGTTCTCATACGGTTTGTTTGGAAATTTTCTCTGACTATGGGCTAATAGATTTATGTGCTTTTAAAAATGAAACAAAAATATTTTAATGATAATGGTTTTGCAATTTTCCCCCAATTCTGGTTCCAAAACCACCACACAAATGTAGGAGTGCCAGTGGTGCAAAGGAATGCCTATACTCAAGATGACAACTTTATGTAGCCAGACAACATTACACATGTTATTCCAAATCCCACAAGAGAACTTCTGCAAAAAATCTATTGGCTTTCTCCCACAAGAACCCCACTGTTGGTAGAGTTTGGAGTAGCCCAACCGACCTGACAGATCTGTTTCCTATTATATTGTATAAGATAATTTCTCTTTTCTGCCTCATCATTTACCCATTTAACTAACATACCATAGATAATGATTATTTATTGTTAACAATTAGAAAGGGCACTTGGCCAATTAGTAGAAAGAGGTCCATTATTACTGTGATATTAAATCATGAATATTCCACTTATTGGGATTCATTACTAAAAAGGAGCTAATGGATTTTGACATTCTAAGAGTTTCCATGATTTTATTTGAAACTGTGGCTTGTGTTTAGCTTGAGGTATAAAAGGCCAAACACAATTTCACTTATCAATACATAAAACTAAAGCAAATCCAGATAGGAAAGTAAAGAATTAGAAAACTTATGGGAAATTAAAATCTGTGTTATTTCACTAATTTGTTCATCGCTTTGCTACAAAAATTAAACAGTATTCAGTATGTAGCAAAATATATAGCAAGCTGAGAAAGACTTCTTTAGCAATTACCCTACTATTTAGTTTTAAAGTTATTTTAGAAATAAACAATTATCAACACAATTACCTAAATATGTATCATTTCTGCATGTGCAGAAATACATAACCTCATTTATTTTTATTGTATTAGGTAAGTGGACAAATTAAAAGTTTGCTAAAACCTATTCTCTGGCTTTATATAAAATGAAAATACAAATCAAAAAACTCTAATGAAAACTAACTTGGATCAAAAGTAGCTGCAGAGTCAAGTTGGTAGTGTTTCTTTCCTCTCTACCTCTATTCTCCACCCAGCACACACATACACACATACACAAACACACACACACACACATTTATTCACTCACTGAGACATTTGCCCAGGTATTTTGATGCTTTAATTCATCACGATTAAAATTCAATATCTATGTGCCATTCTCCCCTCTTAGTATATAATATGCAAGTATCTTTGAATTTTTTATTTGCCTACCTAGTCATCTTAGAAAAAAATAACATTTTCAGCAATTATTTACAGAAGTATTTCACTAAGCCTTACTCAACTTGTTTGCTATCTTTTCTTGTAATCCCCTGGATAGTGAAGTTGAATAGATCTGCCACTACAACATCATGCAATAATATTTATAATATAATTGCACAGAATTTGTGAGGTTTTGGATCAATGAATTGACATCTTTCTGGTCTCCCGTCTAAAAGGACAGCAGAGGGAGCCCCTGCATGATTTAAAGAAACCAAAGGCAGGCAGGAGAAGAAAGACTTCTCAGGGTTGAAAGTTACACATGGTGCCCTCTGCTGGAATCACTGGTAAAAGTTCAGGATTTCAAATTGCAAGCACTGAATTCCAAAATTGATCTTAGCATGAATTACCAGTCATCATATGGGGTGCAGCAGAATTTTCAAAATAAAACTAACTTCTGTTCATTTCAATTAAAAAAGTAAATACACACTTTACATGTTTAACATGAATTTTGATGTTGATAAATCAAATTTTGGTGGACAATCTCACTACTCTAAAATGTATATCATCCCTGAGGTGTCCAATAGTTTCTCCATAACTGTACAACTCCTACATGTTCCAGAGTCTTAATATGAAATGTAAAGCTATGACATTCATGTGGCTATAACACAGGTATATCATTTTAATATAAAATAGTTCTACAGTGAGTGGAAGAATCCATTTGGGATTTGGATCAGGATTTGTACCAACTTTGAATGATGTGGTTAAGTTTTCCTTGTAATAGTTTATCAATAATTCCAATTACTGAAAACCATTTCAATGTCTGCTTGCTTTTCAATTCCTTTGAAGAACCCTTTAAATAAGGATATATTTTAATTCAGATTAATTGGTAATAAAATTATTTTCAATTTTATGGTAAATATGTAAGTTTTAATTATGAATAAAAAATTATTCAGTATAATTTCTACTGAGAAACAACAAATCTTTAGATATTCCATATAATATTTTGTTAGAGGTAATCACTTGCAAATAAGATGCCTATGAAGTCCACTTTACAAACCATTTGTCATTGAACTCTTCCCATTTATTTAAATATTATATAGAAAAACACTACTGCATTTTGATTTAAAAGCAAAGTAAGGTTGAAAAATATTTCCTTCATTAATATTTTGTCATGATCCCATGACTGTTAAAAGGGTCCTTCTTTGGGAAATAAACCAGATATTTGATAGCAAAAAGTTTGGTGTTTTGCTTCCAGTTTAACTGAATGGACTAGTCATTTTGGTATTATGCATTTTTAGTCTATATTTATGACATTACTTTCAAATTACACTTAAAAGATACTTAGAATAGTGAACTGTAATGATGAAATATAAATGTTGTATGTGTACACACAGTACTAACTTGAAAAAAATCATACTTTTTATTCAAGAAAAAGGAGGATGTTAATGTTTTCCACTGCAAAAAAAGAAAGATTTATTTTTCGACGTAAGTGAAAATAAGCAACTTTTCCTTCTTGTCTGCTCTGTAACATGAAATTTAACTTGACTGAGCCCAGCAGGAATGATACAACATAAAAGGAAAGTTTCTTGAGCTTTTTCCTTGTATTTGTGTTTACATAGACTATTAAAAATATTGAGCATTAATCTAACTTTGAAATTAGTCCTATATGTCTGTGTTGGGAGCTGGGAGTTGGGGAGAGAAGAGGTAAACTTGGGCTGAAGATGAACAAGTGTTCATTAATTATTGCATGTTCATACCGCCTTTTCTTGGTGTATAGTTTCTTGTATATATTTATTTATTTTTGTTTTTGTTTTTGAGAAAGAGAGCATGTGTGCGCGCAGGGTTGGGGGGAGGGGCAGAGGGAGAAGAAGAGAGTGAATCTTAAGCAAGCTCCATACCTAGGGAGGAGCCCCACACGAGGCACCATCTCACCACCCTGAGATCACAACCTGAGCCAAAATCAAGAGTCTGTCGCTTAACTGACTGAGCCACCCAGGCATCCCTGTGTTTACTTACTTTGAAGTCAGTAAAATTTTAAAGAATAAAGGCAACTAAAGTATGAAAGCCAGGAAACCCACATTTTTACCTTGAAACCTATATCTACATTAAAAAAAACCTTCAATAATTTAAGAAGAGTAATACTGAAATTCTAAATGTTGGGAAAGTTTAATTTTATGAATATTTATACACACTTCTAGAAGGCAGAATAGGAATTAAACTATATGGACTTTTGATTCAGACTAAACATTCATCTGTTAATCAGACAAATAAATATTCAATAGCTCTTATGAGTTAGACCCAGTGCTAGATCCTGGTGAGGAAGCAGTGAACTACCCTCATCAAACTTATACTTCCATTTCACAACAGATAACACTGTTCTGCCATTTATCATATTCTTTTCTAAAATGCTAATGGAACACACAAATATTCATAAAGCTCAAACACAGTTAATCTATCCAAGGCAGAACAAGATTTTATGGAAAGTGTGGAAATTGTTTATTGTTGAATAATTCACTCTTAAAGGTCTATGGATTTTTAATCTCAATTGTTCTTTTTTCCTTACTGTCAAAAATTTCTGAAGCTTTCCCTCATTTTTCTTTCTAGCTTCTCAGTTTGGGGCTGATGTATTGATCATGTTTTCAAACAAATAACAGTCTTGTTCATTTTTGGAGTAGGGTGATATAAGGTAAGGTTTACTAACTTCAAAGACTAAAGGGACCAAGATTGTAGCAAATATTGGATAATATAAGTGAATGCTAGAAAGTTCAAACTCAGTCTGAAGGAGTTCAATATTCGTTCAATTTCCATCTCTCTCTCTCTTTCTTAAAACAGTGTGTGGAAAGAATAGAACACCTTTTTCATTGAATTAAGCCTATAGTGATTTTGCCAATGATTTCAGGCTCTTCCATTCCCCTCTACCTTCCCAACCTATTTTCCCATAATCTCCTCAATGGCCTTTACGTGGGGACATATTTAACAACAGTGTTTCTATATACCACTGATTTTCAACTGTTTTCCTCTCTAATTTTGTATGTAAACTGTCCTCTGGCAAAAATGATCTTTCTTATTTGAATTGCCATTTCTTTTTTGAAACAGCCCCTGAATTTTTTCACAACTAGAAGCATCTGTGTGTTTTCTCTAAATGCTCATAATATTTTGTTCTAAACTTCTTTTAGGGCTTGATCTATTTATCATATTTTTTTTTCCAGTATAAATCTTAGGTGCTCTAACAGTAAACTCTGAGAATTACCGAGTCTCTGGGTGTGATGAATATGAGTGCTGAATACAATGGAGTTTTTTGAAAACAGATATTTACACATGTAATCATAATATATAACCTGATTATTTTCATTCAAAGCACTTCTTAGTAAGATTATCCCCTGAGGTCTAGAGTGCCCTTAAGGAACATGGTACCCCATGCTTCAGGCTATTTTGGCTTCCAATATGTTGTACAAAGTTAGTTTATCAAATGATGAATTGTGATATTTAGAATTAACATTTGAATTAAAATTAGAAAGTACTTTCATTGCACATCATTTTTTTAAGGAGTGACAATTTTCAAGATTATGTTTTGTATTGAGGAGATGTGTCTTAGGAAATCTGAAGAAAAGTGATTCAGTTTTGTTTAAATTATGTGAAAGAGAAATATATATTTTCACATCCAATAAATCTTTTTCAACCCAAAAATAATAGATAAAAATGAATATATATATATATATATAAGTATCTTGTGAAGTAAATATTGCTGATAAAAATGTTTCCGTAAATAATTTTTATGTATTAAAACACTGTTGGTCATGTGTTTATGTCATACATACACAGAAAAAGAAGATTCAGAGTGTGTGATTATTTATTTTATTGTCACACTTTTTAAATTAATAATACACAGAGATGCGATTATGATATTCATTAAAATATAATATTCATCATTCATTTCTAAATTTCATCATGGAAATTTAGAACTACCCCTGTGTCATAGATAAATACATCCTTTTTTCTTTTTTCTTTTTTTTTTAAAGATTTTATTTATTTATTTGAGAGAGAGAATGAGAGACAGAGAGCATGAGAGGGGGGAGGGTCAGAGGGAGAAGCAGACCCCCCGTTGAGCAGGGAGCCTGATGCGGGACTCGATCCCGGGACTCCAGGATCATGACCTGAGCCGAAGGCAGTCGCTTAACCAACTGAGCCACCCAGGTGCCCCCTTTTTGCTTTTTTCTCTTGAATACAGCTAGACCACATTTCCAAACCTCCTTTTCATGTTTGGTGGGACCACATGACCAAGTTTTGACTAATAGAATATGGATGGAAGTAATATATGCCACTTCCAGGCCTCGCTAATGAAACCTCTCACCACCAGTCTTTCCTATTCTGTTTTCTTGGAGATGACTCCAAGGCCTTAGGGGGTAGTAGAGCCACACTGTGATAAGACCCTTGATCCCTGAATCACCACTTGGAGGAGAGCCACCAAAAACAACAATGACAACGACACACCAAAACTCAAACAAACAAACAAACAAAAACACAACTTTCTGACTGAGAACATGCAAGTTGGGCTGTTACAGAAGAGAAAAAAAATACATTTTATTATGTGAAGCCACCAAAATTTTGGTATTGTTTGTTATAGCAATTGGCCAATTCTAACATAGACCCTCAGCAAGTCATACTCTTTTTCTTGTGACCTGCAGACATAGGCCACATAGAAGTGTACATAAAAGGATTACATTTCAAAATCTGGATTAGGCTAACCAAAAGGCAGCAAACCTTAGAGCATGATGAACAAATTCTTTTGATGAGATCCAGTTCGGTAAGAATAAAAATGTTCATAAGCTAGATTTTTCTCACAAAAACGTTATATTTGTTGAATTATGTGGGGGGGAATTCTTATCTTTAAAAGCTATGTTACAATTATTAGAAAAGTGTCACTAAGAAAACAGAAATTTAACACTAAAATCTTAGTGCCTGGAATTACTTGAGTAATAAGAGTGTGGAAATAGCTCTTACCTTTCATTCTAATATCTGGTAGCAACTTAGAGTTTGCAAAGGGAATTCACATATATTATCTCATTTTATCATCAAAGGAAAATTTCAAGGTAGAAACTATTGTTAGCTCCATTTTGCTATAAAGAAACTGAGAGCTAAAATGGTACCTCTAGATGGAGACAGCCAGTAGCAACAGAGCTGGGTAAGAATTAATCCATTCCAAACAATGCTACAACTTCTGACGATTTTGGGTCAGAAACTTTGCCAGTGCCAAGCATTATTGTGAAGATACAAAGATGAGTAAGGTCTGGTCCCACCTGGACTACCCTGTCCTAAGATTATGCCATCTCTTCTTTATTTGAGCTAGGCAAGGTAAAGTACATTGCATACCTAAGTAGAATCTGATCTATTATTTTCCAGGAAGGACCCTGTGGCTTTTCAGAAACTTTGGGAGAGTCCTAGCAACCAGAGGCTCTAGTTCATGGCAATTCTCAATACCCTTTTCCTCACCTGCCCTCACCTGCTGTTCTCCCCCTGGAGTAAGCTCTATCCCATCTGTCTCCCAATCACTAGCTTTCCAACAGAAACCCCTGCTCTGGCTTACTGCTTTGGAGAATATCACATCTGAAAAGCTTTACTGCTCTGCCTGAAGTGACTACCTGAAAGGCTGTTCCACTTGTTCTTTCTACTTTGTTTGAGCTGGAAAAGACCTTGGGGAAATCGGGCATTACACTGGCTATCGATAGCCTTAGTTTTTTAAGTTGCTTTCCATGCCTTACAAAAGCATGCCTCAGACCAGTCTGATCTGCCTGTGTGAACCACACACTACCCAGAATATCCTGCTTGTGGTTTATACACAAAGTTTATTTAGTAGGCAAAGATCCAAATCATTATAATATTGAAGAACTTTGTAGGCTTAATAAATAGTATGTTAGTCATGTGTTATGTGCTTTTAAGTGCTTTATCCCATGTAGTCCTCACAACAAGCCAATGAGATGGATATTATGAGTGATCCTGAAAATTTAGGCTTAGAGAAGTAGGACGACTAACCAAGGTCACACAGCTGGTCAGTGGAAGGACAGACACTGGAAGCCTCTTCTTTTTTGATGCCAAAGCCCTTGCTTTAAACAGGCCTTGACTTTGTTATATATCTCTTCTTTGAAACAATGGCACTCCAACAAAAGAAATCTTAAGGTTTGAATTTAGGGAAAAAATGAGCAGAAGGATACAAAAGAGTTCCTTACATTTAACATAATCCTTGCGTTATGCACAGCCATTTGTCTGCATGTCTTCCTGAGAGCAAATGGTATGAGCTGGCATTTGCAGTCTGCCATAATTTTATACTGTTTGATACAAACTACTTATATTTTTCTTATTCGGGAAGGTAAGAATACAGAGAGACACATCTGTGCCTGTCTGGGCACTTATGACTGTGCTTTTTGAAATTTATATGAAAAATTCCGTTCATTTTATAAATCCTTTTCAAACTTCATGGTTCTTACCCTATTGTAAATTGTAGGACAGGAATTTAGTCTTACTGCTATACCTTTCTTATTACTCTTAGCTCTTTCTGATAGTTAAGATACCAATAGAAATGCCCATTAAAGTTAACCATGTTAGAAAACACTCAATTTGCTGTCTTGAATATATTAATTGTAGAAAAAGTTCTATCCCTTGAAAGGAGCCTTGCTTTGTGCAACAAAAACAACCATCTCATGAATGAATCTGATACTAAGCATAGAGAAGTAGCACAGAGGTCACACATGTATAACAAAATATAACAGGTATTAGACAAGTTAATGGGAAAAACTTAAACATAGTCATCATAAATTAAGCAAAAGAAAGGGAGGGGGTTGTTGACTTGAAGTATTTATCTTCATCCAATCTAACATCATCCAAAGGAAATTGAAGTGGACTTTTAAGAGCTAACTTGATTGAATTACATCCTTTGTACTGAGCACTGTTTTAAATGCTTTACTTGTATTAATTCATAGTTCCAAACTATCCTAAAGGTTATTATCCCCCTTTTCCAAAGAAGACAACTGAGATACAAAGCAGTTTTTTAAAAAATGTCCAAGTTCCATAGCCTAAACCAGGATTAAAGCCCAGGTTTGACTCCAGAGTCCCCATTCTTACCATTATGATTTTGTTATCATAATTACTACTCAGAAGTGTTTATTATTGAAGTTTTCTGTCTTAAAAATTCTGCTAAATTTTAAAACACAGTAATATATTTTAAAAGCTAAATTATGATGTAGCATTCCAATATATTATGTCTAAGAAAGCATCTACACTGACTCTACTGAGGCTGTAAGTCAAAAGACTTTCTATCTGACAACATCATAAACTACATCTGGAATCTGAAAAGAAAGCTGCTCTTTGCCTCTTGCATTGTCATTAGTCATATGGATTTTTTGGTTGGAACTTGGCAATAGGACAAGGTGGAAAACTCCACAGTCTACTTGGGAGAGACATCCCTTTAGGGGAAAACCTGATGGCTGCATTCATGTTAACTCTTCCCAAAACTATTTTTAATTTTGGGTAGTATTTCAGCTTTGAGATCTTGCCCTCAGGCTAGTGCCAAGTGGAAGGACCACTAACATCTACGCAAATGACTTCTCCCATACCACCCGTATTTCACTTCCTCCTTACTTCTTCAGTTTCCATCTAGTTTCTGACTGCTCAGATTTGAATCCGGACTCTCCCCCTTATTAGCTCTGTGAAGCAAAGTAGTTAATTTATCTCCATAACAAACTTCTCATCTATAAAATAAAGGTTAAAATCGCACATACCTGATAGGGTTATTATCACGGTCAAGTGAGGTAAAGCATGGAAGATGTTTAGAACAGTTTCCAGAATTTAGCAAGTACGCACTCAATAAATATTCAGGGCATGCTTTAAAATTAAAAAAGCCAAGATTTGAAGTCTGATGATAAACCCCTGTAGATAAATCCTCAATTTTCCAAAGCACTTTTTCAAATATGTGGAGTCTGTTCTTGTTCCGTTACACTAGTGAAGAAACTGAGATTCAGAGCAATAAATTGTCAAGACATAGTCCTTTAGGCACTATGAATACATAGAGTCCCATAAACTACTAAGGACTGGTACAGACCAATTGTGGGTTGTTTCCAAAGTATGATTTTTCTTTCTTCCTTCGATGAAAGATAAGTGCTATATTGCAAGTTGTCATGTTTTGAAGACAATTTGATATTTCTCCTCACTCTGATAATACTATTCTCTGTAGAGAGGGTTCCCCCTCTTTAGTGGAAGAGAGGAAAAATGGGTTTGGATTGACAAAATAAGTCCCAGAATCATGAGTGTCATCTATCTGTAGAAAAAAATACTAATAGAGGCTTGGGCTTTGCTCTTAAGGTACTAAGAGAGAAATGGCTCCTAGCTACAGTCTGGAGACAGATGAATGCAGTATCTGAATTTGGCTGACCAAAAAGCATAGTTTTCTCAGATTCTTCAATGTAAATTGTGTTATAGGCTCAAATAATCTGGTAGCAATGTAAAGAACAATGCTTACGGAGCCTTACAGGTAGAAGTTCACATCTTGAATTCACCGCTTACTAGGTAGCTATGCATTTTGGGGACAGGTTATTTAACTTCCTTGAACTGTAATTTCTTTTTCAACAACCCATACCTGATAGGAAGATTAAACATGAGCATGTTTCTAAAGCACCTATTACACAGCTCAGCAGATGGTAGCTACTGGAATTTGAGTTGATTTGAGCATTAAATAGCAGGTTGAAGCAGGGGCCTTGAAACATCCCAAATATGAGATTCTTTAAGTCTATGAATCTTCAAATCCTGACAGACAGCTTTTTTCTCTAAACACAAAATGTATGCCTACTTGTGTAATTCAAAATCCCTCCCCTATACATGATAAATAGAATCATCCAGCTGTGGTCAGTAAATTATGAAAAATCACTTAGTATTTTCTGCAGAAAGAGGTAAAGAGGTTATCCCAGATTCCATATTTGCCAAATATTATGCTCATTACCTTATTAGATCTATTCCCTCAAATGCATTCATGCAAGTGAAACAACAAAGTCTGTCATCACGGAAGTGAAAATCAGCAGTATAGTAACCAAACTACGTTCTTTATGGAAATACATTTTCTAATATAATGAAATTAATCCAAGGACTTTTGGATATTGTGGAAAATGTACATACATGGGTTAATACAGCCTCCCTGATTAATAAATTTAATGAACCAGAATAGGGAGGAAGGGAAAGAGGGAGGAAGAGATAGTATGTCAGGGTGAAGAGAAAATTTCCTGGGATTCTTCTTATAATTTTTAAATACCTAATAGCCAATGGTGTTATATCTTTGAATCAAAACACTTTAAGAAGTATAATCAAACATAGAGAGCCATTGAGCATTCTACAATCTATGAAAATGAAATGTAAGCATTTTCTCCCTACCTTGTTTTCTCTGGAGCTTGAAAAATCATTTCAGCCTAGAGAGCAAAATGGAAAGATGGGCTTTGCTATCCAGGAAAACCATTCACTATTTATCAATTTCTTCTTGAATTATTTTCTGCTAATAGCTAATGCTTAATGGACTTACTGCTGACATCATGGAACATCATATGTAAAAGGGAAAAAAATCACTTTCCTGATGTCTTTGTTGACAAGATTAGCATTAAGTTAATAACAATCTGATGCTCCTCATTTGAGCTTAAAAATATTGTTAATTCTCAATAGAAATAACGATTTTAAACTTTCTGTTGTGATCAGCTTCACATCATAAGCATTATGAAAAAGTAAAGAGGAAAGGAAGAGGGGAAGGGGTGAGAAGGGGTGTAAAGGAAGGGAAAGGAAAGAGAGAGAAAGAAAACATCACTATAGATCTGAAGAAATTTGTTTAAAAAAGTACCACTGAACAATACTTTGTTATGAACTTCCTTATATTATCTTGCTTCTCTTACCTTAAAATATTTATTTTGACTTATTATCAAGACCATTTCACATCCATTTTCTTTTTTTTTTAAGATTTTATTCATTTATTTGTGAGAGAGAGAATGAGAGACAGAGAGCACGAGAGGGAGGAGGGTCAGAGGGAGAAGCAGACTCCCCACTGAGCAGGGAGCCCGATGCAGGACTGGATCCTGGAACTCCAGGATCATGACCTGAGCCGAAGGCAGTCGTTTAACCAACTGAGCCACCCAGGCGCCCCATTTCACATCCATTTTCAAAAACCATTTTATTCATCCTAAGGTTAAGATACAAAGGTGCTTTGCCCCCTCCTTTCATTCCTTACTTTTATTAATCCTTCCTTTTTCTTTCACATTGTTGTCCCTTAAACTAGTCCTAAGAGTAACTATGTATCTACATACAAAAACTAGTATTCAAGACATGGATTCTGGTTTTGACTCTCTCATGACCCTTTGTGTGAATGGAGGTAGCCCTCTTAAACACAACATTTTCCTTCTCTGTAAATAACGACTGCCAGAAATGATTATGTCTTGGCCACAAGGAAAGAGTCTCATGAGGTGATTGATCTAAAATTCCTTTTAAGAATATAAAGGACTTTATAAATTCAAGAGGTGCATTAAAAAAAATATCCCAACAAAAAACAATTCACCAATGACATAAGCAAAGATCTTGACTTCCCTGATTTTCATTTAGATTCCTAACGTTTGAGTCCATTGAGGCTATATTCAAAGCCTACTCTTCTGGAAGATATCATAGGATTTTTAAAATATGGCTACAAAGAGCAAAAGAAGATTTGAGTCTCTCGAGAAAAGATCTCCAGATTGAATGCTGCATAGAAAACAATTTATTCACCTTATGAACATGAAAGGATGAAAAGACTGAAGGGTAATAAAACTTACCCATTTTGGGGGCCCTCAAGAGGCTGTCTTATCGGCTTGGTAGTTGGAAAAGTATCTGTAATCCCAAAGAAAACCCTAAATAGTGTCCAAGGAAAATGTTTAAATAGATTTTTAAAACTCTACTGTTTTGTATTATGTCTCTACTCCTTTACTTGAGAAAAATCCATTCAGAATTATGATGTCATTATTTTTATAGATTTATTCTGCATTAAAATAACCCCAAAATCCTAATAATTAATTAAAATATAATTACAACGTACTAAAATCCCTATATCATTCTGTAAAAACAAGATGGCTTTTATATTTGGAATATCTGAGCTTAATTAACTATTTTTTTAAAGATATTTTGTTTATTTTTTGAGAGAGAGAGTGATGAGAGAACAGGAGTGGGGGGGGGAGGAGCAGAGGGAGAGGGAAAAGCAGACTCCCTGTTGAGCAGGGAGCCCTAGGCAGGCTCAATCCCCAGGACTCTGATTCCCGGGACTCTGGGATCATGACTGAGCCAAAGGCAGATGCTTAACCGAATGAGACACCCAGGTGCCCCAAGCTTAATTAACTTTAAACCCCTACAGTTCCATTTCAGAAAATCTCTCTCATGAATAGGGCTGATAAATTAACAGGCAACTATTTGGTCACTATGTGTATATAACTTGTTAGATCATGAAATGTAACTAAATCATAAAGATTTAAATGTATAAGAGAACAATATAGCAACTAAAGGGAAAAACAAACCCAGGAAGATAAAGGATAGTTATCAAAGAAGAGAAATGGGGAAATAGTTGGTAAAGACATGAGGAAAGAAAGAAAGCAGACACTGACCAAGAAATAGCCCAAGTAAGTGATTATTTCTGCCCACAGGTATTTGTCATCATAGAATTGAAGTTCTACTGCAATGAGCAATTTTGACCTCCCTGCACATAACTGAACACTCTCCTTGCTGAAATTTACTTCACCTGAGAAAAGAGTGAATGGGACATGGTCTGACAGCCCATGTATACTTTTGTCCACTCCCAGGTCACAAGGTTGACATCCATGAGATGGATGCCATGCATTATGGACTTTCCCAGTAGAAACGAGGTCATAGCAGTATACTGATAGGAAATTTTTGACACCCAAAAAACTTTATTATAAGTGAGACTATTGATTCCCACTAAAGAGCTAGCAGTGGTCAAATTTTGTGACTTTTGAGGGACTTAACACTAAGAAAAAAAAAAATAAGCTGTATGCTCTATGGCTTTGAAGGGCTGTCCATTGCCCACTGGGCAAAGACCATGCCCATTTAGCTGCTTGAAAGATATTTATTTACATAAAGCTGTATATGGCAGTGTTTTATTGATATGCAGAATTATAATCAGAACCAGCTTAACTTTTGCTAGTCAGTGTCAGAAGCTATGGGATAGGAATGTGGTAGGGAGGGTGTTGGGGGTGGGGTGGGAAACACTAAACAGATATACTCCAAAGTATATTTTGTGGAACACAAAACTAGATAGACACTCTCTCTCCTTGCAAAATAGTTTTTAAATCAAATAAATTCAGGGAACATTGTGTGTGTGGGGGGGGTATGTGTGTGTGTGTGTGTGTGTATACACACATATATAAAACCTGCTTGGAGAGTAAAAATTTACATTAGCATATGGTAGGTACATATATACCAATACACATAGTAAAGTCTCTGAAAACTCCCCCAAAGCATAGCATTTCCCAAGCATTTCTGTCCGCTGAGTTCATTGGCATATTTGGAAACACTGCCGTTGAAGAATGTAGTTTAATGTGTGGGAGCCATGTAAAACTTTATGTAAACAAAATGCAGGAAAGGGTACAAACTTTCAGCTACCAGATGAATAAAGTCTGAGATCTAATGTAAAACATATTGACTGTAGTTGATAAGACTGTAATGTATAACTGAAATTTTCTAAGAAAGTAGAACTGATATGTTCTCACACACACACAAAAGATAAATATGTGAGGTGATAGATGTTTAATTAGCTAGATGGCGACCCTTTCACAGTGTATATGTATGACAAATCACCACCATGTACACTTTAAATGTCTTATAATTTTATTGTCCAATTATACCTCAATAGAGCTAGGGGGAAATTGCAGGACAAAATGGAGTACATAGGTAAGAAATCACCTTAATAGAGGAGAGCTCTTCATATATTTCAGCCCTAATAAGACAATCATAATGCCTGGAAAATTGTGCGCCCTGAGAATTTTTGCCTTGCCTTCTGTGTGTCCTCACTGAGTGGTCCTCAATCCTGGCTGCTCATTAGAATTGCCCAAGGATCTTTTTATACACAAAGTGTGATTTAATTGATTTGCACTAAACCTGAGCATCAGCATTTATGGAAATTCTGCATGTGACTCCAATTCTGTCACGTTGAGAGTCACAAATGTAAAAAAAAAAAAAAAAAAGTGGAATCCATTTTGAGACCAACAAAAAGGTTTAGCTTAAAACTAGAGGCTTTGATCAGCCCAGCAGGCTGTGGCATGGCCTTGTGTAAGAGATATTTGTAATTGAGGCTGGCTTGGAAATCCTCTCATTCAATGCTAGCTCACCATCAGCCTTTCTCTCTTCCCTCCTATTCTGTTCTGTTTTGCCTTAATAAGTTAGCCCTCTTGTTATGCTCTCTCCTTCAGTTTCCTCCCCCACGAGGGCCCTCTCCTGCCTCCTCTCCTGGAGTTTTGGTGTTGGCCCCCTCTCCTGGCTGTGAGGAATAACTCACAGATGAAAACAGCTTTGGTGGTCATGCAGCTGACAATAATTGGATTTGGTATCACCAACCATCTAAATGCAGACAGGCCAATATAAGCCCCTTCCTTCTTAGCTACGGTAGGAGGCCAAGAATAGGAGCAATTACCATGAAGAAAATCTCATACTGTTGCCCAAGGAGCAAGCAGCCCCTCCCTCTCTCACAACATGTACTACCTTTTATGGGTAATTTGCTTTCCTCCTAATTGAACATTCAGGTGTGCACAATAGCACCATCTTCTGTCTTTATGTACACAGGTTATTTGTTTTAAATATACATATGAAGTTTGCACCAGCATCCAGCTTTTTTTTTTTATTATTGTTGTCAAAGGGTAGCTTACAGTTTTCTCCATGCAACAATTCTATTTAATGAAACTGTGGATCCGAGTGTCAACTCCCAACAATAGGAAATGTGGGACAGGTGTTTATCTCTTTCTTTTTTTCTTGGAGGACAGGGGCAGAGTCGGGATACAGGCTGGGCAGGGGGTGTGCTGTGCATGAATGGTATGGAAGGAATCTTAAGAAGATAGTTTTTTGCTTCACCCAAATAGCTCTATAAACATGAAACCCCAAAAATGAAAAAAAAAAAAAAAAACCTATCTTTTAAATGTATATGTGAAAAGGAGGAACCAAAGGGAAATGAGGAAGGGGAGAGAGAAGGGGGATGTGGTCTGAAAAAGGAAAAGGGAGAACAAGAGAAGGACAGTACTTAGGATAAATGCTGAGAGCCCGGTGCCTTTACCCAAAATTCTTTTAGTAAATAACTTCGCAAGTGCTCCTTTCTTATTCTTCAAGCCTAGACACTAACAGTTTTGCTCAAATCCCTATGAAGTGATTTATTTAAAAGTGCCTCTTCCCAGAAAAGTCCACAAAATGGAGTCAAATGGTCTCATCCCTACTCCCACCATCAATTTTTGTTATCTGTACCAGCAAGGCAGTGATGTTTATGCTTTTCTTTTTTTTTTCCCCTGTCTCAACTATGGAAAGAAGAAATCTGTTTTTTATCAAACACTCATTGACTTTTTTGAAAATATCATAGTATAAAGCATCAAAATATATAAACTGAGATAATTTCTTCAAATGAGAAAATCATCTCTATATAGGAAAATTAATCATCTCTCCAGACTGAACTGAACCCCTAAAACCAAGAGGTTGAAAGTTTGCAGGGCATACCTTAGAGATATTGCAAGTTCAGTTCCAAACCACTGCAATAAAGTGAATATCTCAATAAAGCAGGTCAAATGAATTTTTGGTTTCCCAATGTGTGAATATGAAAGTTATGTTTATGTCATACCATAGTCTATTAAGTGTGCAATAGCATTATGTCTAAAAAAATGTATATACCTTAATTAAAAAATACTTTATTGTTAAAAAGTCCTGAGCATTACTAAGCTTTCAGTGAGTTTTAATCACTCATCACAGATCACCAAAACAAATACAATAATAATGAAAATTTTGAAATATTGTGAGAATTACCAAAATGTGATACCAAGACACAAAGTGAGCAAATGCTATTATAAAAATGGTGCCAATAGACTCGCTTAACACAGGGCTGCTACAAACCTTCAATTTGTGAGACAAAACAAAACACAGTATTTGCAAAGTACAACAAAGCAAAGCACATAAAATGAGGTATGCCCATAATTTATTCTTACATCTCAGAAGAACTAACAGAACTAACATATTTCAGAAAATATGAGTCTGTTAAATTTCTGAGCCAACATAAAGAGTTCATGATGTTGCCTCCACCTCTTTCACATACTGAAAGGAAATTTTCTCTTTCCATAAATTCACACCCTGTTGCTGCACACCACGTATTTGATCTTTCTTCCATCATTTGGTACTTTGTTCAATTAGCATGCAAAACCACTTTATACATCTAAGGAAATTCTACAGAACATCGTATCATGACAAATCAAATGAGAAGGGGTTCTGAAACCAAACCTCCCTGGTTCCCAATGGACTTGGAAGAATGCAGTCCTTCATAAGAGATATCCTGGGAAAAGCTGTGAAAGGTAACAGCCTTCTCAGGCAGCACTACCCACCTCAGCAACGTACATGAATTAGATGTTTTGCTCTTTCTAAGACTTGGACAATTTAAGTACCTATTTTGCTGAACTGATGTGATGTGGTAAGCTATCACAAGGTAATGATTATAATGCCATTTGGAGCAGAAATAGCCTTTGAAAGAACACCGTAGGAGACCACATCCAAATGGAGACTCAGCCATGATTTTCATTCTCACAATATTCTGTCCGAGAACTCTGTGTGTCAAATAGACTCTATCTTCTTATGCTTTCTCAAAAAAGAAGAAGAAGAAGAAGAAGAAGAAGAAGAAGAAGAAGAAGAAGAA
>NW_023270702.1:10225697-10276354 GCF_011800145.1 Mirounga leonina
AAGAAGAAGAAGAAGAAGAAGAAGAAGAAGAAGAAGAAGAAGAAGAAGAAGAAGAAGAAGAAGAAGAAGAAACATAATATATCCTCCCTTTATTTTCTCCCCTTCTTCTAACTGGCCTTCACCAGGCTGTAAAGAATTCCATAACTCAGTAGCCTCTCATCCATCACTTTCACTGCATTTGAAAAGCATGGCTATGAGAGAAAAGGAATAAACCACATTCCATTTCCCCATTTTTCATTACTCAGAAACTATGTTGACAGCATATCAAATGAAACTCCTATGACACAATCTCCTACTTGAATCAAGCCCAGGTGTCCAGGTATTACCACATCAGCCCCTCATCAGCCTGATACTTGTTGATAGTTCATGCTCCATTACCAGAGAGAGCAATGGACCTGCTGACAACATAGCATCTCCCAAAATATGGAGGTTGAAGTCATGCCTACTGGCCAGGCCACATGAAGCTAGTTATGGAGGCTCCAAGATAGAAACATCAGGAAATTTTAACCCATTAATATTAACCCAAACATGAGGAAACATTAACCCATTAACCCACTGAAACAAGATGAACTTGCTTTTGAGTGAATAACCTGGGAGTCATATGTAAATTATGCCAAAATACAGATTGGTGCAAGAGACAAGACCTGTGGAATTTTTAGTATTGCAGGTATAAATGAAAATCTAGAATGGAGAAAGGAGAAGAGAGGGTGAATTAGGATGACCTTCAAGAGAAATGTACTTTGAGAAATTAGGATCTGATTGGGTCTAAATAATAAAAGACATAAATACTTCTAAATTGACTGCAAAAATAAAGACCTTCAATATTGGGAGAAGTTTGTTGCCAAAAAAAGAGAAGTTTGAAAGGATAGATTGCTAGGAAGATGAATTTGGTTTTAGACATGCTGTTAAAAGTAACTGGGTATTATATAAGACTGATGAATCACAGACCTGTACCTATGAAACCAATAATACATTATATCTAAATTAATTGAATTAAAATCTTTTAAAATGTCTCAAAAAAAAAGTAAAGGCAAGATATACACGCAAATAAATCCAACAGGTCCCTGGTGATTCCAAAGTGACAGTTTGGTGGGAAGGCAGAACTAGAGCTGGGCATGGAGGAGACAAAATGCAGAGGTGATACATGAAGCCATGAGTGGGTGAGATGTCCCAAAAGCAAGTGTGGAGGGAGTTTCAAAGGGTAGAGATGCCAGAAGAAGAGGAAGGAAGGAATCTGGATGCAAGGAAAGATGCGAGTGCAGAATTCGGCAGATCAGAAGAGAGAGGCAGGGAAAGTAGCATGGCATGTGGGAAGAACACCAGCGTGGTAGTTACAGAGTCCAGATCTGGGTTTGGAGTCTGCTATTACCAACTCTTACAAACCTTTCCTGAGTAGAATTCCTTGTATGTAAAATAAGGGATTAAGATAAGATCAGCATTTCTTATGAGTTGCTCCACATAAGGTTTTAAGTCCTAAACAAAGCAAACAAAGTGTCCAGTGTTCAAATACACTTGGGAAATGTTTGTTTAAAACACTGTTCAACAGATTTTGTTTACTGCAGGATTTATCATAATTTTTATAATACTTACATGCATCGTGAATCCCCAAGATAGGCGATACAGTTCAGAATGTTTCCTAAGTTATTTGACAAAAGAACTTGGGGGATGGGTGTGTGGCATTTCAAAAGACAGCATCTCACAGAACTGTAGAAAATAGTTCTCTGGAAGTTTTCTAATGACCCTTCCAACTCCAGAATTTTGTGAATCTATCAGACATATAACTGATTCTTGAAAATTATACCTATTTTAATAACAACACAGAAATGCCAATGTCATCATTAAATGTTACCTTTAAGTTCAGAAATGTATATTTATTATTTCAAACTCTGTTTCTGATCCATATTTATCACTGGTATTCTGCACTGTCAAAAATGACACATTAATATAGTTCTCCAAGGCAATTATGTTCTTATAAATGTATAGTTTATTTCTGTCAAATATAAGATTTTTATCATGTGAGGTAACAGATGTGTTATTGTGGTAGTTTTCCACAATATATAGGTACGCCAATTCATCACGTTGTATACCTTAAACTTACATAGTGCTGTATGTCAACCATATCTCAATAAACCTGGGGGAGGAAAAAAAATAAGATTTTTGTGCTTTTCACACTGGATAAAGAATCTACTCAAAAGGTTTCCTCTCAAAAATTGAACGATCCTAAGAACAGTAAGTTATATAGTATTTAAAATTAAGGGGGGAAAAGCATTTATACAGAATTCATGATATATTTATCTTTGGCTCTAATACAGAAGAAAACAAACTCACTCACCAGTCCTGCCTGACTACCACACATAATTCTTTCACCCTGCCCACTCCTGTTCTTACTGATTCCTGACCGATGTTCAATGATGCTGTTGCTCATGGATGGAGCTGAAGGTCTTCTTCATTTTGCCCTGCCCTTTCTGCCAACCAACCCCAACTCCCTGACAACCTGGCCCATGTGACAGTCTCACTGAAGCATTCTCTTCCAACCTTTATTCAGAGACTTATTCACTTGGTGATTTTTTTAAACAAATTTTATGTGCATTGCAAAATGATCAAAAAAATATTAAATCAAATGTTAACCATAAAACTATTGATATTTCCTATTTCTACCACTATTATTCTTATTCCTATTATAAACATGCATTTATTTTATAATAAGAAATCTTTTAATGCTTTGTTACATGGCTTTCTAGCACTCAAAAGATTATAACAAACAGATGAAGGTTTGAAGGTGGGAATAGAAATTTGGAGGCAGTTACTGAGACAGCAACGAAGTGACAATTAACAGGCTGACATCAAGAAAGGTGATGGAAAAAGGCACACATTGGAATCTGTTACTACATGGGGATGGAGGTTCATTCAAAATGATAAACATGGGTGATCAAAAAAAAAAAAGGTTAAATATAGCAATACAGCCTGTGGGTTAGTCAGCATGGAAATGCACAATATATTTTATAAAAATTTAATCCAGAATGATAGAAATGGTATGGCACACGAAAGGGTAAGCTTGAGTGACTAGGACAACATCAGTCCATGAGACACCTCTTCCTTTGCTACTGGGTAAAAGGATGTCAATATGGTACCACATAAATATGTACTAAACCATATTATACACGGTCAGATATTTTCTACTATTTAGTTTTTACCAAAGTGTTATTGTTAAAATTTGCTGGCTTTAATTTGCTTAAGTGAAAATCAGCAAAGACACATTTTTAATTATCTGACTGCATAAATTCCAAACTTTGAAAATGGTGCCCTTGGCCATCATGGTCAAGGTAGGTTACCTGGCTAAGAGGCCTCACCATCCAAGTCATCCCCTTAAAGCAGTATTTCCCAAACTTTTCTGACAAAGATGTAGAAAATAGAAGACATATTTTGTAGGCAATGTGGGGAATCTTATTTTTCTTAATTTTACATTTAAAATATTTTAATCACTTTGAACTTCAAATGAAACCCTGACTTTTCAAAAGAGTATAATAATTTGCAGCTTTCCTCATCTGGATTAGAAAACCTGAACCACTTTTCAGTTTAAAATTAGCTCTATAAATTTTATTTCAGTAAATAACCCATATACTAATTTTTCCTGATTGGTACAATATGTATTTTTCTTCCCACAATAAGCACCTGACAGAAAACATTGTCAGTTTCTGAGTTGGCCCTTTTAAAAAAGATAGCTTATTTAAGGGCAGTGTATTTTTGAAATTACATATAACAATACAATCTTATTAAAGTGGTTCTATACTCAATTACTCCATCTTTGGAGATATGAACCAGAAACATTAAACCCCATGCACACTCTCCTCATTCCCCTTGTGGTCAAAACATCTGTGGGTATCTTTAGATCTCAATATGGTAACTGCACCATCCAGACAAACAGTAATGTGGAAGGACCCTCATTTCAACACTTCACAAACTAAAGCAAGATTGGAGGCAAATTTTTAAACAAAACTCAAACTATGCTTCTCTCCAGTTTAATAGATCCTGAGAAAATAAAGGGCTCCTACCAGCTTTCCCCCAAATAGGAAAAAGTTTATGATAGAGAGAATGATAAATTACAATCGTCACTTACAGATCTCTTGGTAGGTGGTCTCTCCCTACTTTCTCTAATATAACATGATTGCCATCCTGAATCTGTTTTCTTATGGAGAAATGCCAACTTAGGCCACATTTGTCTTTTTTGGGTGGGAGGTACATGACAGACAATGAAAAGTTTCATATATAAACTGTTTACCTCTGAAAGAAAGCCAAGCAAACATGCCTTACAACAGGAGCATGTAATCATTAGCAGTGTTTTTGTTAGAAGAGAAAAAAACAAAACAAGACTTGAAAATTCGAGTAAAGAGGGGTTACAATTTGAAGTTACACCTTAGAGTTACAAAGGAGAAGTAGCAAAACATTTAAGTACACTAAAAGATCCTAAGACTCATGTAATGTTTAAAATCCAAAAGTAATTACCTCATATCTAAGCCAAGAGACAAAAACACTGTATGTGTAGAAGCCTTTAATGTAGCAGCATCTTCCTGGTTTTCTGAAATTTTGAGATGAGCTTTGTCCTCTATTTTCTTCCTACAAACATTTTAAAGCCATCATGATCTTTCTTTTGCCCTATCATCCTCCACGAGCTGTGCTTTTAGTGCTTAAATAAGTATTCCACTTTGCTATCTAAAGATGGGCTTTTGAGCATGAATGACCTACTCTATTGATAGATTAAGTTCAACATCTCATTCAGAGGAAAATTACACAGCAATCAAGAATTTAACTCAGTGGAAATTGTTTTTAATGCACTCTATTTTTCAAAATGGCACATATAATCCTCATTGTAAAGAGATTACATAAAAAGAGAAATAGTTTCTGAAATCTTTTTCTTTGACCCAGCAAAGAAATGTTTGCACATTCCCATACTATGCTCAACTTTCCTCTAACTTTCGATATTCTGAAACTTAATTTTTGTTATAGCAACAAGAATATTCTATCACTAAAATCAAGTGATTTTATATTTATTTAACTACACTTTACTTAAAGAAAGAGACCAAATATCTGTCTTCCAAGAGCAAAGCTCACAGAGCACACATTTCCTATAAATTAAAGTCGTTGTGCCTGATTATCTACCCAATGGACCAGAATCAAGTCATACAGCTATACAATGGTAAATGACTCCATTAATTTATATCATCTTCACAAGACACATGAGGAAACTTCCCTTTGAAGTGGTTGAGTAGTGCTTATATAGGCCATTGGAATAGTTTTTCTTGGTCTTTGACCTACCATTCTACTGGCCCAAGTCTCTCTTGATTATTATACCCTCATCCTGTTATCCCTTCAAATCCCACCATCAGCCACATATTCCAATATTCCGATTTCATCTTTCTCAATCTGTATTTTCAGTCCTGCAAAAATATGCAGTCTCAGTTCTCTAATATTTTCCTGTATAATGTAATCAATCGATACATAGAAGGTGGAGGAACTAAGCCAGAAACAGAGACAATGCTAATGTGATACAGTGGTCGAGAGTTTTAATTCAAGCCAGAATACCTAGTTTTGCATTCTAGTTCCATTATTTGCTATCTCTGGGGCCATGGATGTGATAATAGTACCTATTTCATGAGATTAATGTGTGAATAAAATGAATGATCTGTAACAAATGCTTGACACTGTGCCTACAGTGCCCAGCAATGCTGTAATTAAAATTAAAAGGCAAAGTTGTCATGTGATAGTAAGGATGGAGCTAATACTAATTCCAAAATTCTACTAGGTTGATATTTTGATTTCTTAAATCCTGAAGCTTTACTGAAAAGGATATATGAGTTGGTTCTCCTATAAGTTTCCTTTAATTCAATTCCACAATAATATAATAACTGAGCATTTACTATTTGCACAGTGATAGGTGATAGAGAACAAAAGGAGAGAGAGAAAGGGGAAAAAAGACAAGAACTAACATATATTAAGTGTTAAATAGGTGTCAGGCCTTATACTCAGTATTTTCTTTTTTCTTTTTCTTTTTCAAGTTTTTATTTAAATGTTAGTTACTTAACACGTAGCATAATATTGGTTTCAGGAGTAGAATTTAGTGATTCATCACTTACATACAACACCCAGTGCTCATCACAACAAGTGCCCTCCTTAATACCCATCACCCATTCCATCCCCTCCCCATCTCTCCTCCAGGAACACTCAGTATTTTATTTTTTTAATTTTTTAATTTTTTTAAATTTTTTAAATTTTTTTTTTGTGGGGGTATGTGTTGTGTGTATGTATACATGCAGTGTGTTTGCAGTGTATGTGTTACTTGTGAGTTATTTGTGTGCTATGTGCATGGTGTATGTGCGGTGTGTTTTTGTGTGGCGTATGTGTGCTGAGTACGGTACATCTGTGGTGTGTGCATGGGGCCTTTTTTTTTTAATTTTATTTTATTATGTTATGTTAATCACCATACATTACATCATTAGTTTTTGATGCAGTGTTCCATGATTCATTGTCTGCGTATAACACCCAGTGCTCCATGCAATATGTGCCCTCCTCAATACCCATCACTGGGCTAACCCATCCCCCCACCCCCTCCCCTCTAGAACCCTCAGTTTGAAAGATTTTATTTATTTATTTGAGAGAGACAGAGAGAGAGCGCACAGAAGCAGGGGTGGCAGGGAAGGGGAAGAGGGAGAGGGAGAAGCAGACTCCTTGCTGAGCAAGGAGCCCAATGAAGGGCTCAATCACAGGACCCTGGAATCACGACTTGAGCCAAAAGCAGACACTTAATCGACTGAGCCACCCAGGCACCCCAACACTCAGTATTTTAAACATTATGTCTTAACCAAGTAGATTGAAAAGTCACCAGATTCACAAGTGATAAAGCTAAGATTTGAACTCAAGTTCTTCAGACTTCAGCCTGTGTTCTTTGATGAAAAAGGCAAAGAAATAAGCAACTATCCATAAAGCAATATAGAATGCATTAAATAGTATGGGAGATTAAGGAGAGAGTGATGACTTTCAATTTGGCAGAATCCAATCAGGCAAAATAGAAGAGGTGGCACTGAATTTATTAAAATGTAAGTAAAAATAGCAATAATTAATAATAAAATATTCAGCATTATTAAATAATTACGTTTTGCACTATTCTAATATTTTATCTATGCAACTGATCGATAAAAGTGAGAGAATATATTGTCGCAGAAAGATCAAACTCTACCCAGAGTTGAGATAGGAGATAGAAGGAGTTTCAGAGTCCTGAATATCCAATGTTTTTGTACACAGGGAAATGATGGTGATAAAATTAGAAATGCAGGTTAATTACGGGTTTTGGAGAACTCTCTGGACGTCATACTAAGAATTTTAGACTGTATCCTAAAGGAAAAAAAGAGAGTTGGGGTAGACTCTTAAAGGAGTCATATAATCATATCTGAATTATTAGAAAAATAACTGTTAGGTAAAAATGGATTGGAATTAGTGACTCCTGAATAAACAGAAATAAAAATAAATTAAACCCAAAAATACAGTGATATTCCTCAAATAGTTCAAATAAGAAATAGAAGAAGTTTGAACTGCTAGACTGAGGAGTATGAATGGATCTAGGAGTGGTAGGTATAAGAGGCCCTCTAGAAGTATAACTGACAGAATTTGGAGGGTAAATGGATATCAGTAGTAATGACAAAAGAGAGAGGTCTTCAAAATATTCGGGTCATACAGCCAGTGGGTATTTAGAAATGTATTTGTAGGGGCACCTGGGTGGCTCAGTCAGTTAGGCGGCTGCCTTCAGCTCAGGTCATGATCCCAGGGTCCTGGGATCGAGTTCCGCATCAGGCTCCCTGCTCAGCAGAGAGCCTGCTTCTGCCTCTCCCTCTGCCTGCCTCTCTGCCTACTTGTGCTTCTATCTCTCTGTCAAATAAATAAATAAATAATCTTTAAAAAAAAAAAAAAGAAAAGAAATGTATCTGTAGTTCCAGAGAGAAAACAGAGCCAGAAACAATGATAGATGATAGAGAGATGATAGATAATTGATAGACAGATGGCTAGAGTTCATAGTACTTCCATAGTTATGATGTATGTTTGTAGGAAGGAAGTACTATGCGCTTCTCCTATACAAAAATAGGTGAAAGTTCAAGTCACAAGAATAAACAAAGGAAAAAACATCCCTCATGGGGATTGAATATGAAGTAACAAGAGAAAGCTAAAGATGAGCCTTTGGGACATTGGCTCCACATAAGGGAAAAACACAAGAAAAGGAAATCCTAAAGGAGATAAGGATTTTCAAACAGAGAAGTCAAGAAGGGGGAGGAGACACAGCAAGAAATTCACAAGATCTGCTGAGGAGAGTGACTTCGAGAAAGCAGAAACATCTATCAGTGCCAAACACTGCAGAGATTAAACAGGATAAGGACCCAGAAGAGCCCATTGATGAGGCAGTTAGAAAATCTCTGCAGCATTATTAGTCTTTTGGACACAGTGGAGTGAGGATCAATGGTAGGTAAAGTTGTGTGGGCAAAAACTTCAAACTTTTATGAAAAAGTTGGCAGTGAAGAAGAATATTGGATTTGCTTGAGCAAAAGAGGATTTTTAAGTTTTTAAAGATAAGGATAGATTTTTTTTTTTTAATTTCTAAGAGGAAAGAAGCAAAAGGAAGAGGAATGTATTTTAAAATACCCTAGATAGGGAATGACAGACAGAGAAAGATTGGGGGGGGACAAAAAGGGCCTTGATAAAGAGCACAGGAAGAGAGAGCCCAGGAAAGAACATGAACGCTCCTTTGAGGCAGAAAAGAAAAGGCAAGCACAGCGGAGTTTTTTGAGCAATAGGAGAGAGAAATTGAGGAACTTTAACAAGATGTGTGTGTGTGTGTGTGTGTGTGTGTCTAGTATAAGTTTAATCATTTTGCTTTTATAACAAGACTGAGATGAGGTAATCTGCTAAAGGAGAGAGGGAAAATCAAGCTGGGGTAGAGGTTTAAAGGAGGGAATAAAGTTTGCAATTTCTCCTTTGAGAGGTATAGAAATGAGTGGGCTAGACATAAGTAAGAGGATTGCTGAACCGTCCTAAGGCTCAATTTTAAATTCTGGCATTCTAACCAGCAGCGGTGAATATTTTTCTCCATCAACACCCTCTAATACTGGAGGAAGAGAAGAATTCAATTGTCTTAGAGCTGGGCAATGTCTCATGCCTGGGGTGGAAGAACAAAAGGACAAAAGAACTAAGTAAGAATGGTTTTTAAGACAGTTCTTAAAATAGTTGAGCCAAGAATCTAACTTGAGTATAAGGTCAAAGAGACCAGAAAGAGTGAGGGTGAATAATAGTAATGATGATGGTGTGATGGAAGACACCGTGTAGCTCCGTGTGCTTGGCACTAGTCTACGTATTTTACATACATTAACCTTTTTAATCTATGCAAGGTCATGTCATGCATGCAAAAAATAGGTTTATTTCCTAACCAGCTGTACACCCCACATCACACTCCCACTTTTAATGTGTTTTATTTATAAATGCATTTGTATACATAACACATTATTTCCAGGACACTTGGGTAATTTGTTTCCACTTTTCTAATTCACATTCTAGATGGCTTTGGTTCAGCACTGGAATATTTAGCTCATTTTCCAAACATCACATTAATGCATGATTTAGGAAGTAAACAAGAGTTGAAAATAAAATCCTCTTGGATATTCTGTTGTTTTAAAATCTGAAGGGTTCAGTAATCCTTTAAATCTGTAATCACTAAAAAGACAGCCATTGTCACTAAATCACATGTAGCTCTACAGAAACCACATAATGCAAAGTTCTCCAAAGAATAATTATCATTAAATGTGACTATGAAACAGTAATAGTATGTTACAAGGCCACTTACACACGCATGCTTTTTTATTTGACATTATTGAAGTCTTTATTCTCTTGCTTAGAGTTGAGGTGGTAGCAAATCCAATCATGGTAATAAAATTACCAGAGGTGAAAAAGCAGTTCTCTAGCATTTGAAAAAATGTGAATATTCAGCAAGATGTGTAAACAAGGAGACATATTTGGATTAAAGTTGGCCTACTAGGCCACATCTATCATGAAGAATTTAAACCCTGAAATATCTATAACATATAAATATTTTAATATATGATTTGTTACAACCACAAAACTACATATATAGTCTCGATATGTTTGGTTATTGCATTAACATTAGTAAATATACATTTCTTTTAAAACTTTTATATCTCATTGTAAGAATCACAAAGAAATTTTACTTAGAACAGTATTTTGAATTCTTTTATAGTGATCTTTTCTTCTTTCCTTAAGCATATTTTTTAATTTAAATTCTAAGAAATGGGCCTGCTTTTATTATTATTTTAAGATACCTCCCCCACATTAGTAGCCTTTCCTATTCCATCTCTACTTTTTGAGACTTTTTTAACCTCTGCAGCATCTTTAGTTTCTTCTATTTTTGTATATGAAGATATTTAGAAGCCTAATCTTTTGATTTTCAATAACTAAGCTTTTGGATAAGGTTAAATTCAGACTTTTCCTTGTGATGACATCTAATCTTTAAG
Source organism: Mirounga leonina (assembly GCF_011800145.1). Classification (NCBI taxonomy): domain Eukaryota; kingdom Metazoa; phylum Chordata; class Mammalia; order Carnivora; family Phocidae; genus Mirounga; species Mirounga leonina. The sequence continues at coordinate 10,236,260 of NW_023270702.1, forward strand.
GAATAATGTTATAGAAAGTTTCCAATGTATTATGATAATCACTATTAATAGTGCTTTAATTTTTGCAGAATTGCTCTCTCCTCTTTAAAAACTGAGAAACTAGAATAAGAACAGGAGATTAAATGACATTCAGAGTCACCAAGTAGAACATTGGGTACTGGGACCAACATTTCCCAACATCAGAACCTTACCCCATGAATCAAACACAGAGGGAAGGCTCTACCCCGAACCTCCCATCTTCATTTTGTCAGGAGCTTGAATAGCCAGCCACCATACAAAAAAAAAAAAAAAAAAAAAATCTGTGTGTAAACATCTCTGAAACAGGCAAATGATAAATAACACAATGGGCATTTCTTTTATCTTCCCAGCTTCAGCCTTTTGCTAGCTTATAAATTTTTAGAGGAGAGCTATAATGCTATTGAATTGATGACAGCAACAGACAAGAATTTAGAGACAGTAAGATTCCTTCAGACAGACATTCCCCAGACAAACTGATAGCACTTAAGAGTTTAAGTGACCCCTCTCTTCTAAAATCCCTAGAACAAAAACCAAAAAGAGCCATCGGATCTCATGGCATCAGGTGTGAACTGAAACACAGTTCATCCCTTGGATTATATCGTATCACCCCATAAGCCTCTGTGTTAACAAATCATATAGAATATGGTTCCACTTCTTTTCCTCTGAAAAGTAATGAGGCAAAATCTCCTCTTTTCATTTATTTTTAGTCGAAAAACAGCTGGCTGCCAGGAGGAATTTCCCATTGCATGTTCAACCTAAGAAAAGTATTTTTACAATCAAAATATTTTTTTCTTTTGAAAATAACTTGGACAGATATATATGTGTTTAATTGAAATATTAATAAATCATGTAACATTAGAGGAAAAGTCATATAAAATTACAGGTGTCTTTGTGTGTTCTTAATAACACTAGTTTTCTAATCTATGCTATATTGGTTTTCAAGGACTGGAGATGAGACTGTGTGCTATGTTGAAAAGTATCCATGACCAGCAACCATGTGGCCTGAATTCCAAATCTGTCATATACCACGTTTAAATACTTGCTCAAGTTGCTTTTGCTCTTAGAGCCATGGTTTCTTCATTTTTAACCCTGACAGAAAAGAGGTAGGTATTTTTTTATGCTCTTTTGAGTCCTATATTGTATGCAGAGAGATAACATATTTCTAAATACTAATATATTTGTGTATTAGCTATGGAAGGTGGAATTACCTCATCACTCAACTGGCCTGGTAGCTGGCCGGACTTTCTACTAAGGCACCTCTGGCCAGATGGGAGTTTTATGTAAAACTGATGCAGTCTTCTTCCTCATTCAAAAGACTCATAGGATTTCTGGAACCTCTTCAAAACAAGTCTTACCAAACCCATTTTGATGAGTTACGTCTACACCGATCAGAAACATATGTACTGAATCTCTCTCTTTTTTATTTTATTTTATTTATTTATTTGAGAGAGAGAGAATGAGAGACAGAGAGCATGAGAGGGGGGAGGGTCAGAGGGAGAAGCAGACTCCCTGCTGAGCAGGGAGCCCGATGCGGGACTCGATCCCGGGACTCCAGGATCATGACCTGAGCCGAAGGCAGTCGCTTAACCAACTGAGCCACCCAGGTGCCCCGTATTGAATCTTTCTAAGGTTTAAAAATTGAACGAAAAGAATACAACAAAGTGAATTTTGAATTTTGCCAAAGCTAAAAAATTAAATTCTATATGACACTGTGGACAGGAAGCCACTGAGCTCTTTAATGCTGAGTTCCTATTAGTTCAGATGGCTCCTTTTCTACCCATTAGATGTTCTTTCTTTTTCTCCAAGTATAATTAGGAGATTGAGCATTCATCAGTTAGGGTCTCTCTCTCTCTTTCTTCCTTTTCTTTCTTTCTTTCTTCCTTTTCTTTCTTTCTTTCTTCCTTTCTTTCTTTCTTTCTTTCTTTCTTTCTTTCTTTCTTTTCTTTCTCTCTTTCTCTCTTTCTCTCTCTCTCTTTCTCTCTCTCTCTCTTTCTCTCTCTCTCTTTCTTTCTTTCTTTCTTTCTTTCTTTCTTTCTTTCTTTCTTTCTTTCTTCCTTTCTTTCTTCTTTCTTTCTTTCTAAATTTTGGCTAGTGTTCAAGGAAAATCAGACTCAAACTCCTGAGCTCCACATGCCTAGAGAGAGCAGTTATCATGAGCACTCCTTTAGGTCAGATGGCCTCCCTAGCATTTGTCAGTAGCCTTGTAAATATGCACCCTTAACTAAAGAAAGACAAGGCCAAAGAGTATGGATGAATGAGATCTATCACTATCAAAGATGAATGACTCCAGGTATCTCTTCCCAAAAGAGAATGAGGATATGAAGCCTGGTGGGATACAGCGATGCAGGGTTCAAATACTGAATCCTTCAATATGGTAGCTGCCAGACACATACAGGTATTTAAATTTTAATTTAAATTAAATAAAATTTAAAAACCAGTCCACTGGTTGCAAGAGCCACATCTCAAGCGCTCAACAGCCACATGTGTCAGATGACTGCTGTACTGAACAGTGTAGACATGGAATAATATATACACTATGCCAGAAAGATCATTACACTGATCAGTTAATATAATTGAGGTGGTTTCTGACATTAATGATAAAGCATCAATTCAGCTATAGTTTTTCTCAATTATCATTACTACTGCCTTGTAGTTGCATACATTTAATTACATGCGACTTTTTAGCACACAAAAATTTGCATATTTATTTCAGATTCACAGAATTCTGAGAACTGAAGATTACCATCTCTGTTTTATAGATACAGAAACATGCCGATAGCATCGAGTGACTTTTTAAGGTTATACAGCTATATTCAAATTTAGGGGAAGTAAGTGATTGTTTACAGCAGCACAATGAATAACAGAATGTATCCAGAGCTAAAGCCTCATTCTTCTGGTTTAAAGTTCAGAGCTCTTGACACTAAACTATGTAACTTCTCAGCAGATCAATCAAAATACAATGTATATACTTAAATGAAGGAATAGCTTTATAGTTTCTATATTATATGTCAGTATAAACAAAGACAAAGACATGAATAATAAAACCACAAGAAAAAATATAGATGCCCAGATGCTGAATTTGTCGTTTAGTCTAAAATGCATGTTTGAAGTCATGGTCTATAAATTTGACTCTACCCCTTAGTCACATTGCACAATGCCGGGGAGCATATTCAGATTGTGGTCCATCTGAATCTCTGGCGGATTTCACTCACATCAACTACAATGTGCACTGATTTCTGAAGTAGGGCAACATCATAGGCCTTCAACTTGAACAAGCTCAACCTTCACATTTGGCATCGTGTCCTTTGCATATCAAATGGAACTAAATCTGTTCAGTTATTTTTAAGCATTTTGGGAATAGTTGTATAAATACTCAGGGATATCACATCTTTTTTTTTAAAAGATTTTATTTATTTATTTGACAGAGACAGAGATAGCGAGAGCAGGAACACAAGCAGCGGGAGTGGGAGAGGGAGAAGCAGGCTCTCCGCTGGGCAGGGAGCCCGATGTGGGGCTCGATCCCAGGACCCTGGGATCATGACCAGAGCTGAAGGCAGACGCTTAACGACTGAGCCACCCAGGCGCCTGATATCACATCATTTTAAATGTTTTCTGACACTTTGTTATTTAGCAGACACTTTGGGGTGTTATATAGATAGGGAGAGGGGTTTGGAATTTTACACTTCTTCTTGAGAACAGTTTTGTACTCACTAGCACAGCCTCTGGAGTAAGATTACTTGGGTTTGAACTACAAGCTATGTGATCTTGAACAAGTTACCTAACCTCTCTGGGCCTCAGTTTTCTCATCTGTAAAACTGGGATAATATTGCTTCCTTCTAGATGTAAACAAATTAACACAAATTAAATATCAGGAATAGTGCCTAGCACCTAAAATGACCTAATAAATGTGTTTTGTTGTTGCTGCTGCAGGGGTGATGTTGATGAGAATAATAATGATTTGAAATCACCCACTGTGATAATTAGTTTCCAGAGACAGCTCCCAATGGGCAACAAGCCTCCCAGGATTTATGTCTTTGTGTAATCTGCTTCCATGTTGACCTTGTGACTGGCTTCAACCAACAGCATGTGGAAGAAGTAACACTACTCTAGTTTTGAACCTAAGCCTTAAAAATATCTTATAGCTTCTTCTAACACAATTTTGGGATCCCTGGAGCCGCCATGTAAGAAGTACAGCTGATCTGGGCGCCTGGGTGGCTCAGTTGGTTAAGTGACTGCCTTCGGCTCAGGTCATGATCCTGGAGTCCCGGGATCGAGTCCCGCATCGGGCTCCCTGCTCAGCAGGGAGTCTGCTTCTCCCTCTGACCCTCCCCCCTCTCATGCTCTCTCTATCTCATTCTCTCTCTCAAATAAATAAATAAAATCTTTAAAAAAAAAAAAAAAGAAGTACAGCTGATCTGATAGAGAGAGACCATGTAGGGAAACCATGAGGAAAGGCCACAAAGAAAGAGCAAGGCCTCAGAGAGTACATGAGGAAATAAAGAAGTCTAGTCATCTTACCATCCCAGGTGAACCTAACTTCCCAGCCATCCCTCCCAAGGCACTAGTCCTGGCCGCCATTTTTCCACAGCCACGGGAGTTACCTCAAGTGAGACCATCAGAAGAATCATGCAGCTGAGCCTTAATCAATCAACAGAAACATAAGAAAGAATTAAGTGTTGCTATTTTAAGCCATGTGGGGGTGAGATAGTTTGGTATGTATCAACAAATAACCAGATACCTATTATTAGTTATAAAACTACATATTAATGTTCAAAATTATTATAATCATAGATGTTTTTTAAGGCTCTCTACCCATTGCCTTCTATCTGTGATAGTAAGGTTTTGTTTATTGTATCTATCACATTTACCTCATATCTAATTTTTCCTAACAAAGCTTCTTTACTATGTCTAAGCTGATCTACTTGACCTGTCCTTCATATAACCTTCTTCCATTTTTACATCTTGTATCTAAAGGATTTTCACTACCTGTGATACTCCGCTCTTTCTTAGAAGCCAATCTGTTTTCATTTTCTTCTTCCAGGGAGCCTTCCTTAACTCTATTTCTATTCTTCATTGGCTCACAAATACACAGTTTGTACCACATGTACACATATGCACATATTTGCACTGATATACATTTATAATATATGGTTTATTTAGCATAAAGTCTCATGTGTGCCTTAATCTGATTTCCTCTTTGAAGAACAGCAGTCTATTTGTTTTCTATCTCTGCTCAGTGTTCAGTTTACTACACTGTTCTGCATACAGACTGTCTCCCCAAGATAGACTAGTATTACCAAGCCCTAGAAAGAGCTCACTCTTATACTAAGGTTAGTTCATTAATTCATAACAAGAATGGTGATTTCCAAAGTAACTGCACACTAGACAATGGTTTCCTCACATTATGGTATTTTTAACCTATAGGCAATCAACATGGGAATAAAGAGTTTGCTTGATGAGGATGGAATGTCACTTCTGTGATTTGAACATGTAACGGCATCTATCTAAGAAAGTCTCATGCATCCATATGCACAATAAGTTTATACCTATTGCCTGGCTGAGCAAGTCCTCAGACCAGGAATACTGTTTTCTGGACTGTGTTGAATAAACACTCTTCAACTGAATTTTTATTCATTCAAGAGTATTTAGGGGTGCCTGGGTGGCTCAGTTGGTTAAGCGACTGCCTTCGGCTCAGGTCATGATCCTGGAGTCCCGGGATCGAGTCCCACATCGGGCTCCCTGCTCAGTGGGGGGTCTGCTTCCCCCTCTGCCCTCTTCCCTCTCGTGCTCTCTGTCTCTCATTCTCTCTCTCTCTCAAATAAATAAATAAAATCTTTAAAAAAAAAAGAGTATTTAGTAAGCATCAACCATATGTCAGGCCAAATTAGGGATAAAGCAATGACATAAAGAGACATAAACTCTCATCCTACTGGAAGTGACATTCTAGGAGAAGTTTCTGGCTTATTGCTAACCCACCTAAACTAAATTCTTAAAAAATAATCATATGTTCATATATATGTGTGTGTGTATATATATATACCTATTGCTTTCTATATTAGAAAATACACATTTTATCTGGAATTTTGAACTTGTAATACCATCAAAATAAGCAAATACCCTTTTGAGCTTGAGACCAAGAACTGCATTTTATTGGATGTATAAACAGTAAAACCATACCTCCTAGTGCATGAGTTGTAAAGCATTAAGCCCTTGTACTAATATAAAAATCATTACAGTTCTTTAAAAAATTCAGAATTTTTAAACACATCCAAAGCAAGCATCTGTGCTGACTATGTTCTCTGATACAAGTTTTAAACCATGATTGTTTCTTAGAAATTTGCCAAAATATCTAGAAAGTGAAAGAAGAATTTTTTTTTTTTGGTGTAATCTAATGTTATCCCACTTCTTGTCAGTATGAGCTGCATCCTCACCGAACAGGAAACAAATATGCTTTGCATTTTACTAACCTAATAAAGTATCCAAGGAGTCATTTATATGCAAGGATTTAAAAATATATATATTTAACTGGGTTTGATAGAACTCCTTGCCTCTCCACTTCCTACTCTCTAAAAGTATAAGTAATTCAGCCTTCAGCAATACAGCTTGAATGACCTAAAAATGTCTATAAACACATTTTCTTTGCTTATCTAGAGTTCCCCTCCGTTCATTGGGATCAATGTTTAGATTATTTCCAGAGAGGGGACAGCACCTTGTCAATGCCTGTAAAATGTCAAGGGGTCATCTGAGCCCGAATCCACCATTGGAGCCTGGAAGGAATGCATTTACTTTTAACAAGCTGCAGTTTTAGCCTGTGAAAAATTAGTATGTCAAGGGATAACCATTTAAGGAAGGTTAGTGTAAAGTTACTCCACCATTAGGCCTATTGGAGTGAAACTATCAGCACTTTACGGAAACTCCAGAGCGTTAATGGAAAAAAAGAAATGATGACAACAAGGCAAACAGTAAAAACACAACCTGTGGTAATAATTATGCTAATAATAAAATAGGGCTTATAGAATTCAAAGGTTTACAATTTTGAATTACTAGATATGATTCCTAAAAATATTCCTTGTTGTAACTTTATACTGCTTTCCCCTAATAAGAACCTCTGTAATAGAGATACTTTAATCAGCATGTTTTTATTAACATCTCACATTTTCTATTTTGTAAAAGTAAAAGACACATTGCAGCTGTTTTTATTTTTGCCTCATTTAGACATAACTTATCAATGCAAACATGTGACGAATTTCTTTCATGAAAGTTTTTTCTACAAGTCTTAACTATGAAAAAATCAGAGCATTTATGATCAAATTCACCGACTTAGTCAAAGAGAAGTTTGTGTGTGGCTCAGTAATACAGTAGAAAGAGCATAAAGTCAGACGTTTATTAGCTGTTTCTCATTGGACAGATACTTAACTTCTGTTTCTTCATTTACTAAAATAAGTATAATAATACCAGTTCAAAAGGTTGTTATCAGATGGTACGAGGGGGAAATGCTGCTAATGTTGCCAAATCCATAAAGATTGGTTACATATTCATTATAGAACTAAGTGAAAGAACAAGTCATACTAGAAAGAGTGAAACTGAAGGAATTCCTAAACACCCAAAATACTTACTATTAATCATTACCATCATGCAACCCAACCAAACTTCCTCAGAGAGCTAAAAGGGTCATCATTCCATACTAAATCTTTTTCATTAAGTGCACTAGCTTCAGGGGGCTAAAAGTAGTTTAATTTAGCAACTCAGGGGCAAAGGAACTGGATTTCCATAAGGTAATATGGAAACAGGGACTTAAGCCAGGAGCTCCCTAGGCCTTCGGGGCTGGCTCCTGCTCTCTCCAGGGACCCATCGTTTAGATAGACAGCACTTGTGGAATATGACAGTACAGTCTGAGATCGAGCCTTGTGTGGAAGTTCCTGACCATCAGGTTTGTACAGCCAAAGCAGTGTTGACAGAGGAGTTTGCGAACTGTAAAGAAACTGGAAAACAAGGCTAACACCCCTTCTGGCTCGGTTTGAGAGCTGTTCTCTGCAAAATCAAGGCTATGGGTTAAATGGTTTTCAAAGGGCAGAAAGCTGAATGAATTTTATGTTCCTTTCTTTTCTATTATTTTTCTAATATATCATATAAATCCCTACTGTTACAGTCCCTTCCTCATCACTTCAGTGGAAAGAGAACAATTCAGAATTGGGTGAATTATTCCTAAGAAAGCCTGACCTATGCAAAACCTAGTAAGAGGATTAGCACAGACTTCTTGCCCGCTATGCTTTTATTTATGCACGGTTCATAAAAGCATGCTGCTGATTCCCATTTAGCTTATTATCCACTCTAATCCCATTATTTTTCTGCTACTGTTGCTAATACTCTGAAAGGTTCAGTCTGTGTCCTTAGGATAGTTTTCACAGGTGAATTGTTCTTTATTGTCTCTATCAGGCATCATTCAACTTGTGAAAGGCATTTTGAAATTCACTGCTCTTTTCCAGGATCTCACTTGCTAGGTGCAGTCAAATGTCTGTGATGATCTGCATAACTGACAAAATTATCATCAATGCATACTGAAAAAATATTATAAGGTTAAAATATTGTACGGGGCACAGTGGATAATATAAAAAAGCATAACACATTGTCCCCGTCCAAAGAGATCTGAACTGCCTGGGGAGGCCTGACATCCAGAAAAACCACCAGAAATGCAAAGCAGTGCATGGAGTTCAGGAGGTGAGAGCACAGCGAGAAGGAGAGAGCAGGTGGATAACAAACAGCCTTGAAGAAAGGTTAGGATCTTGTTGAACATAAAAGGGGATTCCAATGACAAGGGGAAGGGACACAGTTTCAGCATATGCATAGAGGATTTCTGGAGCCTGCTTGAATCATGAGAGCACCAGCATGCCTGAAGTCAAGACTTCACCCAGAAGCTTAGAGAGGGAACACCTAAGGAGATGGGCTAATCCCAAATTATAGAGAACATACCACACCAGGCCAGGCTGTCAAAAATATTCAACAGGACAGTATACGGTATGGTGGTTAAAGTAACAATCTGAAAAGCTAAGTCCAAATATAGGCTTTGCTACTACCTGGTTGTGAGTCCTTAGGGAGTTACTTCCATTTATTTCTCCAGGTGTAGAGTGAGGTTCCGAGTAGTTCCCACGCACAGATTATGTGTGGGTACATAAGATGATACATGTAAGGTGATTGCTAATACGGGACGGGTCCGGGCACTGTGGTGGCACTGAGGATATGGGTGAGCAAAACGTATTTGATCCTCATCATCAGGAGTTGATGATAAGGAGAGTAGATTTATTGGATTGGATGAAAAGCAATAATTTTTGTTGTCGTTCATTTTAAACAGAGAACTAGCATGATGAAAACTAACTTGGAGGTAAATAATCTAGTAAATTTGTAGTAGAAGATTTACACAGGGTAACAACAGCTAGAGATAGATACCGGCCAGGATTTTTATAGCAAAAACATTAGAGTAACTTTCTAGTTAAAAGTTATGGAAGATCAAAACTGTGGATTAAAGGGCACCTGGGTGGCTCAGTGGGTTAAGCGTTTGACTCTTGATTTCTGTTCAGGTCATGATCTCAGGGGCATGAGATCAAGCCCCACTTCCAACTCTGTACTGAGCGTGGAACCTACTTAAGAGTCTCTCCCTCCCTTTCCCTCTGCCCCTCCCCCACCTCTCTCTCTCTCCTTCTTGCTCTGTCTCTAAACAACAACAACAAAAACTGTGGATTAAAAGGTATACCATTCATTTGCATGTTTGGCTGAGCTCTGAAGTGGTAAAATAGAAACATCATAGTTATAAGGGCACATAATTCTTTCTGCAGGATTTACTTTAGATTGCACAATCATTTATAGTCACTAAAGAAATGAGGAATCAGTTACTGACTCATGCCTTAGTCCTGAGATTTAACAGTTGATTGTAACAACTGAGCAGCAAACTAGCTCTGTTAAGACCAAGGAAAACCCAGGTAACTCAAGATCATCTCTATGATGAGCTATTAATTCAGAAACAAGAATAAATTAATGGAAAGAACACTGAGCTGAGGCCCAGTAGATGCAGTTTGAGTTTCATTGCTGCCATTGTAACCTTGCAAAAAATTATTCTGTTTTCTGGATCTCAGTCTCTTCAACACGAAGACATGAAACCAGAATCCTTCTAGTTCTCAAGTTCCAGGATTTTATGACATAGCTCAGAGTTGATCATTCCAAACAATCTATTCTTATAGAGAACATTGTTATGTTATTGGTGTAATTTTTAATTAGGGAAGGATTGCACTTAATAACGTAGAAGATATATATGCAACACAGTATTTTTTTTAGTGGAGTGTGGAAGCCAGCCATTGCTAAAGCCAACTGTTAATTTTTTAAAAAATATTAAAAGCCAGTTGACAGAAGGCTGTTAGGTTGGGGTTAATCATGGTAGGAGCATTTATACCCTGGAAATTTGCAAATAATGCAAAGTATGCTTTTTCTTTTTTCTGGAGAGCCAGTTATTAAACATTTATCAGCACATTAAGTGAGATAAGTAAGTCAATATTGTTTAAAACAACAAACGTCTTCTGTTTTTGCAGTTTTTGAATTAGGATTGGCTTCATGCTAAAAATGGTAGGAATTGTTTCAAAAAGTAATTCAAAACAAATTAAGTACATTAAAAACAAAGTGCAGTGAGATGTCATAGAAACAAGAGAAAACTAGTCTTTCATTTCATCTTTTTCCTATTATCTCAAGATAATTTTGACTTGTATAAATGAACGTTACTGAGAAGATGTGGAACCTAATTCTATATCCCACTTGGAAAGCAGAATCAAGACTGCTAACTATTAATAGAATGACTTGTCCGCAGCAGGATGTCCCGGGAAGTGGATTAGTTTTGCATTAAACATCGTCAGGGATAAACAAGAAAAACTCACCCTAAAAGCACTGCCACTGGCCTCACATCAAGCCACAGAAAGAGCTCAGGGCAAGCATCACTCCTCATAAATATCCTGCCATTGAAACGAAGGGACTCTAAATTTGGTTTGCAAGATTGCCAACACATGTTACAATGCTTCCTGGGGCCCAGCACCACCACAGAATCACTCTAAAGAGAGCCAACAGTAGTGGGTGAGAGAAAAGCTTTAAATCTGGATTTAATTTCTCAGAAATGAAATAAATGTGTCTTTTTAAGTCCTTCCGCGTGCCTATTGACAAAAAAAGAAACATCGCAGATTTACAGGACAAGAAGACTAAAGTTCCAGGAGTCTTTGTTTGAGAAGAGTGAAATGTTCGAAGTCAATTCATTACAAAAACCCTGTCAGAACACTCCAGATGTGAATTAGAGTTTGCATTTAAAAAAGCAACCAAGTGTAATAATCTCAGGAAGACTTTTGCCTCTGGATTCTTTTAATTTTCTCACCACTTTTTATCAAAACGTGTTGTGTACAACAGTAAAAATGCAAACAAAAATAACTGCCAGGATTACCATTTGGCATCTCATCTGATGGCGAGCAGTACAAGCCATCTCAGATTGGAAGTGTACACCCAGACATGAGTGCAAGTTTTGGAGAGAATTTTTAAAAGAAAAATCGCTTATGGACCTAGAATAGAAATCAAGGCACATATCCTAAAACTTCACTTCTACTAGGAATGAACTTTATATTCTCCAGTTGTGTTCAACCCAGGACTCAGTTTTAATTTCCATTTGTAGGGGTAAGACCCATAAAATGAGCTGATGATTCCTTTAGGGACCTATCACACCAACAACGTTAGAACTATTAATAACAGCAAAACATTTTGAAGTGTTTGGTTTGGAAATCACCAGCATTTACTAACTAGTTCTGTAAGCATTCTTAGGAAATAAAAGGATAAAAAAGATTTTTCCTCAATGGACAAGGGAAAAAAAAAGAATTAGTGAAATCTTTAGCTTGGAAATTAATGTCAATGTCATATGCCTTAGCCTCAAATCTGCTTTCTTCTTCTAATACCTATGTTTGTTGAACCCATAAATAAACATTTCCTGAGGTAAGCTGAAGGACAGAAATAGTCTTAAAAACAAGGAAGGTACCATACTAAGTTTTCCAAGTGTAACCTTATCCACTTGTTGGTGTTGAATTTATTATTATGAATATTATAAATATTATTAAAACAATGCAGTGATGGACCCTTAGAAAAATAAGCAGAGCTTCTCTCATGCTGATGTAAAATTACCATAAAACATGAAATCCCCTCTAACTCTCATGAAAAAGAATTACTGGTTGTGTGTAGTGATTTTCATTTGTGCTGGAATAGTCATAACTGTCAGTTTGCCCCCACAAAAAATAGAATCATATTGTAAAGTAAAAATGTTCACTTTGAAATTTCCGTGCAAATTCAGCAATGAAAAAAAAAAAACCTGTAAACAATTTACGTCTAATGGAGAGGGTTCCTGCTGTGCTATACAAAACAAAAAGCAACCACACCAAATACATTATAGACATCACACTAACCAAGCCTGACAGTGCTAGGATCAGGAATCAGACATAATCTTATTATTTGGCTGTATTTTGGACAGCTTCTAGGCACGACTTTAAAAACAGAATTCAAAAGATTACTTTCTAAAATGGCATTTTCCCATTCAAGCTTCTGTTTCCAATTTGTATTCTCTCTCACACTCCATTCCTCTCCTCTTTTCTCTTCCTCACTCATCCTCTTCTTCCTCCCTCGGTCACCTCTTTGCTTTCCCTCCTGGTTTCTTGGCTATTGGTGATGGGGCAACATGCTTCTGTGGGATTTCCTGTGTGCAGATTATGAACTGAATGTAAACTGTCTCCACATTAGCTAACTATGAAAGGCTAGGTTAGCAAATGATTCTCACGTGTAAAGTCATTGTGTAGGGAAATGCTGCTGTGAGGCCAGATTTTTCTTAAATGAATTTACCAAAGGCCATTATCAAGGAACTAGATCTTTGGAAACATTTATACAAAACATGGTGATAGTGGGAACCAGATGCTTTAGTTTCTATTACAACACTTTTGAGAGGTGGGTCTTTTTTTTTTTTCCTCCTGTTATAAAGGGCAAGTTTCCACACTTTATCATAGATATATTGCAGTAAACTCTATGAAAGTTTGCCTCCGCTAATCTGGGGCTGTTATTAATATCAGTGAGAAGAGCTATAAATTCCTCCCCGACACGGATTCAGTGGTGTGAACCCCCAGATCTTTTCTAATCCCAAGATTAGATACAATATTATCACAGCCTATCACTTGGCCCCATTTCAAACTGGAGCATTTATTGACAATACTTTCCAAGCTGTTGCTAAGTTGTAAGCACTCCACCTTATCTGTTGCTCCTTTTACAGCCTTAACAAGCACGACTCTCTCAGAGGAAGTGTCCTGCTAACAGTATCACCAGATACAACCAGCCTGTTTTCACTCCCTTTAATACAAAAGTTTCTCAATAGTCATAAGCACTTATTTACTCTCGGTTACTTTTTAGAGTGGAAGAATCAGTCTCTTTGGATTTTGGTGCGGTGGGGGGAGGGTTGGGGGAACCTAGGCTAATGTCATATTCCTGTCTCTCTCATTGGATTTCTTATTGACCTGAAAACCACATGAGGATATGAGGAAATACTTGCTATTATCTGTGGGTGTTTTTTCTGTAAAAGTTTACTTGCGTGCATCTCTTCAGTATGAATGGGGAATTAAGCACGTTAGGTAATAAAGTAGAAGCCAGTGTCCTTACCTTAGTAGACAATGAAGGCAACAGAAATACTTAGACATATCTGATGGGAAAGCACATCATGTCAGCTAAAAACAGGACTTTCCAAACTGTCTGGATCACTGGAATTTTATAAATATGCAATTACATCCATACACAACACTGGGTAATATTTAATCTACTTGGCATCTCTACTTGGATGCCTAAGTGGGGAAAAAGTATGAAGAATCTCAAACTCAAAAGGAGCAAAAGTGAAATGCAGATCATCCCAGCAAATCTACTCCTTTGGCAATATTCCCCAACCTAGTTTCCAGCAACTCCATCCTTCTGGTTGTTCAGGGCACAATCCCAGCATCTTCATTGACTTTTTTTAACCTCTGCATCCAAACTTGAACAGACCTGTGGACTTAACACTCAAACCCAACCACTCCTCACCTCTATGTCTGGGTCTAAGCCTATATAGCCTTACAATGTATGTTCTTACATGAACTTTTGCAGTAGCATCTTAGTCTTTAGTCTTTCATTCTCTGCCTAACGCTCTTAAATCTTTTCTTACCAGAGCAGGCAGAGTGATTCTTTTTAATCCTATATTCAAAACTTTCCAATGGTATTTCTTCCCAGCAAAGAAAAAAAAAATGAAATCCATACAATAGTCAAAAGGCTCTGCAAAAGCCGGCCATCATCTCCTACTACTCTCCATATTTCCCACTTCACTCCAGAGACAGATCATTCTGCTGTTTCTCCAACACAGTGGCCAAGCTCCCCTGCAGGGCATGTGTACTCAATGTTTGCTGGTATCCGAATGTCTGCATGCATCACCCCCTTGCCTCTTTTAGGTCTCCGCGCAAATGTTACCTTCTCTGTGATGGCTTCTCTGTCTGCCTACTTCATTTTTTAAGCCCCACATCCCTCCATAGCCCCTTTCTCCACTTTCATTTTTGTTCTTAAAACATTTCACAATTAATTATACATTTTATCATTTACTATTGCCCATCTCCCCTCACTAGAATATAAGTTCCATGAGGGTAGATCTGTTTTATTTGTTGCTATTTTATTTGCTGCTTTATTCTCAGTGCTTGGAAAGTGCCTGGGAACATAGAGCTATCCAATATATATTTGTGGAATATTTACATGTCTCTGTATCTATCACATGACATTGAGTGTGTTATCTGTTTGGTTTGTTGACATGATAATTTTTTGGGGGGGGAGAGGCTGGATAGAATTATTAATATTAGAATAAAATTTGGGAAAAAGTAAAATCTGATTTCATTCATTTATTTAATCTCTATTAAAATTAGATAATCTCTTAATTTTATTAAAGAAAAACAACAAAGAATACACATTTTTATCAACACACTATGAATTTCCTTAATGACTGTTATGTAAAATAATACACAAGTCCCATATTTCCAGATGTTAAGATTTCTTTGTATGCTTCATGTGTTTAAGGGAAGGTTGTAAAATCTGAGGAAGACAAAAATTTAAAAATTTGCTACTCAACATATATAATAAATAAGTTGGAAAAATAATATAATGAGCTAAAAATTAACTCCCAACCAATTCATCTTTATAATGATAAGCAGCAAGAGAAGTTACTACTCTAGTAGTCATTAATACAAATAGCATTTAGCTTCTACTTTGCCCAAAAAAGGATTTTATGCAACTTGAAAATACTAAAATCTATTTATATTTATATTTACGTTTAAATACTATAGTACAAATAAAAGTAGTGAGAAAATGTGAGCAAAGAAATATGGTAAAGATAACTAAGATGAAGCCAGGAACGAGAGTAGTATATACAGGTATATCTTACTTTATTAAGGTTCCTTCACCTTACAGTGCTCCACATATAATTGCATTTTTTACAAACTGAAGATTTGTGGCAACCCTTTGTTGAGCAAGTCTAGAGGTGCCATTTCTCCAACAGCATTTGCTCACTTTGTGTCTCTGTGTCACATTTTGGTAATTCTTGCAATATTTTAAACTTTTTCATTATTATTGTATTTGTTTTGGTGCTCTTTGATCAGTGATTAAAACTCACTGAAAGCTCAGGTGATGGTCAACATTTTTTTGCAATAAAATATTTTTAATTAAAATAAGTATGTTGTGTTTTTAGACATAACGCTATTGCACATTTAAGAGACTACAGTACAGTGTAAACCTAATTTTTATATGCATTAAAAAACAAAACAATTCATTTGACTCTCTTTATTGCAATATTCGCTTCATTGCAGCAGTCTGGATCTGAACCTGCAATATCTCCAAGTTATGCCTATAAAATGCCTACCGGGGAATAACCAACAAATTTAGCTTTGGGTTTGTCGATAGCCATTTCAAAGTGGGATCTTAATCAATTCCATGATTCAGTGGCCATAAAGTTAAAAAAAAAAGAGAGAGAGAGATGTTTCTCAGAACTGAACTATCAAAAGCATAGAGACTTGAGAAAATACCTCCTATGTCTTCATCAAAAAGACACTATGTAATGAGGCAAGCAAAGTTCTCAAAAACATCCTTACAACAAATAAAACAAAGAGTGTAAAATAGTAGGCCAAAGGCATAAAAGACAAGGACATTTTAATGAAACTAATTTTTGCCACCTAACTAACATATGGAGTACCAAGGAACGTTCAACATTAATTGAATACAGTTTTCAAAAGTTAAATGAGTTCTTACCTCTCCTTTAGTTCGATGGTTAGTATAATCACTATGTGGTCTTCTATGATCAAGTCAACACAGTATAAATTAATTCTAAAACAGAATGTATTAAAACTACCTTCTTCAATTAATAGCCTAATTTGGGACCTGAATTATTTGATATTTTAAGATTATAACCTTATACCAACTAAATATAAATTGAAGGAAGAAAAGTCATCATAATGCAAATGAAAAACTGATTCTGCCATGATAAAATACAGTATGGCAATGTAAGGCATTACTTTCACTTGGTTTGTATTTTAGTCCAAATATGTATATTTGGAATTGCTTCCTGAAGGTGTATGAAGACATTTGCTAGCTCTTAGGAGAGACAGAATGAAAGAGGAGAAATAAATAGAAGTGTGCAGCATCTAAGAGCTCTGAATTTAATGATTTAAATATAAATAAATCTGAAACATATGTACTCATTTCCCCCTTCAGAAATGCATATTTCTGAAAAGAAACAATGAGCTTCACAACTTATAGTTTATGATGTATTGTCCTCTCTCAGTTTTAGCCATGTCTAAATTGTAATTTCATTAAAGCCACGTTAGTCTAATATTATGGTTCTCCATCAGATATATAGAATTAAAAACTTTAGAGTGGACTAATGTGAAAATAAGATCAAGAGTCAGAAGCTTAGTTTTATAATACTGTCTATAACTTTATGTTGGTTTTTTGGCCTCACACAATGCAAATATGAAGCAGGTGACTGAGAAAGAATGTATAAATTACTCTAAAGCTAAATTAGCATGCCTTTACTGCACTTTCTCCCAAGACTCCCTTACAATAGTAGCAACACAGAAAAAAAAAAAAAAGGAATAACCATGTCATTCAGTCTTTTGTCACAGTTGTTTACTACTGATAATAATGTATCAGTATTACAGTAAAATGAGACTCCTTGTCTCATTTTCCCAATGTCATATGGGTTTTAAATATTTTGAATATGAACCCTAAATCAAATTTCTGGTCAGCAGATACGAGTTAAGATATTAACACATATCTATGAAATGAAAAGTATTTGAAATTGTGTTGAAGGACAAAACAGACTAGAGGAAACTTTAACCCATACCACTTGAACAAAGGGCTTGTAGTGGAAGTCTAAGTTATTCTTTCAAGAAGAATCTTGGAAAGTTTCAGAACTACATCTTGGCAATAAAACAAGAAAAAAGAAAAAGAATTAAAGAAAAACATGTGTGTGGATTAGGTGGACCATGGGGCGTAAATGAAGGTCCATTTATGAAATGGTTGTATCAGTTGCTTTCTTTGTACCCACTCCTGCCCTGCAATTTTTATTGACAGACAAAAACTAGAGGTCTTCTCAGTTGAAAAACTGAACCATCTGCCTGAAGATATCAAAGTGTTGATGCCTCAAGAAAACCTGGATAATTCTGCTTTTTTACAGAACCCTCAGCCAACTATTCTGCTCTCCCACCCTATACCACAAAGTGAAGTTTGTCAGTGAACCAATTCCACCAATGTACCCAGAATTCCCTGTAAAACCTCTCATTTTTGAGACAGTCCACCAAGAACATACGTACCTAGACAAAAGAGAGAAAACGCAAAATCCATCTGAAATAATTATCTCTTCTTTCATTTTCAAACATGAGTGGGCAACCAAGACCTCAAGACATATGGGCAAAATCTATTTGAAAATCTGTAGTTGATAGGGGAGGTTAAAGATTCCTGCCCTGAGCTAAGCCATTGAGCTCCCTTCCTGGGTATGGGGCCAAGAAAGTTAGCTTGGTCTGTCCACAGTAATTTAAGACTGAGAGTTGCAAAATCCATAGCTTCTGTACCTATGTTCTTTGCCTACATGAAGAAAACAAATCTATAGTAAGAAGGAAGAATATGGACACCCAAAGAAAAGAAGAAAGACAGAAAGTTTTGTTAGCATCCAAATTATATTGTTATAGTTATTTCTAAAGCTCAAATACATCCATGTTTGGCCAGAAGCTTAGCCAATGTAATTATACTATATTCCTTTTCATTTTAAGGTTAGTTTGAAGTGATTCCTAACAAATATGTCATCTTTATGTATTATCAGAGAAGACATTATATAGTTTTGCAATAATGTATCAAAATTAACTAATTCTTCTGAACATCGGGCATAAACATTAGATCTGACAAGTCATAAGACCAAGCTGAATTTATTTCTTTAACTTATATTTTCCCCTTCACGCTATTAAGATGCTATAAACATATCCCAATAACACTGGTGATTTCAAAGATGCCTTTGGAACTGAGCTTTTAGATTATATTCTCAACATTTTACAGAGAGAATTACAGTGT
The DNA here is from genome assembly GCF_011800145.1 of Mirounga leonina. Lineage (NCBI taxonomy): Eukaryota > Metazoa > Chordata > Mammalia > Carnivora > Phocidae > Mirounga > Mirounga leonina. The sequence continues at coordinate 10,254,944 of NW_023270702.1, forward strand.
TTCCAGATTCATGTCATTGTAGGTTTTTAATTTCATATTATTTCAATTTCCATTTTTATAAATTAATTAGTTAGAACGTGAAATCTTCTTGGACACACTGAGTATGGATGGGGAAATGAAGATCAAATGAGCATATTTAACCTGTCACTCAACATCTTAATCTCTCAACTGAGTGCCAAAAGCCACTATGATATTTTGACCATTATGTTATAAATTATTTTTGTCTTTAGTCATAACATAATTATTTATTTTGAATCCATATTGGACCTTTATTTAAATATAATTAAAAAGTAACAAAGAGTTTATATTTGTTTAAATTAGATAAGTTATGCTGTGGCAACGATCCCAAATAAACTAAGACATTTATACCATAAAATACACAGTAAGAACATGATTTAAATAAGATATCAGAGTTGAGATCTTAATATCCAAATAGGCTAGAAAGGAGTATTTAATATTGAGAAAATGAACTGAGGACAAAACAACTTTACTGCAGAATTAATAAAAAATTAGAAGCAGAATGACCAAAATATGCATGATTCTAAAGTTAATTGGCATGAACTAAAGGGTTGAGATAACCAACATAAATGCAGGATGTGCAAAATCTTACAGAAACTAAAGAGACAATAATATACACAAAATATAGATAAAGATGAACAAGATGAGGTAGAAAACCCAACAAGAAGATATGTTTGATATTATATACATGAATCTGAAATACAGAAGAAAAAAATGCATCTGCAATTGAGAACATAGAAAAAAAAATGAGACAGTATGTTGGGCCTAGTTTAGCCATAGAACTTCAAGGATTAAGAAAGAGTGATTCAAGCTTCTAGACAGAGAAAACAAGTCACCTATATGGATGGAAAAATCAAGCCAGCCTTGGACTTCGCCATAGAAATATACAGTACCAGGAAACAGTTGCACAATGTGAACAAATGTGATGCAAAACTATAGTACCCACCCAAGAAGTTATTCAAGTAAAAAGGCAACAGACCAACATATTTAAACATGAAAAAATTCAGGAAGAATAGCAGCCACAATGCATTATTGATTTAAAAAAAGTTTAAACGGCAAAACGCAGTCATTTCAGAGATGAAGTTTAAAATAGACCATCCCTGAATTTATCCCTGAACTTAAATTTAGAATTTCAAAACAATGTTTAATTTTAATTCCAGGTCTTTTTTAATACTGCTTTGAGTCTCCTTAGATTTTCTTACTCTTCCATTGTTGCTGTTAAAACTGCCATCTATGTCTACCTGTTTTCTGGTGCTAAATGTTACTGTAGAAAAATCAAATTAAAGGGCCTCATGAGGGACACCTGGGTGGCCCAATCAGTTAAACGTCTGCCTTCGGCTTGGATCATGGTCCTGGGATTGAGTCTCGCACTGGCTCCTTGCTCAGCGGGGAGCCTGCTTCCCACTCTGCCTCTGCTCTCCCTGCTTGTGCTCTCTCTCTCTCTGACAAATAAATAAAACTAAAAAAAAAAAAAAAAAAAAAAAAAGGCCTTCATGATTTTCTTCTAGAAGTTCTGCTTATTCTTTCTCTCTCTGGATGCTGAGAGCCCTTAAGTGTCCTGGGTGAATTGCCTTTTCTATTTGGAAACTTGCAACAAAGTTAAAATGGCTGCGTGGTATGCTTAGGCAGAGAGCCAGCTTGAGTCACCTTTCAAGTTTCCTTGGCTCTCATATCACATGGAAGGGATTTAGAAGTTTCTGTATGCCCCTTGCTGCAGGACCACCCAATGCAACCTTCTCTAAGAGCTGTCTCTACAGGGAAGCTAAGAGTAAGCTATTACAGTACTTTGTGAGCCGACAAACCCACTACTAATGGAACATTTTGCTGTCTCTGCTCCTGTCAGCAGTTTGATCCCTGCATGCCTTCAGTTCTATGCTAAAACACCAAGAACTCTAATTAGTGCTCTCCTGGTTCCTGGGTAGGAAAAATCTCAGTCACTATTCCCTGCTCTTCTTTTACAGGTAGCAGGTCCTACCAGTTAGGGACCATTCTTCCTCTAACAGTTCATACATATCTCATGGGCCATGTTCTGCCCAAAAGGAGCAGGATTCTGGTCTTGTCTCAAGACATCTGCCACCTCAAGTCACTAACATTTGATACAGTTTAGAGGGAAGCAGAGCCCTGTCCATACTCTCACTTCCCAGATGCTGACATAGAACAAACATATTGCACTCCTCAAGCCCTAGCCCACCTTCTGTCCCACTCAGGAGAGACAGTGACTTTAGTGATGGGGGATAAAAGTCACAGATATGAATTCAGCCTGAGTGGCAGTTATGAAAATACTATATTCGGGCGCCTGGGTGGCTCAGTCGTTAGGCGTCTGCCTTCGGCTCAGGTCGTGATCCCAGGGTCCTGGGATTGAGTCCTGCATCCAGCTCCCTGCTCAGCGGGAAGCCTGCTTCTCCCTCTCCCACTCCCCCTGCTTGTGTTCCTGCTCTCGCTGTCTCTCTCTGTCAAATAAATAAAATCTTTAAAAAAAAAAAAAAAGAAAATACTATATTCACAGTGCATATCTCCTGCTGTGTAGATGGCCTTTGCTACTGCATCTGCCTCCAGACCCACCACCATCTTTGCATGGAGGCCACACTTGCCACAGACTATTCCTAGCCAATGACGAAGGATTGTGGGGGAACTAAAGCAGGCCTGTTCCTGTGAAATTCAGTACTCTTGAACATCTTTGGTTCAAGGACTCATCGGCCTGGTCAGTTTGAGACCCTTCCTACCCAATCATTCTCTCTTCTCTCCAATCGTAAGTATCAGACCTGCATCTCTCCCTTAGGGTGGGCAGTGGGAAGGACAGGGTGAAACTCTGAAAAACTGGTTATTTATGAAAATAACAGCAGCAGCAACACTAACAATAACAACAACAACAACAACAAAGCTTATCCAAAACCTATTTTCTACTAAGTCTTATTACTGGAAGATAACATACCTGGAATGGTTAATTTTTTTTCCCCTGGCCATCCCAATTTATAGGTTTGAATATTTTACGAGAGTATAGGCAAAATGCATTAAATTCTGCCTGTGGTTAAATATAAAAGGGTATAATTTTAAGCACTTTATATATTAATTTATTTAAACTTCAGAAAACTTTCAGATATTAAAATATTTTCCCTATTTTACATATGAAAAAAATGAGACACAGAAAAGTGAAGGAATTTTTTTCAAGGCCACACAGCTAGGAAGCAGCAGAGCTGGGATTTAAATCCAGATACTCTGGCTTCTCAAATGATAAGTCGTCATTTTGGCCTACTGCGTTTTCCCATACTTCATGGACTAAAGAGATCTGCAACCTCCCAATTGATGTACAAATTAAGTACAGGCTATTTTCCCTTGAGTTTAAGACTCAACAAGTTGTTCCAGATCTACTATTCCTGCTTCATTTATTACTCTATTTCATGAGTTTTAATTATAGTCAAGGGAAATTGGATATTCTCTGTTTCTAATACCTAAATCTCTTTTATCATATATATATGATATCATCTGTGTTCAGGCTTTCCCAAGTACCCCAAGTACATGTATATGCATTTTATTACACAATAATTATTTATTGAACACCTATCATATTCCCAGTACTTGGTAGACACTAGACATACTATGATAAACATGAGTCAAGTTCTTCATCCTCAATGGAGCTTATATTCTAATGTCAAAGACTAGATGGTTATATAAGATGAATACGTATCTCAGACAATGCCAACAATATAAATATTGAGGGGTAAGAGAGAGTAACTGGAGAACAGGCGATGGCATCATAGCGGAAATCTGAAGGATGAGAAGAGATATCTGAGCAAATGGCCCAGGAGAGGCATTCTAAGAGATAAGGGAAGTTATTAAAAGTCTTAAGCAGGAAAGTGATTGGTTGAGCTCTGGAAATGAGATGATGTTGCTATGGATGGATGGTAGCAGTGATGACAAGAACTACAGAAACTCAGTCAGGATTGGACGGGTGATGCTGACACAGGGGGTGAGGGGAAACAAAAAATAAAAAGGATACCTCCTAAATTTGGGACTTGAGCAACTAGAAAAATGCTGGTACCATTTATCATGATGTGAAAAGCTGAATACATGGGAGAAAACTCCAAGACTTCCATTTTAGACATAAATTAGAAATTCCTAATCAACATCCAGGTGAAAATACAGGTGAGATACAGAAGTAGGTACGATATAGAAGTATGTAGATCATAATCTGTCCACAATGTGTTTCTGAGTCTTGCCACCATCAATAAGATGTGATATTTGGATTCTTTGAGCTCTCACCAACTTTGGCTTTTCTTTTGCCATTTATCACATGAAATCTTCTGAAAAATATTCTGGCATGCATGGGAATTTCTGTTTGATTATGCTTAAGATATACAGACAAATAAAAAATGCTGAAGCTTTCCTGTCTAAATCTTACAAGTTAACCTCCATCTATTAGCACCCAGGAGATGTGAGTTGTCCTTAGCCAGTTATTTGTTATATCCCTCTCCTAGATAAAGCTCATTGTTGTTTGTATTTATATTTCTTGCAGCTCCAATGACAATCATTTGTACAAAAATATTGTTTAATAATGTCATTATTGATGTAAATAAGTATCTGTCAAAATTTTTTTAAATACTTTTGCTTATTTTTCTTACAGGGTACATATGTTTAGATAAACATCATTCATTAATGCTATTCAAGGGCAAGAAATGACTGGCTAACAAGTTCTGAAGAGATATTGTACTCTGGGAACAAAAAATTAATACCATTCCTGCTAAAGAATAAACAGAACAAAAATCCCTTTGTGAAATTATTTGATAATTTATAAGCATCTGTAAAGGATATCAAAAGAAAGAAGCAAATGTTATCAGAGAATTTTGCAAATTCATAAGTAGGCTTAAATTACTGTATGACAGAATTCACTTGATATTTTAAAAACACTTTGTCTTTCTATAGACATACCTTGGGAAATTTTCCATATATTAAGTCCATATATTTCACTTCAGCTGAATAGTAACATCCATTGAAATATTTTATCATCCATATGTAATTATGTAAATAAATAAAAGCATTCTTTTCCTTTCTCTGTTGTCACTTTTCATTTCTTTGCTATTTTTTCTTCCTTCCTTTCTCTCTTTCTTTTCCTTTTTAAAGTGAAAATTTTTTCAAAGTTGTTCTAGAAGTTGTACTGCTTTTAGGATAAATTATATAGTACAGGGCTGAATTTAAAATTGATTTAAAAATCTCTGCCAAAGTATCTCTCTGTATTTTAAATTATTACCCAAGCTCTAGGTTGAAATATTGGAAAGGTGATAAAAGTTACCTACTTACTCTTTAAGATTATTGCTTTTAAAAATTACTAGTGTTGGGGCGCCTGGGTGGCTCAGTTGGTTAAGCGACTGCCTTCGGCTCAGGTCATGATCCTGGAGTCCCTGGATTGAGTCCCGCATCGGGCTCCCTGCTCGGCGGGGAGCCTGCTTCTGCCTCTGACCCTCCCCCCTCTCATGTGCTCTCTCTCTCTCATTCTCTCTGTCTCAAATAAATAAAAATTAAAAAAAAAATTACTAGTGTTTGACTTCACATGATGTTATATTTTAACACATGACTCCTAAGAAAGATTTATAGTTTTGACATACTCAGCTCAATACTTAAGCTCAATACAGTACTACTGTTTTATATCAGTAACTATTGAGCATATTTATGATCAGTACCCATGGTGTGCTGTACTAAGTCTCATTGGAATATTTAGAACAATTGTTATGGAACTATTAGTACTAATCATAATTTTCAACATGAATTGATAGAATAGAAACAGATTTGTGGTCGTTATGACCTCTCCAACAAGAATGCCTTTTCTTATCTGAACGCATATCCCCCTATCCAGTTTAATCCCTTAAAACAAAAGTCTAAACTTGAGCATCTGTCAATACTATTTCTTCACCCAGCTGTGTATACTAATATATGTGAGGTGACCCTGTGAATATAATAATCTTATATTCCCACTGCATTCCCAGTCCTGTTACACAGCATCCAGCTGGATATTTCCCCACATAATTACGTACATTCACTCTTCTTGAAGACATGAGAAGCCAGTTGGGTTATTACCTGGTTATTGACAATAATGGTGATGATACTTAAAAACATTATATGTAGGGGCACCTGGGTGGCTCAGTCGTTAAGCGTCTGCCTTTGGCTCAGGTCATGATCCCAGGGTCCTGGGATCGAGCCCCACATCGGGCTCCCTGCTCAGCAGGAAGCCTGCTTCTCCCTCTCCCACTCCCCCTGCTTGTGCTCTCTCTCTCACTATGTCTCTCTCTGTCAAATAAATAAATAAAATCTTAAAAAATAAAAATTAAAAAAAACATTATATGTAAAGATCACAATATTGCATATATAAAATAATATACATGAATTCTCAACCATCCTCGAATTAGACACTATTACATCTATTTGTGAAGTGAGAAAACTGAAGTTCAGTGGGCCAAATCTTCCTCCCTCAAGTCAAACAACCAAGAAGTGGTAAAGCCAAGACTCCTATCCAGGCTTTTAATTGCACATATTTTCACCACACAATACCCTAACGTTCAGTACAAGCTCAGTTTATGATATTGACCAAGAGAATCAGAAGTTGCATATCAAAAATTTAAAACTTAGCAGTTTGAGGGATTCACGTGATTAATGTCATTTCAAGAAGTAGCAAATTTTTTTGTTGGCAAAAGGATGAATTGAAATAGAATTTTGAAATACTAGAAGTATTTTAAAGAGGTATCTGAAATGATATTTCTACTGCTTTAAAGTCAAAATATTTTTTTTCTTCTGTACCTAAAAACAAGAACAAAGTATTTCAGGAATTTGCATTTTGAGACTCTTACAGATATCTTCATGTAAGTACAAATATAGCACAGGTCATGAGATGAAAATTAATCCCGTGGGCTGGGGCCAAAGTTTCCAGAGGCAATAAGTTTTCATTTATGTAGGAGGACTGATTTTCTTCCCAACCATATCATACTGCTTTCTTAAAACAAATAGTGCCCAAGTTACGTTGTACTCACTCCTACTTACTTTTAGTAACATCCCTTGAAAGTCTCAGGAGTTTGCAAGAACAAATACCTTATTTAGAAAAGGCATATCATAGCAGAACTTATGATTGCATCTCAGTAAATGTGGAGGGTTTTCCTACCCATTCAGTTCCTTATTCTTAATGTATGTTTCTTCTCTTTATATATTTTACATATATTCTTATTGTATCTCAGCAAATAAAAATGTGATATTAGAACAGCAAAAGCCATATAAACTATTTGTAGAGTTAATGGTACATAATATTAAAGATAAGAGGAAGTTAATTCACAAAAATGCCTTCTCATTTCAATTAGTACTTTCTACTGTGAACAGTGCTGTAAGCAATAAAGGAAAAAAGAATGTGTGGCTAAATCGGCTTCAGCAAAATCTTTGATGATAACTAAACATCAATCCAGTGTGACTAAGCAGACTGACAGTCTTGAGTTTGTAAATAGAAGATAAAACTTAAAAATATGTCTCTTGGTTGGAATCTTATTCAGGAAGAATCAATGCAGCATGAAGACTTAAAAGATAAGATGCAAGAACAATCTCTTTTTCTTGTAAAAGATGAATTCAGCAATTTTAGGAATGTGCTAGACTTAAAAAGTGTTAATGTGATGAAGTTGCCTGAGCTGAGGCTTGGTCAGCCAACTATGTTATAGAAGTTTGGCTTTTCCTGATGAAGGAAAAATATTTACATGTAATATGACTAAACATACATGTATATTTTATATACCCATGCATATATGAATAGTGAGATAATAACAGTGCTTGTTTCAAATTAAGGTGCCAGTATTTGCTACATATATCATATAAAAAATATTTAGAGTAATATACTCTATCCTAAATATCTATATCTATATATTCTATCCTGATATTTATATGTGTGTATGTGTACCTAAATGTATGTGTACATTCATATGTATATATACATACAAAAACACATATATACATATATATGCACACACACAGTGAGAATGATGTATTTAACATAACCCTTAATGTAACTCAAGTACTTCTGTATATGACAACTCCTTGTGACACCCACATTTTGTTACCAGTCATCATCCTCAGAATGAATGTCATTTGGATGTTCTTCCTGAATTCTTTTTCCTATGCTGATATGGTTTATCATATCATTATGAGTTTGATTTTAAACCTTCATCATAGTCATATAATCCATCTCTCTGGGGAAAAAAAATATTTTTTCACAAAGGTGACTAACCCATTAATTTTAAGAATGTATTTTAAGAATATTCACACAGCAATGACCGAATTGGGGGAGTAAAAAAGTGGCTCACACAGGTAAGATGCCTATTGAGCTATCTCTTCTGAATTTTCTTGTATCTCAAACCTTTTTGGTTTTACATGGGCATCAGACTAGCCATTGTGAGGTGTGATTTCATTTATAGTCATACCACAGAATAAGATTACTTTCGTTGACTGTGAGATTAGAGCCTTCCCCGTAAATGTGTATTTTATAGCTACTGTTAGGTGTCAGCAATCATAGCTTAAAACTGGAAGCAAACACACAGAAATCATCCAGTTGATTCAGGCTAGAGGCTCTTAGGTAAGTCACTCTTCATTTGCCCAAGTCAAGATAAGCAGTGTTAACATTCTCATTATTCATCAATAAAACAAGAAGGATGAAAAGAATGGGAGAGCATTAAATGTGATAAATGCCAAATAAAATGTTTGGAAAAAGTGAATGTAGAAGTCAGATGGAGATTAAAATACAACATATCTTTGGGTCACTCAGTTAAAAGGGTGAGTACATTTATCAGAGAAATTGTATAGCATTTGGCAAACATGTTAATTATAGACCTAAGGGAATCCTGACACAAGTAATATAAACACCCAGTGCTTATCATATATCATCACTAAGTATTATAAACTATCCCCAGGAAAACCATGGGTTTTTATTTCCAGCATAAAAAATGTGAGAAATTTGGGGTCATGGTACCAGCCTGATGTGGAGAATTTTTAACCTAGTGGAACTCTTGTCAAGCACAACTTACAATAAATATTGAGATGAAAAGTTAAATCAAGAAAATATATATTTTATTTATACGCTGCACTACCTAAGGGAAAAAAAAATACAACTGGCATCTCTAATAAACAACAGACCAAGACAATATATCAAGAACATGACATTAGTTCTTTTAGAAAATAGCTAACAAAATATGTTGCATTGTTTTAGATTAAGAGAAACATGAATATAGTGGGGACATGTATGGATGTGCAACATGTGACATATTTAACTTAGTGAATACTAATATAAAAATATGTTGGCTTGGGGCGCCTGGGTGGCTCAGTCATTAAGCGTCTGCCTTCCGCTCAGGTCATGATCCCAGGGTCCTGGGATCGAGCCCCGCATTGTGCTCCCTGCTCTGCAAGAAGCCTGCTTCTCCCTCTCCCACTCCCTGTGCTTGTGTTCCTTCTCTCGCTGTGTCTCTCTCTGTCAAATAAATAAATAAAATCTTTAAAAAAAAATATGTTGGCTTCACTACAGACTCATCAACAATACTCTGTACTGTAGGCAAGCCATCCACCGTTTTTGCTTGCACACTGCGAAATAACCCAACCTCAGAAGAACTGAGAAGAGAATAGAAGAAAAAAATAGCCATAGGGTTCCTTCTTGGCACACTTAATAAGGCAAGAAGGAAAAAGTTACTAAAATTTTAAATAAGTTAAAGTAGTATAGCACGGCCATTAACTATCAGAAAATATTAGTAACCAACCAATCACTCCGATGTACAGCAAACTGTGGGTGTCATGTAGACCACGATAAAACAAAACAGAATGAATAAGACCTATAAAGAATGGCCACCCAGTTTAAAATTACAAATGAAATTTGGATTTAAAAATAATCTCTGTCATAAGTGTGATTTTACATTGTTATCCAACAATGTAAAGTCAAGCATTCCAACTTTAGATCTAAAATCTGCATCTTTAAAATGGTAGCACTACATAGAGGCAGGTTTGCTGTTGCAAAGCACTTGAAACTTCAGCATCCCTCACATTTATAAGCCCCTTCCAGGACCCCAAAGGTTATGTGATTTTGCAAAATATTCTAAAGTTAAATATTTTAGTCGAATTTTGTTAAGAAATCTGTCTCCTTCTCTACTCCAACTTTCTTTTCATTTCCATCCTTTCATTTTGGGTGACAATAGAGTAGCCAAGGACATTTATGAGATCCAGCTAAGGGGAAATTATTTGGAAAAACATTTAATTTAGATTTACTGGAGTACAGTTTTGGGATTTACAGTGATTTCTGTGTATAATTAAGTTATTGCTAGCCATAAATGGCTCCCACAAGTCTTTCTACCAACATATGACAGAGCCAGAGGTGGTACTATGATATGAACATGTCTTTGAAGGCCTAGCTGGAAGTATGTGTGGAGCAGAGAAAGAAAGAGAGAAAGGAAAAAAAGATGAGGGAGGGAAGGAAGGAAGGAAGGAAAGAAAGAAGAAAGAAAGAAAGAAAGAAAGAAAGAAAGAAAGAAAGAAAGAAAGAAAGAAAGAAAGAAAGAAGAAAGAAGACAGAGAGAGAGAGAAGAAAGAAAGAAAGAAAGAAAGAAAGAAAGAAAGAAAGAAAGAAAGAAAGAAAGGAAGGAAGGAAGGAAGGAAGGAAAGGTGGGGCACCTGGGTGGCTCAGTCGTTAAGCGTTTGCCTTCGGCTCAGGTCATGGTCCCAGGGTCCTGGGATCGAGCCCTGCATCGGGCTCCCTGCTCAGCGAGAAGCCTGCTTCTCCCTCTCCAACTCCCCCTGCTTGTGTTCCCTCTTTCACTGTCTCTCCCTCTGTCAAATAAATAAATAAAATCTTTAAAAAAAAAAAAAGAAAGAAAGAAAGGAAAGAGAGGGAGGGAGGAAGGGTGAGAGAGAGAGAAAGAAAAAAGAAGAAAAAAGAAAGAAATGAATAATGAATGACTGGAGCCAGAAACTAACCTTTGGATAGTTTTCCAATCACCAAACATGTAAAGTTATAAGTGAAAAATTTGCTTCTCATCAATGCCTAGACAATATGTAACTTCTCCCTTATCAGGAAAGAAATACACTGAATAATGCAATATATAAACCATAAATGCACCAAATATTTTATTTATTTATGGGAATTACATTAGAATTTTACCAGAAATCCTGTCTCTGTAGAACACAAGCCGAACAGTACTGCTTCAACTAATATGTTTATGAGTAAAATCACTCACTTTTTGCATGTCAACATATTGGGTCATGTCTAAGTGTATAGACTTATCATGGCCTAATGAAGTCTGAAGTTTCCAGATGAAAAGACACCCAAAATTTCTACATAGGCAACAAGCCAATGTGAAGAAACGATTGTTCAGTGACAAAATTCCTCACATATTCATTGATCAAGCAATGCACGCAGTATCACAGTGTTTGGTTACATTACAAGTACCTTGAGACTCCTGATTTTGACACAATTGAAGGGTAATTTGTTTAAGTCACTCTAAATTTAGTAATGAAAACAACTTTGAAAATTCTGATTAAAACTAGTAGAATATGAACTAAAATGATAAAATGAAAAATAAACAAATAAATAAATAAATAAAATGATAAAATGAGCAAGGGAAGCAACAGAATTTATTCTGACATTGAGAAGTAAATTACTGCAAAAAATTAGACCACACTAAAAGCAATAATTCATTGAAAGGAAGACACAAATTTTGAAAAGGAGTAACAACTAGACTCTTAGATTATTTGAAAATCCAATTAACGAAGTAGAATAAATCTTATAAATACATTGGTAAAGACAATTTTTGCTAACTTGACACAAAATTTTGACATAAGCAAAATAACACAAAATTTATAATAACTCTTTACAAAAAGGACGTAGTAGAGAAAAAAATTGGTTAATGCAAAGAGTATTTAAGATTACTTATTGCATAAGTAACCTTGAAATACCATGAAATCTTATAGTCCATACATGAAAGAATGTTGATACTTTTCCCAAATTTGAGAATAAGCTTAAAAATTTACTTGACATTGCTAAAATGATTTGTGAAGCTGAAAGTTTTCAGATCCATCAATAAAAAAGTCCCAGAAATTTCCATCAACTATTCCAGAAGTTAGATTGAATTATTGTTCTATGTAAAGAAATTACAAAATCATTGTCATATGAAGAGGCAAAGAGTATGCAGTGTATTTCCTGCAACAAAATTCAGGATAAAAAGTATTATAGAAGTATATCAGGCAGTTAATTATACGGATTTTCAAATGCTATATCTGCTAGCTTTTTAAAATGTTTACTTCTTGCTATTTCTTTCCTTATTCTAAATAATCACATCTAAATCTAAGTTTGTATTTTTAGTGTTATATTATTTTTCATTAGGAGGGCCCCTGAAATTGCATAATTTAGGTTTCACACATCATAAAACCTAGATTCACACCCAGAGTTCCTGGATTTGATATTATAAGAGATGAGTTCAGTTCTTAATTCAGTAATTTCCAGAAAAGGTGATACTAAATTATTACTCGGTATAATAAGAGTACCGCTGTTACAGAAAGTTGTGAAAATCAAATGAAATATATATATTGTAGCATACTATAATATATAAAGTTCTATAAAGTAAAGATGTTACTTTTACTATCATGCAACTGAATTTCCTTTTAAAATGATGATTGTTCGGGGCGCCTGGGTGGCTCAGTCGGTTAAGCGGCTACCTTCGGCTCAGGTCATGATCCCAGGGTCCTGGGATCAAGCCCCACATCGGGCTCCCTGCTCAGTGGTGAGCCTGCTTCTCCCTCTCCCTCTGCCTGCCTCTCTGCCTACTTGTTCTCTCTCTCTATCTCTCTGTCAAATAAATAAATAAAATCTTAAAAAAAAATTAAATTAAATTAAAAAATAATAAAAAAAAATAAAATGATGATTGTTCTTCTTTGAATAGGACATGAAACTTCATCTATATTGAGGGACAATCAAGAAAAATTTGCCAAAACCACATGATTTAACTTAAGTGCATGGAAGACTTTCCCAACAGTGAAAAATTTTAAATGTGTTCATGAACTACTTTGGGAAATTATACAATCTCTTGAAATTAAATCTCTTTGAAGACCCAAAGTCAACGGTTCAAATTCTTCATGATCTAAATGAGCCTGTAATTTCCCTTAAAAAGATAAGTACTTAATTTTTTTATTAATATATAACATATTATTTGTTTCAGGGGTACAGGTCTATGATTCATCAGTCTTACACAATTCACAGCACTCACCATAGCACATACCCTCCCCAATGTCCATCACCCAGCCACTTTATCCTCCCACCCCCCTCCACTCCAGCAACCCTCAGTCTATTTCCTGAGATTAAGAGTCTCTTATTGTTTGTCTCCCTCTCTGGTTTCATCTTGTTTCATTTTTCCCGCCCTTCCCCTATGATCTTCTGTCTTGTTTCTCAAATTACAAAGATGAGGACTTATTTTAAGAGATATCATATATTTTTTCTTACTACTTTACTTACTATAAAATACAAGGCCATTTGGGGAAATTATAGAATAATAAAGGACAAAATCACCATCATTTATAACCTGGTGATTTAAACTTATGTAGGAAATTACATTATGTATATAATATATAATTTATAAAAATATATAATATGTTATATATAATAATATATCATTTATATAATAACTTATATAAAGACACATACACATTAATAACTCTTGACCAAGTGATGGGTATTAAGGAGAGCATGTGTTGGGATGAGCACTGGGTGTTATACTCAACTAATGAATCATTGAACACTGCAACAAGAACTTATGATTTACTATATGTTGGCTAACTGAACATGATGAAAAATAAAAAAAAAATAACTCTTGAAATATAAGTCAAAAATAAACTCACGATCTGACCATGTAAAATCCCAATCCTACACACTTTCTCATTATAGCCAGTGCGCTCTCTCATATCTCTATCTCAATTCTCATGTATCACCCACTTCATGTTTCATTTTTGTCTGATTCTATTCCTTTATTCTAGTGTCTTCATTAGCTCTCCATCATCAACATATTTTCATTTTAGCCTTTAGATCACTTGTTATGAAATTCTCACCTGATGTGTATTTCCTAAAATGTGGAAAACCCGATAGCCTCCACTAATATGTGATAATTTAGTTTTATATTTATACCTGTTGTCACATAATCTGTCAGTTGTCTTATATCTTCTTAAATATGCATATTCATTTTCCAGCTGGACTGTAAACTTATTTCAGATAAAGGTATATAAAACAATATTAGCTTCAACTACAATTAATACTACAATCTAAACTCACAATGGGCATCACAAGAAGTTTGTTCCTCACGTATATGAATTCTGGGGATAAAGGAACTGGTATAATGACTCTACCCCAGGAAGCCCTCAGGGACCCAGCTTCTAAAGCTGCTACATTACCAATTCCAAGGGGTACTATTCATAGGAGCCACGATGTGAATTGCAGCCTTCTGGGGTTTCTCCAGTCACTGCTCTAACACTCCTCAAGGTGGCCTCGTGCTTAGGCTCCAAGATGGCCTATACCCATGCTGTAGGGCAGCAAAATGAGAGAAGAAGACAAAGACTATGTTCATATCTCCAAAAGATATCCTAGAATCCACCATAGAACATGTTAGAGCATATGACCTCCACATGCCCATACTCATCTGGAAAGGGAGCTTGGAACTACATCTTGTGTTCTGGAAAGCCCTCTGTCTCTATAGGGAGAGAGAAGTGGGAGCAAATGAGGAAATAAAAATAAAGTAAGCTGCCATTGTGAGGAAGAAAACAAAGGAAAAGAGATTCTAAGAGTGGGAAAGTTTTGTCCTGTTTTGCTTAGATTATATATACATCAATATAGAGGCTTACTGGAAAATAAACTCTTATGTGAGATATGTAAGTACACAGTAAACAGAAAATATGTATTTGTTTATCTCTTCATAAAGAAAAACAAAACTATTTAAAGGCATTCCTAATTTTTGGGTAATGCCAAGTTACACTTGCAAAGTAGAAGATGATGATTCCAAGGAAAATGTACATTATTTTTAAAGTTTCCACTATGTCAATAATATTCCATTGTGGCCTAAGTGCTCAATACATGCCAGGTACTATTTGTAAACCAAAGACTTCTGAACATGTCATGATTAAAAATGTGTATTTCTACATTATGTAAACTGTGAAAATATCTCTTGGAAGGTGCTGGTGGGAAGGAGAAAAGACAGTAAAGAGTGAAAGAATGAAACTATGAACAGTTTTCATTCAAAGAGATGATTCAAAAAAGTGCTAGAGTATCTCAGACTTTATATATTCCAGCCGGTATGCAAAAAAACCCTCGCTTCAATTTCTTCACTAGGACCGGCATAAACATTAACTTATTGAAATGACATACCAACAAGACACAAAACAAGGTGTGTCCAGAGATGTTTTGAAGTGAACCTTGAACCAGAGTATAAAATAGTCTATCCAAGTTTAAATATTGCAGGGGAAAGAGAAAAGAAAAAATATGAATAAAATTTTCATTGACATTAAGAAATAAAGCATTCTATCCTTTCTATTCTGCTGCTCTCTTCACTACTCTAAAAAGGAACCTGAACCTAAAATTAGAATTGGAAAGGAATTTCAGTGACCCTTTACCATAAGTGGCCCAACATGCACCTGTGAGACCCCTTTCCTGGGGTTGCAGACACGGGGGCGGGGCATGTTCATTGCAGCTTAGAACAGATGGAGCCAGTACAAGCAAAAAGTAATTTCTTATATAAGCTCAATGAATCTAAACCTGTCTGATGTTTTCCAAGGGTAATTTGGAATAGATTTAGATAGTTCCAAACCACAGTATTTGGGCTTTAGCGTGATCTTGTCTGGTAATGATTTAAATTTGATAACAAGCCAGAGTTCCAATTTTTTATCCCCTCTTCCCCCCAAATTGATGTAGCGAGCTATGAATTTATCATGCACCAAAATCATTTTTATATTGGTGTCCTACCACTCTACAGATAGATCATATTTTCAATAAAAAGAAAAACTAATTTCATGTTCATATTTTCCATTGGTAGAACCCATAACAAATATTTAACTTTCTGATGGTTAACTTTCTACAAGCTTGTTCCAGTTAGTAGAAAGAAATGTGACTCTGTCTGTGGCTCACAAAAGCCCCATGCATGGCACAACACAATTTTGAGAAGATACAGATGGAAAGAGTTTATTCTCAGTGTGAAAAGCTATAATTTATTCTTCGGTAAATAAATAAATTAAAGATGATTCGCATTTGGATTTGACCAGAAACAAATGTGAAGGGCCTTCTCTAGTATACAATGGTAGCTTTCGCATCCTTTTATGTAAACACAACTTGAGCCAGCCATAGGCATTGGTATTTGGTGAATAATAAACAGTGGAGGGGCCTGATCCCTACTATTAGCCATTGGGAGTCTGTGACAATCTAGTAAATGTACCAGAGCCATGTGCGTGGCTCTGGTAAAATAGTTAATACGACATTCACATTGATAGAAATAGAGGATGACAGACTTTTTACTCTGAATGTCATCATATTATGTGAAAAAGGGAAGAAAGCATTGGTGAATGCAGTCTTCCCAACTTTATTATCAACAATTCTATTTCTCCAATCCTTTCGCCCAATTTTCATGTAGCATGGCTTTAAATCTCCCCAACATCCTGGTCATGGATGTCTCCCTTAAAGTGTAATGCCTAATACCCCAAACTGAAATTTAAGAGTTGAGCATAATCTGACCATTGCAGAATAGTTGATCTAGTACCAGTCTTTATCGAGATTTTACTTTTTTATTAATGCAGATACTATGGTAACTATCTGTAAAACACTAACAACAACAGTAATAACAATAAAAACAATAATAATCAATAAAAGAGAGAAAAACCCACAATCACACAAACTCACCAGACCTCGAGCTCCACACGAGACAGTAACTATGACTGATTCCACTACTTCGTCAGCACCCACATTCTGCCTGGCCGATGGTCAGTGCTCAATAAACATCTGCTGATTGAATCCTACTGAAGGATAACGGATTTGGATCAAATTATGATTATCAGAACTATCCGTATAACATCATAAGAAAATCAGAATTAGAAGTGATCTGTGGAGAAACATGCTTTCCAAGACAGTGGCAAGCGGAGGGCTGAGAAACTATTCAAAACACCTGTGTATAGAGTCTTATGTCTTCTCAAGGGGGCACATGGCCTTGCTAACACTGAGCCTGTTGGAAAATCCAGTGTTTGTAAATCTTTCCTGAAATAGACACACCCGGTTTGTTAGTGTAAGGTGCTCCAAATGGTGAGTATAAAGAGATAAGAACGGAGTACCTCAGATCTGGCATTCGTAAGTCCCCATCATTGCTCTATGCATCAAGGGAACCTCAGGTGAGATTGATCCCATGAATTCCTGCTCTGTGTGAACTTATTACTTCCAATAAGAATTTACATCTTTATCTAAGTCAAAATCTTCATTTCCCTTATGCCCTGTGTGCATGTGCGCGTGTGCACATGTGCATGTCAGTTGTCTCTTCCTAAACACCTGACACTCACCAGAATTCATGTGGCTATAGATTTAAAAACAGGGACGCCTGGGTGGCTCATCTGTTAAGCGCCTGCCTTCTGCTCAAGTCATGATCCCAGGGTCCTGGGATTGAGCCCCATGTCTGGCTCCCTGTTCAGTGGGGAGCCTGCTTCTCCCTCCGCCTGCCACTCCCCCTGCTTCTCTTCTCTCTCTCTCTCTCTCTGACAAATAAATAAATAAAATCTTTTAAAAAAAGTAAAAGACATATACCTAGTGACATGATACTATTAAAAAAAGATTTAAAGGGGCGCCTGGGTGGCTCAGTCGTTATGCGTCTGCCTTTGGCTCAGGTCATGATCCCAGGGTCCTGGGATCGAGCCCCGCATCGGTCTCCCTGCTCTGCGGGAAGCCTGATTCTCCCTCTCCCACTCCCCCTGCTTGTGTTCCCTCTCTCGCTGTGTCTCTCTCTGTCAAATAAATAAATAAAATCTTTAAAAAAAAAAAAGATTTAGGGGCGCCTGGGTGGCTCAGTCGTTAAGCATCTGCCTTCGGCTCAGGTCATGATCCCAGGGTCCTGGGATCGAGCCCCACATCGGGCTCCCTGTTCTGCGGGGAGCCTACTTCTCCCTCTCCGACTCCCCCTGCTTGTGTTCCCTCTCTCACTGTGTCTCTCTCTGTCAAATAAATAAATAAAATCTTTAAAAAAAAAAAAGATTTAAAAACCAATTATATCAATAAGCATCAATATCTCCTGTAAATAAATTCAGGAGTCAAATAAAATTCAGAAACAAAAGTTATGATATTTTACCTTAAAAATGAGATATAGATAGAAAAAATGCTTAAATGTAAATAATGAAGAATAAAATGTGTTCATCTGAAGCCAGAATAAGGAAATCAGGATTTATAGTTGTGCTAACAAAATTCCATAAAATGCAAAAAGGTCTTTTGGTATCTATAAAAACAAAATTCTAACAATTATCAATATAGATGATAGATAGATAGATGATAGATAGATAGATAGATAGATAGATAGATAGATAGATAGATAGATGATAGATAGCAGAACATATGCTTTCCAAACTACATAAAGTTAAGTACACAGGGTTTCAGGACCACATATACAAGTAGAGATGGGTTTTCTTGAGTAAGTAAGGATGAGAGCCAACACTGCAGATCTTGTACAAGAAGCCAGAACTTTGAAACCAAAGTGTATCACAAATACAAGAACCAAAAGGAGCTGTCTCATCCAAGAAAAGAGAACTAGAGTTAGTGCACTTGAAAAAACAAATCTGCACATTGGCCCGGAAATGTAACACAGGTGTAGACCACATACTCTGGGCCATGAGTTGAAAAAGAATATCCACCCTTCCCAAAAATTGTGGAACTCAGATTCACATTTATTTATAAGGTACAGAAACCTGTGTAAAGAAGCAAACAACAGCATTGGTCAAAAACCAATTAATCCTGTAGAGATATGACAGAAGAAATCTTGGGTGGGGGTGAGTGGGAAGAGATTGCTGCCTCCACAACCTAGATCATGCACAGGACTCTCACAGGTTAACGATTTTTCACTAAAGAATATACAACTTTAAGGGTGCCTGGGTGGCACAGTCGGTTAAGCATCACCTTTGGCTCAGGTTGTGATCCCAGGGTCATGGGATCAAGCCCTGCATTGGACTCCCTGCTCAGCGGGAAGCCTGCTTCTCCCTCTCCTCCCCTGCTCTTGCCCTCTCTCGCTATCTCTGTCTCTCTCTCAAATAAATAAATAAAATCTTTAAAAAAAAAAAAAAAGAATATACAATTTTATTTTTCAAGTTTGTTCTAAAAAGTACCTTACTTTTTAAATTTTTGAATTTTAATTTTAATTCCAGTAAACATAAAAAAAGAATACATAATTAAAATTTTTAAATAATAAGGGAAAACATACCATGAAAAGATTCAAAAACAAGAAATCTCATACTCAAAATAGTAGGGCAATCTGAAAATGACTTTAAAATAACTATTATTAAAATGTTTAAGTGAATAAACAAAGTAATAAAATCAGTAGGAAGATCAAGATGTCAGTAAATTTAGACATTGTTCAGTTAAATGTATAAGTAGGTAGAGAATATATAGATACAGGCTGTTTAAGCTTCAAAACCATAAATGGGGTGGAGGAGACCAATTTACAAAAAGAAGGAGAGATAAAAACAAGAAAACAATCATCAGTAAAAGTCCAGGAAAAACATAGTCCAAGATGACAGAATTATAATCAACCACATTAGCAATTACAATCAATGAAAATAAACTTATTGACATAGAGTTTCTTTTTTTTTTTAATTTTATTTATTTATTTGACAGAGAGAGACACAGTGAGAGAGGGAACACAAGCAGGGGGAGTGGGAGAGGGAGAAGCAGGCTTCCCGCTGAGCAGGGAGCCCAATGCGGGGCTCGATCCCAGGATCCTGGGATCACAACCTGAACCAAAGGCAGACTGTTAACAACTGAGCCACCCAGGCACCCCTTGACATAGAGTTTCTGAGATTGGGTTACCTCACTATATTTACCAAAGACAAATTTAAAACACAATAACACACATACGTTAACATAAAATGAGGGGGGGGGGAAGAACAGGCAAGTACTTATCAAAATAATGCTTTGATAAGGATATTAATGAAAGACAAAAAGATTAATAGGGAGAAAATATGACAGTATTCATTAATTAAAGAAAAAAATGGTCTAAGAAGTTATAACAGCCATCAGTATAAATGTATCTAAAAATATAGCCTCAACCTCTTTTAGGCAAAAATCTGACAAAAGAACAAGGAGAAAAATCCGTTAACATCTTAGGAGATTTCCATGTACTTCTCTTTGAAATTGACAGACCAAATACATAGAATATTAGTAAGGATGTAGTTGTAAACAATACAATCAACAATCTTGATCTAATATATATATATATATATATTAATATATATATATGTATATAACCATGCACCCAACAGTTAGAGAATACACATTCTTTTAAGCATATATGAGTTATTTCAGAAATTGGTCACATAACACCCCAAAAAACAAAGCTCAATTAATTCTAAATATCAATTCTAAAATTCTATTGATAAAAATAGAATCTTGTCGACCTTTTATGGGAAACTATTGGGGGGTTTTAACACAGGAGTGATATGATCCTTCTAAAGTTTTAAGGATCCCTATGGCTGCTGTATTGAAAAGAAATTGTAGGATTGAGGAAGGTTTAAGACAAAAGCAAAGAAACCAGATTTCTTGATGAATGGAAGATTAAAGAAACCAGAAACAAAATTAGTGTAACAAAACAGTGCAAAATCATGAATGAAATATTTACTTCATATCTACTTCAATATTTACTTTATTTGCATCACATAGAAATATGAGGTCAGTGTAGAAGAAAATAATAGTCCTGCTATAGTTAATGTATGAGTCAGAAGGCAATATACACAAGGTTTCTGAACTTTTTTTTTAGTTTTAAGAAAAACACATTTAAGAGAATTGGAATAAAGCCAAGAAACCACACCATTGTGGCAGCCTTGATGGGTCAAACTGCCTGATAGTGTCCTCACCATCTTTGAAATTGATTACTATATGATATTGGGCTCCTTGGGGTCTTGGATATCACAATGGCTTCAAAAGAAAAAAAATGACTCACTGTTTACTTACCAACTTGAGTTAATTTATCAAAAAGTAGATCACTTAACAAGGTAATTTATCATCTTTTACCGTGTATAATGCTCATATTTCAAGTTCTCCAAAGAAAACACTAAAATCTACCATCTCCTAGATAAAAAAAAAAGAAAGAAGAAAGAAAGAAAGAAAGAAAGAAAGAAAGAAAGAAAGAAAGAAAG